>NC_138083.1:94135210-94654743 GCF_964212035.1 Myotis nattereri
GCTCGGTCCTGCAGCAGCCTTTCAACCAGGGAACAGGAAGTTTCTAATGCGTAACAGGATCTAAATCTTTCAAATGCAACATGGGAGGCTAACTTTAAAAAAAAATATGTTTTAATATTGATTTCAGAGAGAGGGAGGGAGAGGGAGAGACAGAAACACGAGAGAATCATGGATCAGCTGCCTCCTGCACGCTCCCTACTGGGGATCAGGCCCGAAACCTCGGCCTGTGCCCTGACCGGGAACCGAACCAGCGATCCCCGGTGCCTGGGTGGATGCTGAACCCACTGAGCCACGCCGGCCGGGCTGACTTTAATGTCAAAGCAACCTTCACTCAGGACACTCCCTCCTACGCAGCCTCCAGCATCGGGGAAAGTACAGGGAGGGCAGGGCAGGCACGGAGTACAGAGCACCGGTGTCTGCCCCGTTCTCCACCTGTCTGTCTGCCCCGTTCTCCACCCGTCTGTCTGCCCCGTTCTCCACCTGTCTGCCTGCCCCGTTCTCCACCTGTCTGTCTGCCCCGTTCTCCACCTGTCTGTCTGCCCCGTTCTCCACCTGTCTGTCTGCCCCGTTCTCCACCTGTCTGCCCCGTTCTCCACCTGTCTGCCCCGTTCTCCACCTGTCTGTCTGCCCCGTTCTCCACCTGTCTGCCCTGTTCTCCACCTGTCTGTCTGCCCCGTTCTCCACCTGTCTGCCCCGTTCTCCACCTGTCTGCCCCGTTCTCCACCTGTCTGTCTGCCCCGTTCTCCACCTGTCTGCCCCGTTCTCCACCTGTCTGTCTGCCCCGTTCTCCACCTGTCTGCCCCGTTCTCCACCGCACCGGCCCCCATGGAGTCTTCCTTCCGCTCTAACCACACACCACGACGCCTGCTGCGCCTGTCCGCCGGCCGGGAAGCCACTGTGACATCCAGTCAGCCCCCACAGAGGCGGCAGAAGGCGGCTGCAAGCCGGGCGGCGGGAATGCTACTGTCCTCCCCTAAAGAGAGTGTAAACAGCTGGAAAACAAGGTCGAAGGGCAAACTAAAAATCTGATCACCTTGGGAGACAGGCGGACGGTATAGCGAGAAGAGCCCTTGATCTGGAACCACAGTGCTGGGTCCTGGTCCGTGATAAGCATGGAAACAAGTCCCCAAGGGAAACTCAGGATGAAACGCCCCTCACTGGAGCCGCACCCACTGGAGCCGCACCCCACTATAGCAGCACCCCACCGCACCCCCCCTAGAGCCGTACCCCACTAGAGCCGCACCCCACTATAGCCACACACCCCTAGAGCCGCACCCCCCTATAGCCGCACCCCACTATAGCAGCACCCCACCGCACCCCCCTAGAGCCGCACCCACTGGAGCCGCACCCCACTATAGCCACACACCCCTAGAGCCGCACCCCCCTATAGCCGCACCCCACTATAGCAGCACCCCACCGCACCCCCCCTAGAGCCGTACCCCACTAGAGCCGCACCCCACTATAGCCACACACCCCTAGAGCCGCACCCCCCTATAGCCGCACCCCACTATAGCAGCACCCCACCGCACCCCCCTAGAGCCGCACCCACTGGAGCCGCACCCCACAGCAGCCCCCTAGAGCCGCACCCCACTAGAGCCGCACCCCACTGGAGTCGCACCCCACTAGAGCCGCACCCCACTGGAGCCGTCCCCAGAACACTGGGAACACGAGGAAATGTGCCCAGCAGCACACCTGGCAGAGAACAGATACGATGCTTGTTTCCTTATTTATCTTCTGCTCCCATTTCCAAATACAAGAACAGCACCAGGAACACAGCGATAGGACTGCAGTAACGACGCCCGTGTCAGATGGGTGCTGGGCGTATGGGGGGGGGGGGGGTCACTTCATAAGGTATGTAAGTATCTAACCCAGCCGTGGGCAAACTACAGCCCGCGGGCCGGATCCGGCCCGTCTGAAATGAATAAAACTAAAAAGAAAAAAGACTGTACCCTTTTATGTAATGATGTTTACTTTGAATTTATATTAGTTCACACAAACACTCCATCCATGCTTTTGTTCCGGCCTCCGGTCCAGTTTAAGAACCCATTGTGGCCCTCGAGTCAAAAAGTTTGCCCACCCCTGGTCTAACCACTATGTGGTGCACCTCACATTATATGTCAACTGCGACTGAAAAATAAAATGCAAGCAGGTAGCTCTTACCTATAAAATGCAAGTCCTCCTTGGACACCTTCCCCTTCCCTCACCCCCAACAGGCTCACCCGCCCAGAAACACCTTTCAAAGTGCATCTCTTTGCGGGTAGCTGTGGACAAGTCTTCCTATAACGCACCAGCTGCCCTTATCACCATTGCGTACAATCGTCTGGATAAAATGTAACAGCAGAAACAGTTATTTCACGCTTTCAGGAGACAAGAACCGGGGGTAATACATAAGTACTATGCTACAGCGGTTTAGAAAAAATGGTCATCTCTATACATAAAAGCCTAAGCGACCGAACAACCGGCCGCTATGACACGCACTGACCACCAGGGGACAGATGCTCAATGCACAGGCTCGGGCTCCCTCCTGTCTGGATCGGGCCTGCGGGATCAGCCGAAACTGGCTACCCAACATCCTCCGAGGGG
This sequence comes from Myotis nattereri, assembly GCF_964212035.1. NCBI lineage: Eukaryota > Metazoa > Chordata > Mammalia > Chiroptera > Vespertilionidae > Myotis > Myotis nattereri. Next base: position 94,137,794 of record NC_138083.1, read on the forward strand.
TCCCGCATTATGACAGGGCGCAGGCCAAGGGACCCCAGTGGGATTTGTACACCAGCCTCTAGTTAAAAATAAGCAACACAGGACATTTCAAAGCAAGTGGTATCAAGACACACAAACAGTGTATCTTGTTCAGCAACTGAAGAGAGTAAGCTGGACTCCGAGACCTTCTCCCGCCCTCTCTCCTGCCACAAACCGGAGTCCAAAAAAGGAAAGCGCAGCCCAAGCTGGCGTGGCTCAGTGGATAGAGCGCCATCCTGCGGACTGAACGGTCCCGGGTTCGATTCTGGTCAAGGGCACGAACCTCGGCTGCAGGCTCCTCCCTGCCAGGGCCCTGTTCTTGTGCAGGAGGCAGCCAACCGAAGTCATCACTCTCTCTGTCTTTGCCGCTCTCTTCCACTCTCTCTGCAAATCCCTGGGGAAATTCCTCAGGTGAGGACCGACAACAGAAAGGTCAGCGCTCAGCGCGCGAACACTCGGATTGCACCCTTGTCTCCATGGCCTGTGTTCTCAGGGGACCACACATCTGTCTGCACAAGAGGCTGGGAAGCCTGAGTCTTCACATCCGCTCTGCACTCACAGCCTCGACAGGACGCTGGCTGGAAGCGGACGGCGCGCTTTAAACGTGAAATGTTCTGGGTGAGGCTGAGAGCTTCTCATTTCCGGGTTAAAAACGTCTTTAGTGGGAAGTCTAGGGCTGTGAGCGCTTGGCTGTGCCATGAGGGCGGTGGGAGCTTGGATGAGGCCTGAAAGTCTGCGGCAGCCGCATGCATATCTCTATCTCTCTCTCTCTCTCTCTCTCTCTCTCTCTCTCTCTCTCTCTCTCTCTCGTTTCCCCGCAGCCTGGCTCCCAATCACAGCTGCACATCTTCCCTCCGGTTCCTACCCAACCGGCGGGTCTAAAGTGAGAGGCACATGACCCTGAAACACGGACAGGGAGGCCGCTCACCAACATCCCGGAGTCCCGTCCACAGGCAAAGGGCAAATCACAAACTGCTCCCCGGGCCTGGCCCCGCCCCCTGCAGGCTCCTCCCCCTCAGGCTCCGCCCCCTGCAGGCCCCGCCCCCTCGGGGAAAGCGTCCAGGACGCAGCTCTCCTTCCCTCGTTAAAAGAGGATAAGAAAACAGCTCAGCGCACGTGCGGGTCCCTCCCTCCCGCATGTGTTAGCCCCATGTCCCTCCTGTGAGCCAGGCACCCTGACCGCGGTGCGCGCTGGCAGCACGGGCCCGCGGCCGGGCAGAGGCGGGGAGCGGAGTCTGGCCGAGTTCTGTAACCCGGGCCCGGCCCGGCCCGGCCCGGATGCGGGTCTGTCTGCAAATAGACGCGCCGGGGACGCACAGGCTGCACAGCCGGCCGCGGAGAGGTCCAGGCGGTCAGGGCGCACGCGAGCCGGGTCACGGCCCTGCAAGCCCCAGGCCCCGCCGCCTCCAATCGCATCCGGCCGCTGGTTCCCAAGCCCAGGCCCCGGGGGGAGGGCGCCCCTCTCGGGGGGCGAGGCCGGGGACGTGAGGGGAGCCAGCGAGCGCGCGCGGAGGTCGCGCCGCGGGTCCCGGGGAGAAAGGACGCCGGGTGGGGTGGAGAGGACGGTGTGGCGAAGGCGCAGGGCCGGCTGCAGCCGCGGCCGAGGGGGAGGCTGTGGGGCCCGGGCCGGGGATTAGGGGCCCCGGGAAGGGAGGCCGGCCGCAGCCTGAATCCCGTGAAGACGGGCCGGGGGGCGCGCGCGGGGGGCACGGGGCGCGCGGCGGGGGGGACGGGGGGCGCCATCACCTGTATTGTCGGAAGAGCTGGTCCGACTCCCGGAAGCCGTTGTTGAGCAGCATGTTGATGCCCGCGAGGGCCAGCTCCGCGTCCTGCAGGGGCGCCCCGGCCGCCGGGTCCGCGTCCTCCCGCCCGCGCGGCCGCTGCTGCTCGGCGCCGGCCATGGGCGCGGGGCCTGCGCGGGGCCGGGAGGTGGTGCAGCCGTGCGGCCCGGCGCCCGGATCCGCTCCACCTGCCGGGGCGCAGCGGGCGGGCGCGGGGCGGGGCGGGCGCTGCGGCGCAGGGAGCGTGGGCGTCCCCGCCGCCTCCGGCCGCGATTACTCAGCAGCCGCCCGGTCGGGGGCCCCGCAGCCCGATCCGTTTCCGGGTGTCTGTCACCCCCGAGCCCGCGCCCCTCGCCCCTGTCTTCCGGCGCCCCCGCGCCCAGCCCGCTCGGACACCCACGAGGCCCCGAGGCCGAGGCCGGGACCCCTTCCTCCCCGAGGCCGGACCCCGGGTGCCCGAGCCGGAGAGGACCAGCGGGTCTGAACCGAGGCGGGGAACTCCGCCCGAAACGCACGCCGCCCGCGCCCGCGACCCCGAACCCCATCCTGTTCCCGGGCCGCCCACAGCGGGTGGCAGCCAATCCCCGCGGAGGTGGGGGGCGGGGTCCCCAACACACACCCCGCCCCGCCCCGCCCCGCCCCCCGCCTCCCAGAGCCCCGAGCGGAGGTACTGGGTGCTCGTACCCTGCACCCACCCTCGGCCCGGCGCTCACCTCTGTGCCGGGGCCCGGAGGCCCCGATGGAGGCCCCGATGGAGGCCCCGATGGAGGCCGGGACCCGAAGGTGTAAGTTATGGAGACGCTGCTCGAGCGCCTGCCGCGCGCACCGGCGGCCGTGCCGCCTTCCCGACGGGAGAAGCCGGAACCTGGGCCCGGCTCCGGCGGCGGAGCCGCTCCCCCTGCGCGCTGGTTCGGGTCTGGGCGGGGCGTTATGGAGACAAACGGCCCACAAATTACTTTTGTTTTTCTCTAAACTTGTTTCTTGCCTCCATTTTAGCAATATCGCCAACGTGGTGTCACACTCAGGCTGGTGGCCGGAAATGGGCACTTAAGCCAGCGGTTCTCAACCTGTGGGTCGCGGCCCCTTTGGGGGAGGAACGACCCGTTCATTCACAGGGGTCGCCTAAGACCATCGGAAAACACATCTATAATTACATATTGTTTTTGTGCTTTCATTGTGTTCAACTTGTAACAATGACATTGGGGGTCACCTCACCATGAGGAGCTGTGTTAACGGGTCGTGGCGTCAGGAAGGTGGAGAACCACTGACACCCCTTTGTAAATCATTGTCGTTCGCAGGGTGCACTTGATCCACTCCGATTTGGAGAAGATTTGCCACTGAAATGGTTTTTGAAACTTAAAGCCATATTCAGGCTTGGAGATAACCCATGAATTTCAAATATCATGTCCGCCATTATAGCGGAATCAACAAAATAAATTAACACAGGAAAGATTGCAAATGAACCCAGTTGTATCAGGTACGTTGCTATCATTTGTTTTGTGACTTGTGCCCTCGCACACAGGCCCACGCAGTATTCCCAACAGTCACAGATTCAAGTTAAAGGCAGCTGGATTGGGGGCCCTTCTCAGCGTCTCTGTGTCACTCACAAATCCATGCAAACTCGCCTGTGCATCTGGAGCCGCAAATCCCCTGAAGACGCAACAAAGGGGTGACTGTCCCCCTGGGAATGCCCCTTAGAAATGCAGGAACCATGCGTCCATGCAGTCTGAGAAGGATTTGACATGTTGCCCCCCCCCCTTTTTTTTTTTTAATCCAAGCACTCTTGGGTTTAAAATAGCGTTCTTCTCCAGTATCCTCATCACCACAGACCTTCATGGCGGCAGCAGCAGAAGCCGTGACTGGGTTTTAGGGCATGGAGCATGGGGGAGGAGCAGTGGTCGCCATGAGGATGGTGCTGGGTGTTTTAGGTGCCACAGAGCAGCGCTGAGAGCGAGACCCGAGTGGCAGGGGCCCGTGTGTCCTTTAATACGTGTATGTACGTGCGTGTTTTCTCGGCCGCTGATGCAGGCTCTGTACCGGCCACGCGGCTCACGGGCTCTCGCCGCCATGGAGCCCTGGCCACACACTGCCATTGGTCACGGGAGCTGGCACTGTGCCCAGCGCTCACAGCTGCCTGAACTTTGGATCTGTGGAACCATCCACCCCACATCGTGAAACAGCCTGGTCAGCGCGGGAGGGAAGCCCAGAGAGCAGCACCAGCCGTAGCCCACGGCCTGGACTCCCCCAGCAGCAGGAGGAGCCGGCCCGACCCTCTGTTCCCATTTCCGAGAAGAGGGAGAACAAGTCACGGAACCGAGGGCACTGGGCCAGTGTTAACGCTTGTACCTGGGGCCCTGCAGCCGACATGGCCGAGGGGTGAGGAAATCAAAGCTCCTTTGTGGGCCTAGAATTGTCTCAAGAACCTAGCACGTCCGCCCAGCTGGCCCGTGTGCTCCGTGGTTGGGCGTCCACCCACCACCAAGAGGTAGAAGGTTCAGTCCCTGGTCAGGGCACATGCCGGGTTTGGGGCTCGATCCCCTGCCTGCTGCAGGCCCCCAATCAATCGTGTTTCTCTTCTCTCTCTCCCTCTAAAAATCAATAAAAATATATTTTTAAAAAATAACCTAGCACAGTTGGTTATGGTTACACAGACTTACTGAAATCTAACTGTTGAATGATTGGGGTGAGGTCCAGTGCAACTGCCCAGCACCCCTATTTGGGCAGTGGGGGGGCAGTGAGGGGCAGTAAGGGACAGTGGGCAGCACTGGGGGGCAGTGGGGGGCAGTGGGCGGCAGTGAGGGGCAGTGGGCAGCAGGGGTGGGGGCGGGATGTGGACAGAGGATAACACCGCCATGAACGGTACACAGACATGTGCCAGATCCGCTTTAACCAGATACCAGAACAGTCCCATGAGCAGCAGCATCGGGGGCAGTTTCAAATATTTGCTCTGTGATAGGGACACAAAGAGGATTGAGACGCGGGCCTCCGGCCTGGGATCCTGGAGGGACAGCGCAGGAGCCAGTGGTTACACTGGACGGCTGCCAGCTGCGGTGGGCACTGACCTTTGCCCGGCTCGCCTGGCAGGTGGGAATGAGGAGGGTGTTTCCTGGCGAGATGCTAATGGCAGATGAGGACGGACACTGAAGAGGCCCCTGCACTGCCTGCGAGAGGAGGGGGGTCTAATTGTGGACGTCAGGGCCCCGCACCCTTGACTGGGTGAGTCTCAGCACCTCCAGGGCTAATGCCAGCACTTGGCTCCCGTCCAGTCCTTACCCAAGAGCTTCTTCCGGAGGAAAAGGGGAGAAGGGAGAGGATGGAAAGGAGAGGGGGGAGGGGAGAGGGAGGGGAGGGGAAGAGGGGAGAGGAGGGAGGGAGGGGAAGGGAGGGAGGGGAGGGAGGGGGGAGGGGGAGGGAAAGAGAGGAGAGGAGGGAGGGAGGGGAAGGGAGAAGGGGAGGGAGAGGGGGAGGGGAAGGGAGGGGAGAGGAGGGAGGACGGGGAAGGGGGGAGGGGGGAGGGGAGGAAAAGAAAAGAGAAGCTCTCCAGTGAAGGAAAGAACGGATTTCCTTTGACACCGCTGAGGGTGTTTCAGCATTCTGCGGTTTTCGTGAGATTTCAGTATGAAAACAAAACTGCCGTCTAACTGATCAGTGAAAAGGCTCAGACGTGTATGACCTTGACACGCAGACGTTTTAAAGTGAAAATGCTCTGGTCCAAGTCACAGAAGCACGAACCCGAACTGGCTCAGGGGCCCCCGGTTTTGACTTATGAAGGGGTTTCCCCCAATGAGACCCATCTCCACCTCCGTGCTCAGCACTGCCAGGCGGTGCTGGTGGCCTCGTCCCAGGTGGGCCCCCCACCCCCCATCCCAGGTCAGCGGGGAGCCCCTATATTCCCAGGCATTGCTTCTCCAAAGCTTGACCACGATCCCAGAATCGAATCTCATTGGCTTTGACTGGCCTGCCTGTGCCCAGGTGCTCACTCTTGAGCCAATCACTGTGGCTAGAGGATGACCCGTCGTGAAGATTCAGCCAATTGGAGCCTGGCCTGGATCAGGCGGTGGAATCTATTCCGTGCAAACCCCAGGGCTGCGAGTTGCAGGCACCTGAGGAGGAGGGACCTGGGAGTGGGTGTCAGACATGCTGGCCTCTGCCTGGCCCCCCGAACCCCATGGTGAGTTTGGGGATGACAGTCCCAGGGCCTGTAGGCGATGCCTCCCCTGGAGGAAGCTGGCGGCGTGCGGTTTGGTTCTGTGATGCCAATAGCCAGGCCCTCGGGGACTTTTTGTAAACTGCGCTGCCAGGTGAAGTGAGTGCAGGTTCCCGAACGTCTGAACCCCTAACAGGGAGGAGAGCAGGGACCTGACTTCCCTGCGTTTTCAGGTCACACGGGCTTTGCTGGCTGCTCAGCCTTCCACTCCCCTGAGGTGCGGGCAGAGGCTGCTGACCGCCCTTAGTGGACTGTCCATGGCTGACGGAACACGGCTGGTCCTGCCCTGCTCTCCTCGGTGGGCCAGGAGCTGGCCTGGGGAGGGGGGTGCACGTGGGGACCCACAGCGTCCACCTGGCTCTTCTCCAGCAGGAGGGACGATCCCTCGGAAACTCACTGCCCAGCGCGATCACCCTTGTGTTGGGATCCGGGTTTAAGTTTCTGTTCGGAGCAGGAAACTATTCCCTCCGGGTAGGACGCCTCCCCGCAGGCCTCTCCCTAAACCAGACGCCAGGGCGAGACGGTGGGGCTGAGCATGGGGGTAGCTCTTTGTTCCGCGGCTGCCTGGACCCAGGGGTGCGACGGGGAGAGGGCCTTGGCCTCCTCTGGGTGCCTGCCTCCCGGGGGGGGGGGGGTGAGGCGGTGAGGCCAGGCCGGTCCTTGATGGAGGCGTCTTGAGTGGAAATATGGGTCGTCTCCTGCCCTCAGAGGGTCTCTCTCTCTCTTTCACGCTCCTCTGCGCCCGCCCATCCCCTTTGCCTTCCTTCCTGCACCCCTTCCCTGTAACCCACCTCCTTGCTTCTCCCTGACAGTTGCTGCTCCCAGAGCCACGGACACTTCTCCTTCCTCCAGAAATAACAGTCTCCCTCCCCCGGCTCCTCAGGGTGAGCACGCCCGGCAGCTTCCTGTGACCGTCCCTGTCCTCCTTCGCGGTCTGTGGCTCTGAGGGCCTCATGGCTCTGAGGGCGAGGCCGTCTCTGGTTTCAGGCTGGGCCTGCCCAGCCCCTGGGGAGGGACACAGAGCTCCGGGCTGGGGACGGGGTGGGGAGAGGTGGCAGAGGCACGGAAAGTTCCGTCCAGGCGCTGTGGCTTTGCTCGGCGTGCGTCTAAAACCAAAGCATCCGGCCGCTGTGGTGGAGCTCCATCTTGAATTCCCATTTTTATCTAAATGAAAGTTATCTGCCTTCTAGTCGGGTGACGTCATTTCTTACAACAATCCTGGGCTGATCATGCTAGGACACCCTGAATCCTTTGCAACATTAACAACCAATGCCCCGGCCCAGTTCCCTCTAACCACTAGGCTCTCCCCGGCCCAGGAGGAGGAGGGCTCCTTGCTGGTGGCCTCACCACCTACGTGGACCTATTTTGGGTGGAAATAGCAGCAGCCGTGGCATTGGCTGCTGGGGTGGATCTGTTTCCAAATCTCAAAGTGGAGTCAGATTCCCTAGGACTGTCCAGAACCACATTGCCAACCGGTTTCATCCCAGGGCACACACAAGCTCTTACGAAAATTCGGCGGCTCACCAAACGTACATGTTTTTGCTGATCTAACAAAAAAACTATAATTCTTATCTATTCACTGTTGATCTAGTGGCTGCTGACATTTGTTCTTTGACAACTGAGGGAAGAGAGGTCAGTGCCCGTGAGTAAACAGTCAGGTGCTGCGTGTTTTAGATGTCCTTGCAGCACCAGGTTGAAAGTCGCCGCCGAGGGCCTGCGTATAAGCTGCGTGGGGAGGCTGAGCTGCCCGGGGGTGAGGAGGAAGTGGGGCGAGGGGGATTGGGCCTGGAGGCCAGGTCATAGATTACGGTGCTGGTTCTGCACTTGGCCGTGACTTTGTGGCCTGCAGCGATTCTACTTCCCCTCTCAGCCTCCGTGTCCATTTATAATATGGAGATAATCAGTGCCTTCACGGCAAGCGCATGAGACAGCAGCAGGAGAAAGCGCTCACACGCGGTAGCAAGGCATTACCGCGTCTGCACGGCGAGTTTCTAATAGTCCTTAATCCAGCGGCCCCTTCTGTCCACGTGCTTGTCGTCGGCAGTGATACCAGCTACGGGAAAGCCTGTGCCATGAAAGCCCAGGTGGGGAGGATTCGCTTAAACCACTTCTAATATCAACAGTGCACGTTGGCTGTTATCACTCCAGCCTGGGGCGCAGCGTAGATGTCCTTCGGAACGTGTCCAAAAAATTCAAAGTACACATATCCAGGTCTTGGAATTCTTCGTCTGGCTCTAACTCGTTTCCGCTTTAATAACCCATTAGTATGTTCTGACACAGCCTGGAGGGTTGGACAAGGAAATCGATAACCTGGGGCACGAAGATGTTTAAATGCATCTTCTACGTCCGGCGTGCGTAACGTGTTTCCCAGCCAGCTCTTGTCTGTCTTTGCAGTGAGAGGGCATCACGTATAAAACAATGCTTTACTCACAAAACCCTTGTGCTTTGATCCGGGTTTAAGTTAGCGATGCTGCCCTACCCGGTTGGGCTCAGTGGATAGAGTGCTGGCCTGCGGACTGAAGGGTCCCAGGTTCGATTCCAGTCAAGGGCACAGGCCCGGGTTGTGGGCTCGATCCCCAGAGGGGTGCATGCAGGAGGCAGCTGATCAATGATTCTCTCTCATCATTGATGCCTCTCTCTCTCTCCCCCCACCCCCCTCCATTCCTTTCTGAAATCAATTTAAAAACAACAACAACAAACATATAAGTTAGCAATGCCCATGATCTGACAGGACTCAGTACCACTCAACTCCCCACGGTCACTGAGGGAGCCAGGTGAAGAGAAAGTTTCTGTCGGCGCAGGAGACGCACCGAGGTGTTGCCTGTGCGAACGCGTGGACGTGCGGAGCCGAGTGGGCCCTGCCTTTCACGGACGCTTGCTGAGCATTTCCACTGTCAGACAGCGGGATACAAAGTGCTGGCAACGTTTGGACAAGCAGCACGAGGCCTCCCGTTACTGCTGACGAGACAGGGAGCCAGACACGCTCCCTGTGGGTATTAAGCCGTGTGGCCTTGCCTCTCAATGTTTCCGAATCGGGGTCACTCCCGGATTGACTCTGTAAATGCTACACCAAACCTAACACTTATGAACTGGTAGTCACTGGCTTTCTGTGAATGTGTCGATCTTTTTACACCTCCAGAGTTAGCGTATGAGCCACCCAGGACACCTGTTACTAATCTACAGCCAGTCCTTGATTTTTAAAAAAATATATTTTTATTGATTTCAGAGAGGAAGGGAGAGGGAGATAGAAACGTCAATGATGAGAGAGAATCACTGATTGGCTGCCTCCTGCATGCTCCCCACTGGGGATCAAGCCCACAACCCGGGCCTGTGCCCTTGACCAGAATCAAACCTGGGACCCTTCAGTCCGCAGGCGACGCTCCATCCACTGAGCCACACCGGCCGGAGTGCCAGTCCTTGACTTTTGAGCCCCAGAATAGCATTAACCAGTCTGAGTCATCAAAGGCAGCCAATCACTATTTTTGATCACATTCCTACTTATTTTCAAAAGAAGATCCATGGTAACGGAGAATGGGAAAAACATTGGGAATAAAACTTTGAAGATAATTCCAGAAGAGGAGGCTGACTGTCTGGAACCAAGGACTCGGTTAAATCATTGATTCCTGACGATCTTTCTCAAGGTCCTTGACCGACGGAGCCAATCCCAGGCCTGAGGTCAGCAGTTCCTAGCTGAACCCAGGCCAGGTGGACTGGGCACCAGGCTGGCCCGGACTCTGCTAGGCGAGCCCAGATGAGAGCAGGCAGAGGGGACCGGCAAACGGGGGCATTGCCCGTGAGGCTGGTGAGGGCCATCGGGCCATGCAAGACACTGAGCCTGCTCTCACGGGGTGAACTTCAGTTAAGAACACGGTGTGAGGAAGGCAACGGCTATACCTCCAAGTTCTCTCCCTGTTTAGATGAGCTCCAGAGCTGCAGAACCCCAAAACTGGATGCCATGAGAGTGTAGACAGAAGCAGAGCAATGACGATGGGCCAGGGACAGGCAGAAAGGCCCCGGCGCCTAGCAAGGGGCAAAATGGGAAAACAAGGCCCTCGCCCCAGGGTGCCCTTCCTCCCCAGCACGTCCCCGGCATGCAGTTTAGGCCCCTGCCCCTCCCCCCTACAGACAACATCGAGGCCTCAGGTGTATTTCGGCTCCAGGCCCAGAAAAGCAGCAAAACCTGACAAGCGACGCTCGGCTGCCTCAGGACCAGCTGAGCTGAGTAGTGACCCGGCCCTGGCACCGACCCATCAGTGGAGACCGTGACCTGAGAGAACCACCTGAGAAGCTGATGGGCGTTCTGCTGAGACCCTCCCCTGAGACCTGCCCTCAGAGCCCCACCTGCAAGAGGGAGAGAAATATGCTCGGACGACGGACCCAGCGAGCCAGCTCTCTCCAGGGAGCACGCCCGGTCCTTCCCCACAGGCACGTATCCCCCAGCCTCTAAGGGACCCCTGAGACTTGCCACCAGGGGAGCAATGGGTAGTGGCCGCTTGTCCCGGGCTCACCCCTGACCCCGTCCCCACGGCCCCCTTTTCTCTGACGTCCCCGTGAGCCCGGCCTGGGTTCTCCTGTTGGTTCTCCTAGGCCAGCAGTCGGCAAACCACGGCTCGCGAGCCACATGCGGCTCTTTGGCCCCTTGAGTGTGGCTCTTCCACAAAATACCACATGCGGGCGCGCACGTACAGTGCGATGGAAACTTCGTGGCCCATGCGCAGACGTCGGTTTTCGGCCTGGGCGAGTCTATTTTGAAGAAGTGGCGTTAGAATTGGGGGTGTCGGTCAGTCGGGCGACGGGAGACGCAGCGCGGGGGAGGCGCGTGCGATTCATGCCGAGTTGGGAGAGCCGGTCGGTCAGCAGTCTCATGTGCAGTGGTTAGTGCTAGTCGCGGCCGCAAATCGCGCGCGGGGGACAAAAGTACCTCCTCGAAGCGTAAAGTTACCTGTACTTCTCCAACCAGCTGCAAATCCTAGAGGTATTTTTGTCATCAATTTAAGACTTGTAATTCTTTTGTGTTGGTGGTTTTATTATTATAAAGTGAAACATTTTTTTAGGTGCCCTGTTTGAGATGGCTACAAAGAAGAAGCAAAGAAAAACGGAAAATGAAAACCATGAATTTAAAGTTAAATGTACCTACCTATATAGTTTAAGTTTAAAAAATCTGGCTCTCAAAAGAAATTTCCATCGTTGTCCTGTTGGTATTTGGCTCTGTTGACTAATGAGTTTGCCGACCACTGTCCTCGGCCTGCCTTGCCTGCTGTCCCAGGTAGATCTTTGCTGCCCTCGTGGGCCCTGACCCTTTGGCTCCGTCCTGTGTTACCCTTTGGCTCGGTCCTGTGTACCCTTTGGCTCCGTCCTGTGTACCCTTTGGCTCGGTCCTGTGTACCCTTTGGCTCCGTCCTGTGTACCCTTTGGCTCCGTCCTGTGTTACCCTTTGGCTCCGTCCTGTGTTACCCTTTGGCTCGGTCCTGTGTACCCTTTGGCTCCGTCCTGTGTACCCTTTGGCTCCGTCCTGTGTTACCCTTTGGCTCGGTCCTGTGTTACCCTTTGGCTCCGTCCTGTGTTACCCTTTGGCTCGGTCCTGTGTACCCTTTGGCTCCGTCCTGTGTACCCTTTGGCTCGGTCCTGTGTACCCTTTGGCTCGGTCCTGTGTACCCTTTGGCTCGGTCCTGTGTACCCTTTGGCTCTGTCCTGTGTACCCTTTGGCTCCGTCCTGTGTTACCCTTTGGCTCCGTCCTGTGTACCCTTTGGCTCCGTCCTGTGTTACCCTTTGGCTCGGTCCTGTGTACCCTTTGGCTCTGTCCTGTGTACCCTTTGGCTCCGTCCTGTGTACCCTTTGGCTCGGTCCTGTGTAGCCCTTCCCTTTGGATATCCCGCCCCACCCCTTTTCCTTAAATAAACTCAGGTTTCTGTCATCACCGCCTGAGATGGCTGCTTACCTGCCCGCGCCGGCACCACCGGCTTCCCCCTTCCACAGACGTCATTGCGTAAGAACCCTCGGTCCTGGACTCCACTCCGGACAGTCCTGTTCGCCTGGACCCAGTTGCTTAACCTCTTTCAGCTTCCGTTTCATCATCAACAAACACAAATGACGATAAAGTCCCCGCGGACCTCCCGCGGCTGCCGTGACAACGGGGCCCTAACACCTACGTGTTCTGTGGGGTCCCTGCCGAGTGAACACGAGGGGCTTCTTGTTGAAAAAGTACTAAGGTCACCATGGCAACAGCAGAGCCTCAGGCCCGTAATCCTCAGCTCTCAACTCACCTGAGCTCCGAGTCCTGCCCCGGCAGGCAGCCGGGAGGATGCACAGAGACCGGCTCTATTACGAACCCATCAACTATGTCAAAGGGCCGCGGGGAGCCGCGGGGAGCCTCCGGGATGGTGCCGGGCGTCGGCTGGAAACAAAAGGGCCTGCGCTCCAGCAGGTGTGGAAGGCGGCCGTGTGCTCGGAGGCCAGGCTGCGGGTGTGTGTGTAAGGGTGGGGCTGTTCTCCACAATCCCCGGTTCCTGGGGGCAGGACGGTCCTGTCTAACACGTCCCTGTATCCCCACCGCCGTGCCCCACCAGCCTGACCCTCCCCGTCCACCGGGCGGTGCAGACCGAGGAACGACGGGAGATGCAGCTTCAGCGGAGCCTTTATGACAGAGTCACACCTACACAGCCCAACACGGTGGGCCTCTGTCGGTAGACGTGTTACGCCTCTCCTGTGCATAGAAACTACAGGACTGTAGCTGTTCTTGGCCAACCTGACATTAACACACATCTCTGAGCCTGACCCTCCATGGAATACCACAGAAACACTGCAACGTCTGGTATTAGACGTTTTAAGAATGGCACATTTCATCTTAGGAAATTCATTCTGGAAACCTTTCCTTTGATTCCGTCTCTTGTCCATTTCCCATGAAAAGGCCTTTGATCATGTCCTCAATTTGCAGCAGTATTTTAACCTCAAAGACGAGCTTAACCCGTGCAAGGAGGTGCGTGGTGAGAACCTGAGGTGATGTAACAGTTTGGTTCTTCTGGAAGGCATGCTGTCTCGTCAGGCCACTGATCACGGAGAAACCCGGCTTTTCTGAGCAGCAGGAGCGTTCTCAGGACCAGGGCCCGCCGTCCTAAGCTGGTGGCAGGATGAGCCGGGGGCGGGGGCGAGGCGGGGAGGGGGAGAGGGGGAAGGGTGGTGGGGGCAGTGGGGTGGGGCCAGTATTGAGACAAGAAGGAACCGGGAAATGAATCCAGGCTCCTGCCACTGTTGCAGCAAAGCTCTTCTTTCTCTTCCCCCGTTTTGCTCAGAACCCGTGTGCACAAGGTGGTTCACCCGCATGTTACATGGGATTAAGAGGCTGTGGCCCGGCCGGTGTGGCTCAGTGGTGAGCGTCGACCTAGGAACCAGGAGGTCACGGTTGGATTCCCGGTCAGGGCACAGGCCCGGTTGTGGGCTGGATCCCCAGTGGGGGGCGTACAGGAGGCAGCCGATCCATGCTTGTCTCTATCATTAGTGTTTCTCTCTCTCCCTCTCCCTTCCTCTCTGACATCAATAGAAACATATACTTTTTTAAAAAGAGGGCTGATGCGGCCTGGGAGTCCTCTCCATGCTGCCCCAGGGGCACGGCCTGTCCGGCCAGGGCGTCTGGCTGCAGCTCCGCTCTGTGTGTGGGTCTGATGGGCCGGCCAAGCACGCCCGCCGTCGTGATGCCAGGGAGAAGCAGGACATATGTGTTAAACAGGTTGCGCCCTCCAAGCGCGGGCACGTCCAGGGCACACCACCACCACCACCACCACCACCACCACCACGTCGGAAACACGGAAGAGCTGCGGCAGCTCGAGAGCAGCGGTGCGAGGCGCTCGTCTCCGGAGGAGCCGAAATCACACCGGCAGGCGAGCTTTCTCTGCGGCCTGGTGCACGCGCGGCCTTTCGAGGTTTTGCGTCGTTACTTGCTTATGTTTTGGCCGCCCGCGCCCCCCCCACCCCCCCAGGCTTCGCGAGGAGGGAGGCCACAGGTCTGTTTTATTTCCCTTTGCACACACCCAGGGCAACGGAGGAACTCAGGAGCTTTTTGTTTAGTGAATGGGGACCATGTCATATCATTTGTAGGAAAGAAATTCCAAATATACTCCCCCTGCCCCTCCCCCCCAGTTCACTGGGGTCTCACTCAACCACGTTAACCGAACCCCTGGCTTAACCTCTAGATCAGTGGTTCTCAACCTTCTGGCCCTTTAAATACAGTTCCTCATGTTGTGGTGACCCCCAACCACAAAATTATTTTTGTTGCTACTTCATCACTGTCATGTTGCTACTGTGATGAATCGTCATGTAAATATTTGATATGCAGGATGGTCTGAGGCGACCCCTGTGAAAGGGCCGTTCGACCGCCAAAGGGGTCGCGGCCCACAGGTTGAGAACCGCTGCCCTAGGTTGTTCATGTTGAATTACGGGGCCAGACCTGGGGGAAGGGACAGTGACCTACGGGTATTTTACGTAGGATGTGAGGGCCATGACATGTGATCATAAGAAGTCAAAGGCAAGAGGCGCCTTAGCTGCCATCTGTTCCGTTTCTCTGTCTTTTGAAAAGGCCAGCATGCACCTCCATAGATGTATCCTGTACCCAAACGATAAGGACGTTCACTGCAGCATTATTCACGGCGGCCAAGGCAGGGAGACGACCAAAGTGTCCTGCGATAGAGACTCAACAAAGAGGACGTGGTCCATGTGCACAACCGACTACCCCTCAGCCACGGGAAGGGTGAACTCGCGCCATTTGCAACAACATGGATGGACCTTTAGAACATAAGGCTGAGATAAGTCCGTCAGGAAAAGCTAAGCACCATGCGATTTCACTCATGTAGGACACAAAACTGAAACTCCTAGACACAGACAAAGCATGGTGGTTGCCGGACGGAAGAGGGCGAGGGGTAGTGAAGGGTAAGGAGCGACTATATGGTGACGGAAGATGCTTTCACTCCGGGGGGTGGACGCACAACGCAACGTTCAGGTCGTGTGCCACAGAAATGCTCACGTGAAACCTGCATGACCTTGGTGACCAGTGTCGCCCCAACAAGTTTAATAAAAAATAAATAAAATGTGTTTTAACTGACAAAACAGGAAAACAAATGGTAGAGACTCGCTGGAAGGAAGAGTTCATTGCCGCCTACGATAGAGTCTAACGTTCAGCAGCGTTAAAGCTGACTGCCGCCTGCCGACACCGAACATGTTACACGCTGATGTTTTGTGACTTGAACTCAGTAGTGAAAGTGAAAATTGCAGCGACTACACACTTGGTGCGAGTGGCAGCAGCTCTTCCGCCTGCGTTTCCAGTTCAGCTGTGTGGGCCGGAGTTACATGCTCCCCGCTGGAGCCCTGGCGTGCAGAGGCCGGCCCTCTGCGGGCTCTGATGTCCCCGCGCAGCCTTTCCAGGCAGGTGCGCAGGCATGAGTCAGAGCCTGAGTCACTGCTGACTCACTGGCTCCGCCGGGCAGGGCGGGCGGCCTTGCAAAGCTGTCCCAGGTTTTCTTCTGTGCATTTGAGGGAAACACACCTGCTCTGGCCAAGTTCCTCAGAGGCAGCACCTCTCAGATCATATTCACTGGAAAACCGCATTTTTACGGTTAAGTTTTCGACCCATCTGACTGCTAAGCATGAAGGATCGTCATGACACGCACGCTGAGTGCGTCCTGGAGCCGGGGCTGGAACTGCCGCTGTTCGTGACCACGCTCGCTCTCCACGCGGCGCCCCACCAGGTGGAGGAGGTGCGCCTCCTCCCAGAGAACTACGATGAGACCCATCGTAGCCAAAGGCAAGACCTGAGGTCAGGAGCCTTGTTTGTGCACAGTTTTATCTTAAACATTTTTTCTTTCTTTTTTCTAAAACATTTTTATTGATTTCAGAGAGGAAGGGAGAGGGAGAGAGAGATAGAAACATCAATGATGAGAGAGAACCATGGATCGGCTGCCTCCTGCACACCCCCTGTTGGGGATCGAGCCCACAACCCTGGCCTGGGCCCTGATGGGAATCGAACCCTGGTCCAAAGGTCCGTGCTCAACCACTGAGCCATGCTGGCCGGTGGCACTCCAGAATTTACAGAATACCACCCCACCCACAGGGAGGATGCGTGTGCCCGCCAGCCCTCCTGGCCAGCAGCAGGTGCTCTGTGTCCTTTCGAAAGGCCTGCAGATGCAACATTTCACGTAGGCGTGCCCCATGGTAGCCACTGTCCCTATAGTTCCCAGAGACGCTTCCTCTATCACGAGGTTAAATAATAGAAGCTCCTGCCGACAGTGACCACCTGCTGCCGACACGGACAGCGGCCGGACGCTGTTACCCGCGTGGCTCAGGCTGTTGAGAGCTGGCTCTCTCGTGGGACCAGGACTCCTGTGATGAGCAGGGCCTTGGCCCTGGCCGGCGTGGCTCAGTGGATAGAGCATCGGCCGCAGACTGAAGGGTCCGGGGTTCGTTCTGGTCAAGGGCAAGGGCATGGACCTGGTTGCAGGCTCAGTGTCCGGCCCTGGTCAGGGCCCTGGTCGAGGCACGTGCAGGAGGCAACTAATCAATGTGTCTCTCTCACACTGATGTTTCTCGCTCTCTGTCTCTCTCCCTCCTCCACTCTCTCTAAAAATCAATGGGAAAACATCCTCGGGTGGGAATCTACAAATAAATAAATACAATGAAGCAGCTTGTGGAGGGGACGTGGGCTGGGTGGCGTGGGTGCTTGGATTTCAGAGTGCGGCTCCACGGTGTCTGTGAGGGTGGGTGGATCACGGCTGGGCTGACGTGTGGCGCTCAGTGTGTCGTTGCTGTTTGCGGATGTGGTGTTGGGGTGACAGTGCCTCCAGGACACGCACAATCCCGTGTGTCCCCAGAACAGTGTGTGTGCAGCGGGGAGAGAAACACGGAATACGGCTATTTTGGTGATTAATTGCTATTTTCAACTGAGGTCTTTGGCTTAATTACCTGCTGTAAGTAAGTATGCTCATCTGGTCAGCTGTCTCTAGTAGCTCGTGTAACCCCGAATGTAACAGCCCCCAGTGAGCACGGGAGAACAGTTCCTGAGGACGTAAGATTGGGAGCCTGGGGTTGTCTCAGCCTGGTGTTCACAGCCTTTCCTACCCACCCCCCTTTTCAAAAATGTCTTTATTGATTTTTAGAGAGAGGAAGGGAGGGGGAGAGAGAGAAACACCAATGATGGGAGAGAATCATTGATTGCCTGCCTCCTGCACGCCCCACACTGTGGATTGAGCCCGTAACCTGGGCCTGTGCCCTTGACTGGGAATCGAACCCTGATCTCCTGGTTCATAGGTTGATGCTCAACCACTGAGCCACACCAGCTGGGCCTAACCCCCTTTGGGTGAATGTGCAAGTCAAGGTCCCGTCCCAGAGCCATGGACACCGAGCAGGAAAGGGAGGGCTGCGTCTGGTGTCGGAGGTTAGCGGGCTGGCCGAGCCGCCCTTCCTGCCCTTGGCCTGCCTTTGTCTCCGAGCTCATCAGTCCCAGTGACAAATAGGATGGAGGCTTCCCTCCGGAGCTCTGGCCCAGAAGTTGGGGTTGTTCTGGCTCCAGGGGCCGGAGGGTGTTTCGAGGCGTGAACGTGGGCTGCTCTGCTCCTACCGCACGACCTTCCTCCTCAGAAAGCGGCTCCCGTCTGAGCCCAGAGGCTTTTTTCTCATTATTTGAAATACCTGAAGGGGAGCTTGCATATGGTGGTGGCGTCACCTTTTCGAACCCGTCGGCTGAGCTGATGGGGAAGCTGTGGACCCGAGCACGTGTCCGGCCGAGCAGCCACGCCTCTTCTGAGGGTCTCCCTTGACTGATCCAGGAATCAATTCCCCATGAACCTCGAGTAACAAAAGCCGCGATGCTGGCGAGGGTGAGGTTCGAAATCTTTACATTTTAGCGCGTTTCGTCGCCCACGTGGGTCATTTCTGTCTTCCCCTCCTTCCCTGAGTGTGTGTGACGCCCGAGGCCCAGGGAGGGAGCAATTCACAGGAGAGAATGTGGAGGCAGGAGACCTAACGCTCAGGGGGCCTCCATTTCCTGGCTGCGCAGCCGGCGTTCGCTTTATTTCGGGTTTCTCTCCGGTGCTGTGAGCGAGCCCGTGGAGGTGCCGGAAGGGAAACCGAGGCCTGAGGCCGGAGAGAGGCTGCCTGGGAGGAATGAGCGGTCGGCTTTGCGTTTCCCTCCCGTTGGCCCGAGGCCTCCTGCAGCTCGAAATCGTTCCACAGCGTTTCCAGGCCAAAGGGAGGTGAGGCCTTGGGTTCTAGGGACGACTTGATGGGGCAGAGCAGAAGCTGGGGAGCCAGCTGGCATCTGAGAAATACTCGTCCGCTCTGGTAACGTGATGGTGTTGTTCTGAGGAAAGAAGGCGCTTTCTAACCTGCCTGGGAGCTGCCTGCGGGGCCTGGGAGCCCGGAAGCTGCCCGCCCTCCCCACCGGGAGCTGCCTGTCATCATGGGAAGATCACGACTTTGTTGGGGAAACCTGGGCGGCCAGCCCTCCGAAGATCCCGCCCGCCTTCGCATATCATTAGCCTTTGAAGACCCCCAGCCCCATTCCCTGTGAACTGCCCCTTGGGCACACCCTTTGCCTACTTCCCCCTGTAATCCCTGCCCTTCTACCCGATATAAGCAGCGGCTTATGGGGGCAGAGCAGATGTCTGTGGGTGACGGCTGCTCTCCCCGCTGCCGGCAGGATTGGGATAATCCCTCATATGGTTCCACCCTGACTCTGCTGAATTGGCTCAAGGAGGGACAGGCGGCCCAGGCCCCTTGACTGTTGGGTTACAAACTCACAGCACATCCTCAGTGTGGACAGTTAGGACGGGAGGAGCTCCCTACACCTGCCCGGGGCAGGGCAGCTCCAGGTGAGAGCTGTTCTTTGAAAAAGGCCATGGGTTTTGCAGACCAGCCCCTATGCCCTCCCCTCCTGTTCCCTCCAGCCATCTTCCCACACACCATGGACTCTTACTCAGCAATAAAAGGAATGAGATCTTGCCTGTAACGGGACAGATCTAGCGGGTATTATACCACGTGACACAAGCCAGAGAAAGACAAACACTGTATAATTTCACTTACATGTGCAATCTTAAACACACACACAAGAGCCCTAGCCAGTTTGGCTCAGTGGATAGAGCAGCAGCCTATGGACTGAAGGGTCCCGGGTTCAAGTCTGGTCAAGGGCACATACCTTGGGTGCAGGTTCCTCCCTGGCCCGGGCCCTGGTCAGGGCGCGTGCAACAGGCACCCCATCGATGAGTTTCTCTCACATCAATATTTCTGTCTGTCTGTCTTTCCCTCTCTCTTCCACTCTCGCTAAAAATCAATGGGAAAATATCCTCGGGTGAGGATTAGCATAAACAAAAGAACTGAATAAACAAAAGAGAAACATCCATACGGAGGAGATGGAAATCTTAAATAAATAAATAAAACGGCACCAAGACAAACCAACCCTGGAAATTGTACCTGAGCGAATCCTTATGAAAGTTTCACCACAAAGAAAACAAACTTACAGGTGAAGGGGGCGGAGTCGCTGGCCGGAGCGAGGGCTGAGGTTGGGGGGCGGCTCCCAGCGCACAGTTCACCCCTCAACCCCGGAGGAGGGCCCTGCTGCTTCCTGAAGGCGGGGCCCAGCCTGGCACCGCTGGAGCTGAGACGCGCTCTGTACACCTGGCTCAGCGCTGGTTCTTAAAGCTGAGAGGTAGAACCGCCTGCGGACTCGAGGCCTTTTCGCAGAACTGCCGATGGGCCCATCAGCTGGCCTGCATCTCCAGGTGCTGAGGTTCTGGCTGAGGTGAGCCCGGGGCGGGCGAGGTGCAGCTGGAGCCGCCTGCGCCACAGCTGCTCCGTCTTGAAGACCACGGGCCATGCCCGACCTCGTAAGTTTGTAGTTAGTGGCATCAGGGGCTAAGGCCAGTTTCAAAAATATGTTAGGAGACAAGTTGGCAAAGCTGACTACAGATATAAAAAGGTTGGTATCCTTTGCTCTGGCAGCTTTGCTTCTAAGGACGTGTCCTAGGAAAATAAGCAAGTTTGCATTCTAGGGCATCTCCTAGGAGGCTGTTAAATACGTCATAATTCGCCTGATGTGATTACTATAGTCACAGACCTGGGAAAGGGTCACTGTATATAGCTTTTAAAACCATATGAAATCCTCAAAAAATTAAAAATGGAACTCCCATTTGACCCAGTGATCCCACTTCTAGGAATATATCCTAAGAAACCCGAAACACCAATCAGAAAGAACGTATGCACCCGTGTTCATAGCAGCACAATTTGCAATAGCTAAGATCTGGAAACGGCCCACGTGCCCATCAGCAGACGAGTGGATTAAGAAGCTGTGGTACAGCCACACCATGGAGTACTATCGGCCATAGAAAAGAAAGAACTCTTACCATTCACAACAGCGTGGATGGACCGGGAGAGCGTTATTCTAAGCAAAATAAGCCAATTGGAGAAAGACAAGTATCACATGATCTCACTCATATGTGGACTCTAATGAACAAAATAAACTGATGAACAAAAATAGAGCCAGAGACATAGAAGCCTGAACAGAGCGCCCCAAGTCGGCACGCGCCGCGAGAGGGGAGCCTCAGCGGGAGGGGAGCCGTGAAGAGGTAACGGGGAGGGTGTCTGCAGGGCAGGTGCAGTTACAGAGGGTCCCGCGACAGTTCCGTCGAGGAGCTGTAAGCGTCCCTCTCTGAGAACACACATTTGCAATCTGAGGAGCCCACGGAGGCTCTCTGTCTGTCTCCAGGACTGCGCTCCGCCTGTGCCCTCTTCCGCCTCCTGGTGGCTGGGATCGCACTTGGCCACAGTGGACAGACCGCGGTCCCCAAGCTGCTGCAGAAGGAGGGGACCAGGCCGTGAGTGGAGAGTCAATTGCCCCTGTGACGGGCCTGGGCAGTGCTGGTCAACACCAGCTCTAACGGGTAATGGTCGGTCCAGGAAGTGAGGCACCCGAAGGGGAGGCGCCTGGCTCGTGCGGACCTGCCAGAGAACCAGATGCTCCCGCAGACGCAGTCCGGTGGGGATCTCCTGGGAGGTTCTCACTTGAAAACCAGTGTTTTCTACTGGACAGTGTGGCTCAGTGGTTGAGCGCTGACCTATGAACCAGGAGGTCACGGTCGGATTCCTGGTCAGGGCACATGCCCAGGTTTCCAGCTTCAGCCCCAGTGGGGGGCGTGCAGGAGGCAGACAATGAATGCTTCTCTCTCATCATTCATGTTTCTCTCCCTCTCCTTTCCTCTCTGAAATCAATACAAATATATATTTTCTTCTAAAAGGAGACAGGCCTCCTCCATCTTCCAATTAGTAAGAAAGAAGAAGAAAACCAATGTTTTCTGAAAGGACATGACTCGGTCACACAGTCCAACCTCTGGCCCCGCTTGGCTTCTCCAAGGCCCAGCAGCCCTTGTTGATGTCCCTGTGATGGGACCGGCTCCCCCCCAGAAGGCCCCAGGCCTGCACAGCCGTGGCTGTTAGAAGGCACCCCACAGGACACGTGAGGTCAGGAAGGAGCGTGGGGTGGGAGGGCGTGTGGCCCTGTGTCCGAGGGGGGCACGCGGCGGTGAGAACACCCTCCAGGATGATGAGGTCCAAGTTCCAGAATTATTGGCTCTTTTCCTCCTGATGAACAGACGCCATGTCGTCTCCTGCACGGCCTTCTCTGCTAGGGGAGCAGTGCTGGGCATAATGCTGGTCGAGCACGTGGTTCATTCTTTTGTAGATAAAAGCGACCCCTCCTTCCCAGCGGCTCCTGCCGGCGTGCCGTGCGGAGCGTGATTTATAGTGGGCACACCCCTCCCGCTTCCCTACTGCGTAGTTTTTGCTCTTTTTTTGTTGTTAATCCTCACCCGAGGATATTTTTCCATTGATCTTTTACAGAAAGTGGAAGAGAGAGGGAGACAGAGAAACATCAATTGGTTGCCACCTGCATGTGCCCCGACCAGGGCCTGGGCCAGGGAGAGGCCGGCAACCGAGGCATGTGCCCTTAACTGGAATCGAACCCAGGACTCCTCGGTCCACAGACCGACACTGTATCCACTGAGCCAAACTGGCTAGGGCTAGTTTTTGCTCTTAAGGAACTGATCACCATAATGCAGAACTGACTGGTGGCAGACTGTCCATGGGGAGCCTAGTGGACTTTAGGTTTATTAAATTGGCTTATTTACTATTTTATGAATATTACCAGAGGCCTGATGCACGACAGTCATGCAGGAGTAGGCCTTCCTTCTCCCGCTGCCCGCACTGGCTTCCCTCCGGCACCCGGGACCCAGGCTTCCCTCGCAGCCCCGGCTTTGTCCGGAAGGACGTCCGGTCTAATTAGCATACTGCACTTTTATTATTACAGATGTGTCTCCCAGATTGGGCTGCATATTCCTTCGGGCAGGAATTACTTCTTCTATGTGACCGTACGCCCCGCACCGAGCACACACAGCGCCCACCGGTATTGCTCCATAAGTGTTTGTAGAAAACTGTGAACATGGAACAGGTGCTGAGGGATTAATGCGGTTAACAGTGACCATCATGATGCTTTATGGGAGTAAAACATCATAGTTTACAGAGTGCACTGCACTAATTTAACCTCACAAATTATCACCCTTCACAGATATACAACTTTTGTATTTTTAAAGTGCTTTAAAAGATATTTATTTTTTTAAGGAGTGGAAAATAATGGTCTTTAAAAGACATTACGTTTTTTGTGGGAAATGGTATTACCAAAAGCATATAACAATTTGTTTATCATCTCCAAGAAATGGGGCTTTTATATAAAATACATAGGTAACTTGAAGGCCAAAACAGTGGTTACGTGTGGTCCGAGTTCAACACTGGGTTTGCTGTGGGGCCCATTCGCGAGGCGTCTTAGGTCAGGAATGACCCTGAGCAGGGAGCGGGCGGGTAGGTGGTCAGCGCTTTTCAGGGGGCAGTGCCTCTCTGTGTAATGGTTTGAGTTAGTGGTCGGGACAGCCATTCAGACTGACCATGCCCTGGACTTGCACGGCGTCGGCAACAGGCACGGGCACGTGGTTGACCTGAATGTCCTTCATGCAGCCGGAAAAGGGCTTCCAGACGGGGGGCTGCAGGGCCTTCCAATCAGCTGCAACGGGAAAAGCAGACAGTCACGGGCAGGTCACACGGGCGAATGAAAAGTAGTCAGATTAGAGCTGACGGGACCAGGTCCCAGCAACCCAGTCACTTCCTCCCTGTCAGGGGGCCCCCACCCCCCACCCGCTGACACATCAGCCCAAGGCTGCTCTTCAAATTCTCCCGAGAGAGAGATTCCTCAGCCCAAATCCGACAGTAACTCTAGACGAGTGCTTTTGATGGGTCATGGACGGCCTGGTGAACGACGTGGAGGAACATAAAACCATGAAGGAGGAAGAGATTTTCCAGGCGACATTCCAGTCGAACTCGCCTCCGTCGCAGCCTGCCTGGCGCCCGTCCTGGCCCCACAAGGCTACTCCCCAGGAAGTGTAGTGCCGAGAGGAGACCCTGCCCCAGCCCCTCCTGGTTCCCGCTGCCCTCAGGCTCTGAAGAGGGGCTTGTAAAGGATTGGCTCGGGACGCGCGGGGGCAGCAGGCATGGCCAGGGCTGCCCTTCAAGGTGCCCATTGCTGGCAACTGGGTTTCCCCGGGGCCAGAGCCAGGGGCAGCCCCACGGCCACCGGACAGTCAACGGCCGCTCTGCTGGTAACCCGGGGCTGGGGCCGCGCGCGGGTTGGGTTGGAATGGAAACGTGAGAGCTGACAGGGGCGACATGGGGTCGGTGCTGAGCCGGGGTTACCTGGGACGCCTCCGAGGTGCAGGGGCTCCTGGGTGCGGGCGGGCGGGAACGGGTGCCGCCCGGCTGTGTAGCTGCTGTCCCTGTCCAGTTCCAGGTGCAGGACGTGTTGCTTTATGGTCACTGGAGGGAGAGCAGGCTGGTCAGGTAGGACCTGGGGAGCCCTGCCCGCCGTCTGCACTGAGCAACCATGGTCCTTCCGACTCCCTCCTGTGTGGCCGGGGGGCCCTGCGCTCGGGCTCCGCAGCCTCAACATAAAGCAGCTCCTCTCTCCACACCAGTGGTGCTCGGTGTGCTTGCCTCCGTGGGACACAGTTCAGGTTGCCACCTGCATCGGTGTCTCCCTGGCTGCAGCTCCTTTTGCTCAAGCAAATGCTTTTTTATGCTTTATCATAGTCCAACTAATGCCGGTTTACCATTTTAACCTGCTGTGCTGACCCCGTCAGACACGAACGGGGCTTTAACTCGGGCTGCATCTGGGACATTCAGGATGAAAAGGGAGGCTGGACGTCATACCTGCCACCGAGTGCCACTGTCCGTCACACAGAGACTGCCTGGGTGTGACCGAAGTCACCATCCCACCCGCCTCGCTGGCCACAGAGGCCACGACCTGGAACACACGTGAATTCATTTCTTTAGTTAGTTAGTCCTCACTGGGATATTTCTCCATTGATTTTAGAGGGAGTGGAAGGGAGGGGAGAGGCACACAGAGAGAAACATCGATTGGTTGCTTCCTGCACGCCAACTAGGGCCAGGGATGAAGCCTGCAACCGAGGTTTATGCCCTTGACCGGAATCGAACCCAGGACCCTTCAGTCCGAGGGCCGATGCTCTAACACCTCTAACACCAGCTAGGGCCACATGTGCATTGTCTATTTCCTTAAGAAAGGCAGGTGGAGGCCACTTCCCTGCATCCCCCTCCCAACCCTTCACCCCAACAGCCCGAGAGCATAGATATAGGTCCCCTCCCACACCCGCAACCACGTGGGTGCAAGGCTCTGCAGGACCCTCTGCTGTGTCCCCTCGAAGCAGCTGCCAACCAGAGTCCTGCCTGTGCTGCTGCCTAAGGCGCTGAGCTCTTCCCTGCGCATCGAGTGCTGCCCCCTGCAGGCCCCACTTGGTGGTGACTCATTGACAGCGAAGATCCCCTCAGCTGTGAACATGTGACAGAGGCTTGTTTAGGACGTTACAATGTGGAAGGCAGACATGCGGCGGAGCCTGCACCCCCTGCTCGGCTGCCAACTGAAACAGTGCCATGAATGCCCGGCTGGCAGAAGGTTCACACCAGGCGTCCAGCAGCTACCCGATGGCGTCTGCGCTGGGCAGGTGTCGGGGTCAGGCCCTCGGCGGGGTCAGGCACGTGGCGGGGTCAGGCCCTCGGCGGGTTACTGTGCGGACCCCGCATCCCCATTCTCTGGGCTGGGATTCTCTGAACCAGGTGAGTGAAAGGGGAGAACTAGACTAAGTGTTGATAACTCATTTGCATTTAATTTGCATGCTGCTAGACAGGGCGGCCTATTCTCAGGGAATTTCCAGCTAAACCTGTGACTGCGGCTCTGAAGGCACTGGGTCTCGATTTCAATTATTTCCCGTCAGGAAGCTCTCGCTGGAGACGCTCCCTGACCCTCCCCTGGGGAGTCACCGCCCCCTCCCCACCACGCACCTTGCCGGCCTCCAGGTAGACGCGCAGGTGCCTCCCGGGCTGGCGGCCCACGTGCAGCAGGACGCCCGTGAGGCTCCGAGGGCGGATGCTGAAAAGGAGCTTGAATTCCGGCCCCAACGACACAGAGTTCGCTTTCAAAGGGGGAAAAAAAGAGATAAACAGTTAAAACCTCGTCATTCGAGAAAAAGGATGAAGCTCTTCAGGCTCAAAGATGCCCCCTCTTGCCCACGGCTCCTCACCTAGTGTGACATGGCCACCTTCCTGGGAGAAATAAACGCCTTTCTCCAAAGAGCCCGCCAAGCAGGGAGACACCCCCACGCGGGCAGAAGGCGTGTCCAGTGGTTTCGAATCCACCTGGAAGTTCCTCAGGCACCCCACGAAGCTGCTCTGGGGGAGGCTCTGCGACCGAGCAGAAGAGAGAGTGAAGGCCATTACCCACAATTCCCGGAATCACGTGGGCAGCCCGGCGAGGGGCAGCCGGCGGCGAGGGACAGGGGCAGCCGGTGAGGGGTAGGGCAGGGCAGGGGCAGGGGCAGGTGTCTGCTAAAGGCGGAGGGTGGCCCATCCTTCCTGTTTCTGAGTCAGGCGGCCCCACTGCTCCACCTGGCTCCCTGCCACAGAACCAAGAAAACCGGGTACCAGACGTCCGGTGGGCAGTCAGATCTGAAGGTGCCCCCAAGCCTCGTGGCGTGTGTGCAAAGGCAGGGTGTGGGGGGTGCGGGACAAGAGCAGGGGTGAGCGGCCCTGGTCCAGGGGGCAGAGCTGCAATGGGGGCGGGCGTTTCCGCCTCACACTCCAGACCTCGCCGTCCCTGCAGTTACAAACCCCCGAGGATTTCATGAGCTCAGGGGACTGCTTAACGCAGGGCGGCGGCGGGAAAATAGGCCCAAACATTCCGCAAATAATAAAGTGTTGAAAGGTCCCCTGCACTGTTGGGCTCACCGAATGCCTGGGACTTAAAATAAGACACGGGGGGCAGCCCCAGTGGGCCCGCGTGGAGCCCTGAGTCTGCCCCCCAGGGGCCCGGGGCCCAGGCAGGCGCCTCTGGGTTCTGTGATCCCTTAAACCAGGGGAGGGGGATCCTCTGGCCCGTGGGCCCTGTAAGGCCTGAGAAATCCTCGGGCCTGGCCCTGCCACGGCGTCAGGGCGAGCTCATTAAATGTGGGGCCGCACCGAGCAGGCTCATGTCCAGGCCGCGTGGCAGCCCTGAGTCAGCCCTGCAGGGCCCGCCTGTGTCTGCAGCTTTCGGGCAAGAGGCTGGATGGGGACGGGGAACGGTGCCTCTGTGGGGCTCACGGGCATCAATGGATTATCTGAAAGCCCGTTTGGGGCATGCGGGCATTCTCAGCGTCCTGCGTGAGGATATGCGGACGTGACAGAGGGCGTGCGTTTCATCTGCGGCTCTGAGCACAGCCACTCACCTTCGGCCTCCCCGACGGGGAGGATCCCAGGTAAAGGGACGCTCTGGGGCTGAGGGTGACATTTCCCGGCGAATTTCCCTCCCAGGCCCTCAGACCGTCCACGACCAAGCGGCCCTTCTCCCCGTCTTGTCCGAACGCCACCTTACAAGGGAAGGAACAAGGTGATTATAGTTTTGCCTCTGACAATGGCTGCAGTACTTCACTTTGTGGTCACAGGAAATGCTTAAAAAATATTCTTCTGACCCTGGCCAGTGTTGCTCAGTGGATAGAGCCTCGGCTCTATCAAGGATCCTGAGTTCAATCCCGGTCAGGGGCACAGGCCCGGGTTGTAGGCTTGGTCCCCAGTGGGGGGCATGCGGGAGGCAGCCAATCAATGATTCCCTCTCATCATTGATGTTTCTCTCTCTCTCTCCCTCTCCCTTCCTCTCTGAAATCAATAAAAATACTAAAAAATATATGTTTCTGTCCCTCAAGTAGCTTTAAAAACTCAGACATTTCTCCCTAGGGTTTTCCTCATATCACCATCATCATCGTTTGTGATGTAATGTTAGATATTGAATAAAGTGAGCTAAAGAAGTGAGCAAAGAAAAGGTTGCTCAAAAGTGAATAAAGATAGAATTAATCTGGAAACACAGAAAATATAAACAACTGAAGAGGCAAAGGAACACGAGCAGACACCCATGCAGCACAGGGACGGACAGCTGTGCGGGGCTGAGGGGGTCGCATGCCCCTGAGCGGGGCTCCTGGGGGAGGGCTCCTGGGGGAGGGCTCCTGGGGGAGGGGCCAGGGCTGCTTCTCTTCCACCAACCGGAGCAACGTCTTAAACTCTTGGCTACAAGTCAGGGTCCCTGGGCTCCAGTGAGGACTGAGCCCCTTGTGGCTATGAGAGGTTCACTGATGGCTCCCAGCGTGCGCTCCGGCCGGCGGCGACCTCTGGCCTCTGCTGCCTCCGGACCCTGGGCTCCCATGTCTGACGGGCAGCCCAAGCCGAGGATGTTCCCACAGGACTCCTCCCCCTCCCAGCTCAGACCTGCTCCCCCCCGCCCCCGGCCATATCCTCCTCTCTCCCCCCCCAACTCCCCCGGCCCCCCGGCCACATCATCTTCCCCCGTCCTTCCCCTCTCAGCAGAAGCTCCACCGTGGGCCTGATTACTGGTCCAAAAGCATAGGACTCGAGCCCGGCCAGCATGGCTCAGTGGTTGAGCATCCACCTATGAACCAGGAGGTCAGGGTTCGATTCCTGGTCAGGGCACATGCCCTGGTTGTGGGCTCCATCCCCAGTGTAGAGTGTGCAGGAGGCAGCCGATCCACGAGTCTCTCTCATCATTGATGTTTCTCTCTCTCTCTCCCTCTTCCTTCCTCTCTGAAATCAATAAAAATATATTGAAAACAAACAAAAAAACCCCAAATCATAGGACTCAGTATTGACACCTCTCTCTCTCTCCCTCTCTCTCTCTCTGCCTCCAGAACGCTGATCAGAAGAAAAAGTCCCTTCTTGCCTCAAACTGTGTTTCCATCTGGGACGCCTGAGGGCCAGAGCCAGGATGCTAGGATGGAGACGGCTGTCGGAGAGGGGCCTGGGCCTGGAAGGGGCCTGAAGGAGGGCGATGCCCAGGGGCTGGGGGGCTACTCGGGAGGCAGAGGGACTGAGGCAGAGAGCAAAGCCCACCTGGCATTTAGGAGGACACCCGGGTGCAGTGTGATGCCTCTCGCCGAGGTCCCCGCCCACCCCAGCCTCACCGTGTGCCATGCCCACCCCAGCCTCACCGGGTGCCATGCCTACCCCAGCCTCACCGTGTGCCATACCCAGCCAGGCCTCACTGGGTGCCATGCCCATCCTCATACCCAGCCAGGCCTCACTGGGTGCCATGCCCACCCCGGCCTCACCGTGTGCCATGCCCACCCCGGCCTCACTGGGTGCCATGCCCACCCCAGCCTCACTGGGTGCCATGCCCACCCCAGCCTCACCGGGTGCCATGCCTACCCTAGCCTCACCGTGTGCCATACCCAGCCAGGCCTCACTGGGTGCCATGCCCATCCTCATACCCAGCCAGGCCTCACTGGGTGCCATGCCCACCCCGGCCTCACCGGGTGCCATGCCCGGCCCGGCCTCACCGTGTGCCATGCCCACCCCGGCCTCACTGGGTGCCATGCCCACCCCAGCCTCACCGTGTGCCATACCCAGCCAGGCCTCACTGGGTGCCATGCCCATCCTCATACCCAGCCAGGCCTCACTGGGTGCCATGCCCACCCCGGCCTCACCGGGTGCCATGCCCGGCCCGGCCTCACCGTGTGCCATGCCCACCCCGGCCTCACTGGGTGCCATGCCCACCCCAGCCTCACCGGGTGCCATGCCCACCCCGGCCTCACTGGGTGCCATGCCCACCCCAGCCTCACCGGGTGCCATGCCTACCCCAGCCTCACTGGGTGCCATGCCCACCCCAGCCTCACCGTGTGCCATGCCCACCCCGGCCTCACTGGGTGCCATGCCCACCCCAGCCTCACCGGGTGCCATGCCCACCCCGGCCTCACTGGGTGCCATGCCCACCCCAGCCTCACCGGGTGCCATGCCCACCCCGGCCTCACCGTGTGCCACTGCCCGTCGTCGTACTTCTCTTTGCTCCTGAGCCTCAGTTTCCTCCCTCCTGCGCCCGAGGCGAAGACGAGCCGCCCCTCGGAGAGGTAAAGGGCCATGAAGGAGGCCTGGGAGCCCGTGTGGAACACCAGCCCGCGGGGGGCGGCCGCCTGCACGTCCACGGAGAACTGTGACCTGGGAGGAAGCAGGCAAGGAGGGGAGCAGAGGCTCCAAGAGCTTCTCCAGATCTTCGAAGCTGGGGGGGGGGGAGCTGGCCCCACCCCCACTGTTTCAATGAGTAAACTGGGGCACGCCGATGAAATGGCCGCCTCTGTGCTGTGCAAGCCCTCACTGAGGGGGACGCGTGCGGAAGCCCCACCGTTGGGAGAGACGTTAATTACGTCAGGAACGAATGTGGGGGGGCCAGGGTTGCCTAGCGTAGCCGGTGGCGTGCGTCCCGCACACGCGAGGAGGAGGTGGGAGAAAACCCGCGCTGCTCACTCCTCTTCGCTTCCCAGTACTGTGAGGCGGAGCCCACACCTAAATGCACTTTAATTCCTCACATTAGCGAGTTCCTTGAGGGGAATGCGCTTCAAAGAGAACAAGAAACCGCTCTCTCTATTTGCTCAATGGACCAGCCAGCTGGCACACCGCTGGGCTGGGCGTCCCCGGTCGGTGGAGGTTTGGAAAGGGGGGGAGCCAGTCTCGGGCGGGAGGCAGACGGGGCTGTGTTCCCGCGCTTCACGCCTGTGGGCTGGTGAGCGCCGTGGCCTGTGCACACGGGGACTGCTTCCTGCCGCAGCTCTCCCTCAGGAAGCCTGCCTGCACCCCAAAGGCCTGCCTCTCGGCCTGAGGCGCTCCCTGCCCCTGCCCTCTCCATCCCTCTCCTTCCTCCCCTTTCAGGGGGCAGTGGGCCCAGCCCAGCTAAGGCCCCCTGGCTGCTCCTGCCCCCCATTTCCCTACAGGAACAGTCCGTCTCCTGCCCATCTGATCCACGGGGACACACCCCGCCTGCGGGGCCTGAGTGGCGGGCCCTGGGCCCACAGCGGATCCGGGCCAAGTAGGGCGGACAGCAGGTCTTTGGACCCCAGACACTGTGCTCCTACAGGGGAGTCACAAAGGAACTGTGGCGCCTTTTCTTCAGGCTCCTTCCCATCCCAGGAAACGACAACCCTGGCTCCCCCACATTCGTTCCTGACGTAATTAACGTCTCTCTCAACCCTTCTTCCCCAGAAAGATGCAACTCGTGAGCACAGAACGTCCAAATGTGTCTGTGAAAATGACCCTTTGGGCACGGAGTCTCCCGACAAGAACGGTTACCCTCTGGCGACAGGGTGCGGGGAGAACGGCGATTGATCACAGACTGGACAGCAGCCTGGGGAGCATGATCAGCCCATCGTTAGGGCCTTGTCGATTCTAACCCAGAGCCCAGCTGACCGGCTCAGCCTCCAAGCAGCGCACATGCACACACACGCACACAAACGCACACACACCTGCACATATACACCTACACACATGCACACACATGCTCTCCGGCTGTGGGTGGGAGCCGCTTGGCAGCCCCACTTGTGCAGCCTGCACCGCCCTCACAAGAGGGGTGGTGCCACCGTCATGGGGGACAGGCACCCAGGGCCATGCCTGCGAGCTGCCCAGGGTAAAGTCACAGGGCCGGGTTCTGAGCTGGCGTGGGGGCAGGAAAGTGAAATCATACCTGGGTTTCAGCAACTCCGGGGGCAGCGTGAATCGCAAGTGGCTGGTGGGACTGTCCCCAAACCTGAGGGCTCCGGGCCGGGCCTGGGTGCCAGGCGGTGGGGGGCAGGCCTGAGCGCTCTGCCCCACGGGCATGCTCCCTGGAGAGGCCCCGGGCGAGTCCTGCAGGGGCTGCGGGAAGAAGCACAGAACGGGGCACTCATCACCCGGGAGAAGGAAGAACCCCTCTTGCGAAGTGCCCCGCCAGCCCTCACTGATGGGCTGGCCCCTGGGGAGGAGGGTGATCCGGGTCCACAGGAGGCGCTGGCTCTCCTGCTGCTGCCCCTGAGCCGGTGCCACCCGGAGCCCCTCCCCCAGAGCCAGCGTTTGGCCGCAGCCAGGCCCGCACAGCCCGTCCCTGGGCCAGGGCTGCAGCCTGCCGCCTCCCCTGGGCAGTGGGAGGGCGGAGGGCAGGAGACGGGTGGGGCCACAGCCGGTCCCCCGTTCCTCAGGGTTGGACACGCACAGCAGTCTGAGCTGGACGGTGCTGGAACTTCTGGATGGGACTGAGCTGTTTGTTGTTGTTTTTTAATTTAAATTCTTTGTTGTTTCAAGTCATACATATGCCTCCTCTTTCCTCCACTGAGCTCTCCCCGCCGCTCCCACCCCAGCACATGCCCTCGTGGGACTGAGATTTAGTGCAGAAACAACCATAATTAGTATCAAATGTCGCTAAAAAGCTGTTGGAGGAAACCAAGACTCCCAGCCCCCAACCCCTTTCTCTGCTGCAAAGTCTGGATCGCAAGGCCCTGTCCATGCCTTTCCCAAGGACTGGAGTTCAGCGGGGACCCCATTCTTCACAGCGAACGGGGGTTCGTCTTGCTGGGGGTTGCCCAGGAGTGAACACGTGACCCCACCTGGCCCTCCACTGAGCAGGAGAGTCAGGATCACGGGGGATCTGACCCTCGATGAGCAGAGAGAGCCACAGCTTCCCTCACTCTCCTTCCCTCTAATACTCATCCTGTCCTCTCTCCAGACGCCACCCCCATTCATCCCGCAACCAGAGGGGATGCCTCAGGATGACAGGAACACCTGCCTCTCCCTTGCCACCCACATTCAATCGTTATGTCCTGTGTTGTCTGTCCCTTAAATAGCTTTGAATCCACTTCCTCTGTGTCTCCACCACCGCTGTGCTAATTGAGTTTCGGGTCATGTTCAGCCTCGAAGAACAAAAATCAACACATGGCCCTGGCTGGTTTGCTCAGTGGATAGAGCGTCTGCCTGCGGACTGAAGGGTCCCAGGTTTGATTTTGATCAAGGGCACATGCCTGGGCTGTGGGCTTGATACCCAGTAGGGGGTGTGCAGGAGGCAGCTGATCAATGATTCTCTCTCATCATTGATGTTTCCATCTCTCTCTCCCTCTCCCTTCCTCTCTGAAATCAATAAAAACATATTTTAAAAAATAAAAAATTAAAAAGAAAACCTCTTTGACCTTTTGGCATAATCCAGCTGTTGATGACTCATCAAATCCACTTCCAGAGGCACCGACCACCGTGAGGTCATGTGATCCCCCCCCCCAAGTCTCCCGCCCTCCTGCCCCTCCCCCAACACCTCCCAGGAGGCGGCCAGAAGGCCCAGGATGAGGTCTGACACGCACCTGGTTGATGTCGAAAGACTGGGCTCTGCTCAGCCTGGTAGAGCCTCTCAGCAACATGAGGAACGGTGGCTTGTTCAGGCTGCAGCCTCCCAGGGACACGTCTCTCTTGGAAGACTTCGCGGTCAAGTCCAGGACCTGGGGGCTCTGTGATGACCTGGGAGGGCAGGAAGGAGCTGCCGCCAAACTCCGACAGGTGGAGGGCTCCAAGCCACACACTCTCACTGTCCCGGTTCGGGGCAGCCTTTCACCCACCTGTACCTCCTACCTTTATTAGCTTATTTACATTGACTTCAGAGAGGGAGGGAGAGGGAGAGGGAGAGATAGAAACGTCAATGCTGAGAGAGAATCATGGATCGCCTGCCTCCTGCACGCCCCACACTGGGGATCGAGCCTGCAACCTGGGCCTGTGCCCTGACCGGAATCGAACCCGGGACATTTCAGTCCACGGCCCGATGCTCTATCAATGGAGCTAAACCGGTTAGGGCAAGGAAGTCATTTTTTTAAAGTTTGTGGGACTCTGACTCCCTAACCCGCCAGGGGCAGGTCCTCTGCGACGCAGGCTGCTGGAGCGTACAGAGAGAAGGGCTCGCACCTCTGGA
Organism: Myotis nattereri; assembly: GCF_964212035.1. NCBI lineage: Eukaryota > Metazoa > Chordata > Mammalia > Chiroptera > Vespertilionidae > Myotis > Myotis nattereri. Next base: position 94,171,171 of record NC_138083.1, read on the forward strand.
TGAACACGTTGCTGATGCAGCCCTCAAAGTCGCTCCCGCCCAGACGCAGGGGCCTCTGGGAACTGGGGGAGCCTGGCAGCCTCTGGTCACTTTTCAGCAGCTGGTCATCGACGAGCAGCCGGAGCCTGAAGGGGAGAAAAGCAGAACAAGGTGAGACGTGCTGGGAGAGAAGGTCGTCGCCTCGCGGCAGCTTCCTGTCTTCAGTTCAGACTCAGTGTCTGCGTAAAATAACGCGTTAAACTAGACTTGTTTTTAAAGAGCATTGACAACTGTTTCTTGTATTTCTTCTGCACCTATTTTTTTAATATATTTTGTTGATTTTTTACAGAGAGGAAGGGAGAGGGGTAGAGAGTTAGAAACATCCATGAGAGAGAAACATTGATCAGCTGCCTCCTGCACACCTCCCACTGGGGATGTGCCCACAACCAAAGTACATGCCCTTGGCCAGAATCAAACCTGGGACCCTTCAGTCTGCAGGCCGACGCTCTATCCACTGAGCCAAACCAGTTAGGGCTGCACCTATTTTTATTAAAGCTTCTACACATACAGGAAGTGCATGCATCATAAGCGGACAGCTCAATGGGTTTTTGCAATGTGAATACACCAATGTCCCTGGCACCCCAATGAAGAGCTGACCAGCAACCCAATCAGAGCTGACCAGCACCCCAATAAAGAGCTGACCAGCACCCCAGGAACTGTGCTGTCACAGAAAGCTACAGAACTTCCTTTCTCGTGACTCCCATTTTATCCTTCCATTTTGAATGTACCACAATTTATTTATCCATCCAATGCTGACTAATTTTTAATGAGGAAATTGCCATAGAACCAGGAAGAAGGCCGGCACTTACTAGTAAAACAGCCTCAGCCTTAAGGACAAATAGTTCACAAGGAAGGGTGCGGGAAGGTCCCAGGAGACTCAGGAAAGCCCGGTTCTCGGAGCTCGGCAGGCCGGCCACCCACTCACCCAGCGCTGTCGCTCATCACAGACACGTGGTGCAGGGAGCCATCGGAGTACTTCCCCGGAGACTTAAAAATCGGGCGGCTGCTGTCCCTGGTGCTGACTTCAATGTGCCCATCTTCCAGGGAGACCTGCAGGCTGCTTGTCTGAAATCATCGTAGAATATACCCATCAAGGCAATGAATTTACTCAAGGATTACACATGTGTCAATACTGAATTTATTACGAAAACTATGTGTAGTCCGGCAGGGCTCCGTGGTCGAGCATCGACCATGAACCACGAGGTCACAGTTCCATGCCCGGTCGGGGCACATGCCCCGTTTCAGGCTCCATCCCCCGTGTGGAGTGTGCAGGAGGCAGCCAGTTGATGCTGATGTTTCTCTCTCATTGATGTTTCTATCTCTCCATCCCTCTCCCTTCCTCTCTCTCTAAAATCAATAAAAACCTATTTTAAAAAACTATATATAAAAACAGGGTATTTTGACCCAAATGTTTTGATTTTGTTATTTTGATCTAAAGACTATTTTTAAATATTTTAACTCCAGGTTTATGAATATAAGCATCTTATGCAAATTATTTCAACACTGATGAATTTATCAAAAGCATTTTATGGGTCTACATTCATAAACCAATTTAATTTTTCCATCAATTACACAAAACAGTTAAATCATTTCTAAATTTTTCTATTTTCACTTTCATTCTGCTAAAGTTATTTTCATCAGATCCATTCTTTTCTAAATAAACTCTAGAATAAAGGGTGAATTAATCTTTTTCTTCATGTGATTAGAACAATGATCTCTTCAGTCATTATACATTTTTTATTTTCTGGTCACAATTTCTAGGAATTTCAATTTTCAATGTCAAACTGCAGATCTAAATTCCGGCAAGATGATTTAATTTTTTCTGTTAATTCTTAATAAAAAAATGTGTAGTTTTAGCAGCTGTCACTTTAATTTCGATGACCTTTTCTCTGCCAAGTACAATTTTGTCGTTTCCAGCAAGATGTAATTCTTCAGTGACTTTTAACCTAAGCCGAGTGTGTGCTGTAGCCACGCCAGTTCCACTTCCTGCTGGTTTTTCTTCAGTTGGAAATGTTCACTGTGACCAGATGGAAGAATGCTAACGGGTGGGCATTTCTGAGGTCGCCACGTAGGAGCGGAGGGCCGCGTTCCCCGGCTGTTCCTCGGGGTCCTGCGCTGCCCGGACGGACCTCCTCGCTCCTGAGCCGGTTCTGCTCCCACCTGCCTCTGTGCGTCTCGTACGTGGTGTTCCCAGTGTCCCTCGCTCACAGGAGAAACCAGTGCCTGTGTCAGAAGTGCATCAGAGCTTCCTGCTTTGATGGAAGAGCCATTCTCACAACTAAATGTTAGCATGTGCTTCTTTAGCACCGGTTTTTTAAAAAAATTGATATCAGAGAGAGGAAGGGAGAGGGAGAAACATCAATGATGAGAGTGACTCACTGATCAGCTGCCTCTTGCACACCCCCTACTGGGGATTGAGCCTGCAACCCAGGCGTGTGCCCTGACTGGGAACTGAACCGTGACCTCCTGGTTCATAGGTCGATGCTCAACCACTGGGCCACGCCGGCAGAGCTTTAGCACTAGTTTTTGCAAAAAGGATCTCTAAAGGCTGATGGGCAAAGAGGTGAAGAGAGGAAAGGCTTTCTACTAGGACAGGCAGAGGCAGCCACCACCCGTCCTGTCGGCAGGTCCCAGGGGTCCGCTGTGTGTGCTGGAAGTCCCGCGGAGCAGTCCCAGAATGGTGGCGGCGGCTGCTACTTCGCTTAGACCCCACGTGGCCCACGGAGTTTTCTGCGTGGCACTGGTTGACTTTGGCGCCTACGGAACCGCACCAGCTAAGTCCCCTCAGGGCACAGAGGGCGCCTCCTTGTGGAAGCAGTGGCCGTGGCTCTGTTGTACACAAACAAAGAGCCAAGACCGGCTTTCTCCCACTTCCCAGGTGCCAAAGTGTCCCATTAGCTGCTGCAAACACGAAGAGCCACCTTTCATGAATTCAAAAGGAATAGTCGGGGGACATTCTGATTTTCCCCCTTAGACAAAAACGTTAAGCTACATTATCACTTATAACAGTGATAATCCACCTCGACCCAAAGAAAAAATAAAAAAAGAATGAAAACCAAGCCCACGGACACACAGATCCAAGTCGGGGAACTATAATGTACTTTCTACGCCCGACTTCCTCTCGGACCTACCCCCTGGGAGGCTGAGCTACAGGTGGCTTTTGCCACGGACGATCGATGAAACGCCCAACTAATTCACATTCAAACTCTCTCTGTTGTTGCTGACGTCAAACCTCAAGTCAAGTTCAAACCGTGTGCAGTGTTCACGCAACGTCCCGTACCCCGGCTGGATGCTGCAGCAGGACACCACTGGGCTGGAAGGTCTGAAACCCAAAGGAGGCCTGGAACTGGCCGGGCAGCGGGAGGTCCAAGTGGGTGAAGCTCATCTGTCCTCCCCTGGAGAACGAGGCGGAGCGCACGAGCTGGAATGCAAACACAGGTGGGTTACGGGCATGGGAACCGCACTCCGTGCCCCTCCAGAGAGCTTGCTTTTCTGAGTGACGACGTATCAGTCATCGGCAGGGCTGTGTGAGTGGGTGGTGTCCCCCCTGTCCTATGAATTTCATATGCAAACCTGAGGCGGCTTTGCAAGTCTGTGGGGAGTGCATATGAATGAGCCAGGCCTCACTAGCCCATGTGCTCCCAGAAAAGGGTCCAAAGTTGATGTGGCCACGAGTCCCAAACACTGGGCGGGCTGGGTGCACTCCCTTGTAGGGTTCCGGACTCTTCGCTCACCTTCCAGTCCTCCGAGCACTTCTTGGTCACGCCCACGATGTCGTTCAGCCTGACCACACCACTGGTCTTCTTCAGGTTCTTCATGCAGCCGCGGAAAGCAGGCGTCGAAACGTTAAACCTGATTGGGAACACAATCGGGGACAGGGATGTACCAGACCAGGCCACCCGAGAACCAGCTGCCACGCTGCCTCTGCCACGTCTCACCCAGAAACAAGGGTGAGCTTCAGGGTATCTGTCCTCTGGGGATTTTTATAAAGCTACTCATTCCGTGATGCCGGGACAATCCACTTCCTTTCTGAGTGATTCTGCATTCTCAGCTTTGGAAATGAGCACAGTCGCCCGGCTGGCGTGGCTCAGTGGTTGAGGGTTGACCTATGCACCAGAGGTCGCCGGTTTGATTCCCAGTCAGGGCACATGCCTGGTTGTGGGCTGGATCCCCAGTAGGGGGCCTGCAGGAGGCAGCCAATTGATGTTGATGTTTCTCTGTCATCGATGTTTCTCCCTCTCTCTCTCCCTCTCCTTTCCTCTTTCTCTAAAAATCAACAAAAACATATTTTTAAAAATGATCACAATAGTGTTGACAGAAAAATAGCCAGTGTCCCCAAAAGGGAAAGAGACAGAGATAAACCATATCTAGAATTGCTCCCTCTCTCACCTCCCCCAGGAGTCATGGCAGTGCATGGTGAATAGAAGTATATTAATAAATCAAGATACTGGAAATATTAAGAAATGTATATTAATAACTTCCTAAGTAAGTAGTTCGTTGGAGCCAGGCATGCTCTAGAAAGCTTTATGCTCTCTTCTCCTGTCCACTTCTACGCTAAACGCAGGAGAAAGGAACTGTTACTTTTGGTTCCAAACAAGTGTGAAGGCCGTGGCTCGGCACTGAGCCGACGCCGAGCCGATGCCGAGCCGACGCCGAGCCGACGCCGAGCCGATGCCGAGCCGATGCCGAGCCGACGCCGAGCCGACGCCGAGCCGACGCCGAGCCGACGCCGAGCCGATGCCGAGCCGATGCCGAGCCGATGCCGAGCCGACGCCGAGCCGACGCCGAGCCGACGCCGAGCCGATGCCGAGCCGATGCCGAGCCGACGCCGAGCCGACGCCGAGCCGAGCGTCGGGAAGCACTGTCCGGTCTCACGCTGCATCTGCCACCTCGTAACGGTGCTGGGCCAGGGGCTGCTGTGCGGACTGAACAGGCGGATGCACAGGAGGCGCCCGGGGCCATGTGGCTCGTGGCCATGAATGCCCAGGTGTTCCCCGGGGTCAGACGGTGCTGTTCCAGGGCTGTGGGCTCTGGAGCCGGGCCGCCTGGTGCAAGTCCGGTCCTGCTGCCTGGGCAGCGACATCACTGCTCTAGCCTCTGTTTCCTCATTTATACAATGGGAACTTTAATCTGTTTCCTGGGGTTGTTCAAATGAGTTAATATGTGTGACCCCTCAATTGCTGCTTGGTACGGAGCAGGTGTAAGGACAGAAAGAAAGGCCTCTCTCTTTTTTTTGTTCATCCTCACCCAACAATATTTTTCCATTGATCCTTCAGAGAGAGTAGGAGAGAGAGGGAAAGACAGAGAGAAACATCGATGTGAAAGAAACACATCCATTGGTTGGCTCCTGCACACGTCCCGACCAGGGCCCAGGCCGAGGGGGAGCCTGCAACCCAGGCAAGTGCCCTTGACCGGAATCGAACTTGGGACCTGTTGGTCTGCAGACCAACGCTCTATCCACTGAGCCACACTGGCTAGGACGCCTCTCTTTTTCTTTGCTGTAACCTTCCCCAATTTATGAAGAGCACGTGGTAATAAACCCCAAGGTTGTTAGCCCCTCCAGTTCAAACAGCTCCTCTGTTCAAAACTGCAGGACAAGCTAAGCTACTTTTGAGGTTAAATTCTTGCATCCCCCTCCTCCCTGCTGTTTGCACAACTCAGGGATAATTCCCACCAAGGAGTCTAGTTGGCAGAAAGTTCTCTTCCCCCACCCCCTTCAAACAAGCCTCTTGAACTCCATGACTTTTGCTCTAAGCTTGTTTCACAGGCTCGGGGAAAACATTGAGACGGTACTTCCCTAGGACATCTGCTGGACTGCCTCCTGAAAAGCAAACAATCTGTAATCTGTCAAGGCAACCCCCTGATGACGGCTCAACTTCAGCCCCGAGTCCTCCTCCCTTCCCTGTCGCTTAGCAACAGCCGGGACTTAAAAGGGGAAGCCGCCCTGTGTCTCTTGCCCTGTGCTGATCAGCAATGCAGGGCCTTCCCCTTCCTAGAAGGTAACAGACACTTCCCGTCTACATCTCTTCTTTTGTTGTGAATCCTTTCACAGCCCGGTCACCGGCCAAACCCTAACAGCAGGGACAGAACAGGCAGGTAGACTCAGCGACGACCCGGTGGGAGCGCAGTCGTTTGACGAGAGCCACTTCTGAAGCCGCTCTTTCCACGTGGCAGTTCCTGCCATTCGGCTTCTGAAGCTGGATTCCCATAAAACATGAACCACAGGAGCCAGCTGAAGTCCAGGCAAATATTTGTGTTTCTTAAACAAATGATGAAGCAGAGAACCAGAGTCGATCTCATTGCGAATCCCTCAGGCAGCTCACTTCTCTAAGGGGCAGCGTGTCTGCACTCATTCTTATTCAGTTCATTATAAGCTGTTCAGCGGCATGCAATATGCATAAAATTACATTTCATTACAGGAAAAAGGAGAAACGAATGCTCAGTGGAACTGAGCCCGAGCTTAATTATCTTATAAAGACGGCTTTTTGCCTCCCAAGGGGAGGGAGGTTCGAATGGACTCCCGGGCTTGTCTGTTTATACATCCAGACCCATCCTCTCTTGCATTTCAGCATTTTAGACCCGTCAGCATCTCCTGATGCCCTGCTTTTTCTTTTATATTCAGCGGTTACATAGGTTACCTGCCAGGATCTACAAGGTTTCTTCCAGTTCCAAAAATCTAAGGAGTAAAGAAATTCACTCAAACTCCATTGAAGTGCTAAGATTTCTCTGCATTTTTGTCTTTGGGGCCAACCTGACAACTTCGAACCGAAGGTTAGTGCCTCCTTACTAAGGACAGATAACACCTTGTAAGTCATATCTCCTTCCAACTGATGGACAAATCAGAAAAGCGTCAACTGGACTCAGATCACGAATGAAAGTCTCGTAATCCAGCCTCTGGGGCTCGCTGAGTCAGAGGCTGCACTCACTCTTCAGGTGTCTCCTCCGTACATGCCGTCAGCGCCCTCACACCCTTTAGGAGGATGTCAACAAGATGGGAAAGCTTTTTAAAGTACATTCTCAACGCGTCTTTTTCTCATTCTGATCAAGCTTTACTTCTTTACATATGAACTTAATTCATTCATGTGCTCATTAGTCTGAGAATAGGTGTGCCCCTATTCCACACTCTATACATAGGCAGGGGGCGGGAACACAGATGTGCCTTATGTTCTTTTTAAGAATATTTTTTTATTGATTTCAGAGAGGAAGGGAGGGAGGGAAGAAGGGGAGAGAGAGAGAAAGACATCAATGATGAACATAGAAGCATCGAAAAAACCGTCAAACCTCAGAGGGAAGGCGGGGAAGGTTGGAGGGCTGGAGGTGGTGATAACTTATCAACCAAAAGACTTGTATGCATGCATATGAGCATGACGAATGGCCATAGACAGTAGGGGGATGAGGGTCTGTGCTGGGGGCAGGAGTGGGCTGGGAGAGGCCAATGGGAGAAAAGGAGACATATATAACACTTTAACAATAAAGAATTAAAAAAGAAGAAACTTCAATGATGAGAGAGAATCATTGACTGGCTGCCTCCTACATGCCCCCTATTGGGAATAGAGCCCGCAAACCGGGCCTGTACCCTGACTGGGAATTGAACCGTGACCTCCTGGTTCATAGTCCACGCTCAACCACTGAGCCACGCCAGCCGGGGATGCCTTATGTTCTTGAGATGCTTCCCAAAGGCAGCCCCCCAACTCCCAGCACTGCCTGTGGGCACGGGACGCCTGGGCCCTCACACGACCTTTAAGGGCCCAGCGCCACCGCCTCCATTGTAATGGGCGGCACTGGCACCCCCTGCACTCCTGAGTTTTCTCTCCCCCAAGAATGGCAATGGGGGTGGCACACAGGTCCCCTACCCCCCCCCCCTTCAAATGGCCAGTCCCATCACCCAGTGTTCAGAGCCTGTTTTACCCCGTGGCCTAACACTGTCAGTACTGAAAAGCTAACTCCGTGGTTATCTGTCGCTAGAATTAAAAAGGCAAACAAATCAGGAGCAACCAAGCCCCTGAGAGGCAATCTGCTTCCTTAAAAAATCTTCTTACCTTTCCCTGATGGAGAGGGGGATGCCTCCCAGATAATATGTGCTGAAATCAAATATTTCTCCTCCAATTTCAATGCTTTGGGAACTCCCCACACTTATCCTTATAAGTTTCCGGGATTTTATAATTTTGATCTGAATCTGAAATAAACGAGAGGTGAGTCAGCCAGCAACGAGGAAAAGGAACCCTATTCGAGGTGCTTCAGGGCTATTGTGGTCTTGTCTTCCTTCAGATCATGACACACGCAGTCGGGTGACTGTCGCATAAACTAGACTATGAAAGCATTTTAATAAAGATGTTGGAAGCGAGTCGTGTTTTATATATGCCACATACACGGCCTATATTTCACGCCCAAATGTCGACATTTTAAAGGGACGTGCCGCTCAGTGAACAAGTGTGTGTCCCCCCACCCCCCACCACCCCTGTAACAGAGAAGAGCCTGGGGCGCTGACTTCACTGTGAGGACTGGGGGCATTAAGGATCCAGGGAACAGACTCGGGGGGCGTACCGAGTGGTCTTTCCCGTTGCTGATGACTTCTCGGATCCCCTTTTCTTTGGGCGGGTCTGCGTCCAGCTTGTACCGCACCAGGAGGCTGCCGTCCTCGATGTTGAGGGAGATGAAGTGGCTCTAGGAGGGTAAGGAGACAGCGCCCATTACAGGATCTGTGTTTAGGGAGATGGAGGGTCATACAGCAAGGAGACAGCGCCCATTACAGGATCTGTGTTTAGGGAGATGAGGACCCTCGAGCCAGGATCCACGCCGATGACCAGGAGACGCGACAGAGGAAGGGCTGAGCTGGCACTCAAGTCCTCTAAGTCCCGCTGCTCTCAGCCAGCTGCCTCTTCGGTTGAAGGGACAACAGTGCTGCAAGGCCAGCTCCCGGCTGGGCCTGGGGCTGCACGCTGAGTCTCGCCAAGCACCGTGTGTGGTGGTCGGCACACAGGAGGGAACAGTAAACGCCAGTCTAGCTGCCAGGACCCTTCCCAGCGACCATGACCAGCGTGTGAAAATGGGAACGGAAAGACCCAGCTCATGACACCACGTGAACACGCGGCTGCCTCTGGGAAGAGGTCTGGCCTTCCCTAGGCCCCGGCGTTGGCCACCGTCTGGCTTCTGCCTCGTTACTGCGCCTCAGTCTCATTTGCTGGCGCACCCCCCTGACCTCCCGTTTCAATGTGGGGGTTCTCTGGGGGTCCCGCACAGGACCTCTTCCTCCCGCCACGTCTCTGTCTCGCGATCTCAGACACACCTGTGCTCCGATTCAGGTGTGCCCGTGGGCCCAGACGTCTCCTCCAGCCTGGACCGGTCTGCACACACGGGCCTGTGCACCTGCTTCCTCCCCTTCTTGCTGCCAGGCCTCCCGGACACCCAAACCCAGAATCTCTCTAACAGGACTCCCCCCACATGCCTCCCACCCGCTGCCGAGCCGTCTCCGCCCTCATGCTGCTCCCTCTGTTCCCTCTCTCACTTCTTATCACGTGAGCCAGCCACACACTCAGGAGCCATTCTTGACTCTTCCCTCTCCCATCCAATCCAATCTGGTCAGTCCCGCCATTTCTTAGCTCTCCCCCCCGTCAGGCCTCCTGGTCACAACCACAGCTCCTTCAGCTGACTGCACAGCGATAATGTGCTGTCCCCCCATGCCCACGCTGTCCCCATGCCCACGCTGCCCCCATGCCCACGCTGTCCCCCCATGCCCACGCTGTCCCCCCCATGCCCACGCTGTCCCCCCATGCCCACGCTGTCCCCATGCCCACGCTGTCCCCCCCATGCCCACGCTATCCCCCCATGCCCATGCTGTCCTCATGCCCACGCTGTCCCCCCATGCCCATGTCCCCATGCCCACGCTGTCCCCCCCATGCCCACGCTGCCCCCATGCCCACGCTGCCCCCCCCATGCCCACACTGTGCCCTCGTGAATCCGTGTTCCACTCTGTAGACAACGTGGTCAGTGTGAGCAGGTTGCTCTCCTCTCTCAGGATAAAGCCCTGACTCCCCACCAGGTGCTCTGAGGCTCTGACCACGCGTCGGGTCCATTCCTCTGTGGTCCCTCTGGCTCTCTGTGTCCCAGCCACATGGGCAGCCATCGCTCCCCCAGGGCCCTCGGCCCTTCCCACGTCTGGGCCTTCTTCCTGCTCCCCCCCCCCCCCCACGCGTCACCCTCCTGCCTCTCCCTTTGCACGCTGCCCTCTCCTCGTCCTCCGGGTCTCAGATTAAGTGTCCTTTGTTCAAGAAAGTCGGTTCGGTGACACGTCCTCATGTCTCCCCCACCGCCCCCTCTTTGGTGCATCACCCTTGTGATGACATCATTACCCCACCCACCAGCAGACGCGTGTTTCCTATTTGTCTTCCCACAGCACCCAAGGTCCCTGCGGGCAGCATGTGGTTGGGTCCGTGTGCGTCCGCACCGGGTGTCAGGCATGTTGGTTGGGTCTGTGTGCGTCCACACCGGGTGTCAGGCATGTTGGTTGGGTCCGTGTGTGTCCGCACCGGGTGTCAGGCATGTTGGTTGGGTCCGTGTGCGTCCGCACCGGGTGTCAGGCATGTTGGTTGGGTCTGTGTGCGTCCGCACTGGGTGTCAGGCATGTTGGTTGGGTCTGTGTGCATCCGCACCGGGTGTCAGGCATGTTGGTTGGGTCTGTGTGCATCCGCACCGGGTGTCAGGCATGTTGGTTGGGTCTGTGGATGTCAGGCATGTTGGTTGGGTCCGTGTGCATCTGCACTGGGTGTCAGGCATGTTGGTTGGGTCTGTGTGCATCCGCACCGGGTGTCAGGCATGTTGGTTGGGTCTGTGTGCATCCGCACCGGGTGTCAGGCATGTTGGTTGGGTCTGTGTGCATCCGCACCGTGTGTCAGGCATGTGGTTGGGTCCGTGTGCGTCCGCACCGGGTGTCAGGCTATACCCGGGCCAGCTGCTTCCTCGGAGGAAAGATGAGCCTGGGTTTCCCCATGGGCTTGCGTTTGCTCTTGCACTAACCCTGTTGGTCTGAAGGCTCGCACTGAAGGCTTCAGAGTCTGTCTCTGAGAGAAAAGTCGGCCCCAGCTGGACCCCAACCTGCCCTGGGGAGCCAGTCGGGGTCTGATCACACATAAACACAGAATAACCTCAGCTCACGGACAGGAAGGAGCCAGCCTACCGACAGCAGCCTCTAGGTCACGCTCCTATCTGGCTGCTGACGGCACCTGGTAAGTTCCTTCTAACACGATGAGCAGTGTTTCAGGTTCTTGGTCTCAAAGGCCTTCACGCTGTAGCACAGAGGACCCTGCTTCGGGACGCAGCGCCTGGCCCTGAGCACGTGGTGGACTCCCCGGCTCTGCATCTCCAGGCCGGAAGGGCCTTCCCATTCATTAGCCTTGGCATCTCCCGGGGTCCAGACCGACCCCAGAGAGAAGAGTCGGGCCAGGTCTGTGACCCCCCCTTCAGGGAGAAGTGCCTTATGAACCCACATTCTTAGACTGAGATCCCCATTTCTCCAGAAACGCTACCTGATGGAGCCACGACAGAAGGCTCGTCACAGGCCAGACAACTCCAGCCCACCCACCAGCAGGGGGCGCTAAGGGTCTACCGTAGAGCATCGCCTTGGGCTCTTCTAGACCAGGCGACTAAGGAATGACCTCCAGGGAGCTCAGCTACTTGATATGAGACGCTATCATGTCCTGGATAGTCAAGGGTCAGGGTGATGAAGACAACCCCACACAGGCTGCAGGAGTCGCACCAAGATGCAGACAGTCTAGCTCCCAGAGACCCAGGAAGTCTTCACATTTTCTATGCAAAGTAAATTATTAGGCAAATAGTGGTTCCCAAAGAATGAAGTTGACAGTGAGAATCAAATGGGAAAAGGGGTGACCGCTCCCACATTTTGGTAGCCTGTTCTCAGGTTCCTGATTACTGGCCTTATTACGACACACCTTCCCCAACCAGAGAAAGCAGGACTGGGCCACGGGGAGGACGCAGGTCACGGGTGCACCTGGTCTTTCAGAGCGAGTTGGCTGTTTATAATAACCAGGTAGCCCAGGCTGCTCCGTGGAATGGACGTGCTTGCTAGTAGTTAGATGCTTGTTATAAATCACCTGGTTTTCTGCGAAGAACAGCAACCCTCTGTCCACAGTGGTCTGAACAACCTGGCTGAAGGTTGGGAAGGGAGCGTGTGGCTGAGTTGGAATTCGAGCATAGCCTGTGCCTTCAAAGTAATTCTTGTCTGACTCCTCCTTCCTCCTGTAACACCAACGAGCACAAGTGAGAACATGGCAGCGAAGGGTGATCGACAAGCGTGTTTATTAGTAGGAGGTGCTGCTCCCTGGGGAATGGAGCCAACACATGCAATCTAGTCGTTAAGCTTTTTTAAATAAGAGGAAACACCTTTAAAATGCTAAAACAGCCAGCATTTCTCCTGGAGGTACTCTTATATCCTATATAATAAAGCAGTAATATGCAAATTGACTGTCACGCCCTCACACAAGATGGCCACCCCCATGTAGTCAAAGATGGCCAGCAGGGGAGGGCAGTTGGGGGAGATCAGGCTGGTAGGAGATTGGTTAGGGGGTGATCAGGCTGGCAGGCAGAAGCAGTTAGGGGCAATCAGGCAGGCAGGCAGATGAGCGTTTGGGAACCAGCAGTCCTGGATTGTGGAAGGATGTCCGACTGCCGGTTTAGGCCCGCAGTCGGACATCCGCCAAGGGGTCCCAGATTGGAGAGAGTGCAGGCTGGGCTGAGGCTTCCCCCCGGCACCCCCACTGCATGAATTTCATGCACCGGGCCTCTAGTCTTATGATAATTAAACACCAGCTCAGTGAAGATAATATTCAGGAGTCCCTTTGGAAATACCTACTTAGGAACAGCTTGAAAGGTACAAAAATTATTATCATGAAATAAGTAATTTTGTTCTGAGTAATAAAAACTCAGTCTGTTCCATGTTAGAATATTCCAAACCCTTTTAACTAGAGGGCAGGAAGGTCAGGGCTCCAGGCATGATTTCCATGAGGCCCAGGTGTCAGTGTTCCTAGAGAGTCACGCTGTGCTCTGTGGGCCGCTTTTGTTTTTTAAATTTACAGTAAATATATACTTTTGTGCCTAAATCAGGCACCATCCTACGCGGAACATTTTGTGGTAGGAGGCACCAAAAATTTTTAAAAAATTATTTATTTTTAAAGCAAGAAAACTGATCAACCTAACGTATTACACAGATGGAGAAAAAAGTCTACTGGTTTTGGATTTTAGGGACGGCCTGGCATGGTGCCTGCCAGCACCCCTGAAGAACTGCTGGCCCAAAGCAGCCTGTGGCACCAGCAGCAAGCTGTCCGTGCACAATACCTGCATGTCATAAAGATCAGTGACAGAGACACGGCTTCGAGGCCTTCGTTACCGTTTACAAGGCTCCACTTGGGTGGTATTCAGGTTGTAAGTTTCTTTGAAGTTGTACAAGCTCAGGACGTTCTCATTGAGGTCATCCAACTCAATACAGCCTTTGTACGGGGGGAACCTCAGTCGTCCAGGGAGCTGAAGAGAACGGAACAAAACGTCTACTCACTGAGCAAAGGACAACGATCAGGCTGACCAAGAAAGAGCATGAACCTGGCGCTTCTCGCCATCCACAGAGCAAGAGGAGGTAAGAATGTGGACCCTGGAGCCATGCCCGGCTGTACTGTTCAGAACCCTATGGCCTCGGGCAAGTCAGCCAACCTCTTTGTCTGTTTCCTCATGTGGGAAGTGGGAATGATAACGATGCTTTTTAGATGAATATACTGAGCATATATCGCTGAGCAAGAAGTACTCAAGTGCTAGCTGTTACCGCTGGGTAAGCTTCAAGAATAGAAAGTTAAGGCCACCTTATATATAATTGCTAAGTAGAGACAAGAGGTCATCACACCAAATAAAAGTGCCAATGTGTTCACCCGGGGAAGTAACGCTTGTACTTACTGTGAAGTCAGATGGGTAGCCTCCCACATAAAACACAACGTTTTCAGGGTCGAGATCGAGGAGTGTGTTGCTGTTTCCACCATCTATGTCGTAGAACTGAGCTGTTTCTGGTTTATTGGATGTGGCTTTTCTGGTGTAATTAAGCCTTGCAAACTGGTAGATTCTGTTTAAAAATAAAGTAGATAGCAAGTTTATGTAAAAATGTATGCAAACATGAAAAAAAATCAAAGCCAAGATTCTAAAAATGGGGTTCAGCAACACGTGCAATGGAAGCTTGGGGGTAAGTCAGCTTAACAAGGAGCCGCGGCCGAGTACCTCTGGAACTTGACCCGGTCCATAACCGCCTCCTGAGTTTCACTCCTGGTCAAGGTCTGGGCCACCTGCATCTCGGCCTCGCGGCCCCCCAGGTTGTAGACACACCTGAGCTGGCCGTCCACCATGGCCATGCCGATGTAGTCCCCGGAGGCCTGGAGGCAGAAAGCCCACCTCAGAGCCTGGACACATGCATTCTCTCAGCTCCCCACCCCAAGAGAGTGCATCTCCAGTAACTCGTGGGTTTGCACGGGGAGCCTTGGGGGCAGAACAAAGGCGGTGTCTCCTCGTGGGAGTAATACGGACAGCACACCTCACACCGCTAATGCGCGAGCTGCCTTTGCTCGCGGTGTCGTGCACTCATGTCCTACACGTGATGGTTCCATGAAGCCCTCATATTGCTGCCCTGGGCACTGGGAGAGGGGCCGACCTTTGACCCCAGGTGTGCATGTGCTCACAGGTGCACACGGGTAAGGCCCCTAGCTCTGCGGCAGGTAATAATCCCGGGCTGACGGAGGCCCTGTGCACTGTTGAGGTGGCGGAGCCTGCTGGCGCACTGGCAGGATTTCCTCCTACTGTGCCCACGGCACTGCCAGTGGGGTCACGCGCCCCAGAGCCCATATTCCTTTAATAACAGGAGACACGCCAATGCGGCACTCACGTCTTTGTTGCCGAGGTACATCACGAACATGTTCTCCGTCCCGCCGTTCTCCCCGGACTCGGGTCTTTGGAGAAACAAGGAGAGAGACGTGTATCCCTTCAGGTCGTCCAGGTCTCTGGGCAGCCGGACTTCCACGCCCGACTTCCCGTTGAACCTCATGGGGATGGCGACCTGTGAGGGCGAGACCCGGCGTTAGCCGCTGTGCCAGGGGGAAAGCAGGTGTGCAGAGCGGCAGCTCCTGGCTTCCCAGCTACTGCTTCTAGCACGAACCACCGCTCCCAAGCCGTCTGATAAGGAACAAAGGGGGTGAGGCCTCCTAGCCTCGCATTAAAAAGCACGAATAGAACCAGAGACATGGAAGCATGGAACAGACCGTCAGATGTCAGAGGGAAGGAGGGTGGGAGGGGAGAGATCAACCAAAGACCTTGAATGCACGTGTGCATAACCCCGGAAACAGACAATGGGGTGGTGAAGGCCCGGGGAGGGGGGGGAGGGTGGTAGAAGGGGCCGACGGGGGAAAAGGGTGAACAGGAGAAAGGCTGAGGGATCTGTGCTCCTACGACGGACCATTGCTGTCACGCCACGTCCAGAACAAGCCCGCGCTGCAGGAGCTGTCCCTCCCTCCTAACAAGGCGACTCTGCAGCTTTCCCGTTACCGCAGCAGCAGGGCTGGGCAGCATCACACAGCACATTCTGACCACAGAGCCGGCCCTGAGCTGCGTTTACCCAGCCCTCTGTCCGCAGACACTCGGGGAGAGGAGACAGTCTGGTCCCCGACACACCCGACCATCAGGGCAAGAGAGACAGCGGGCTCTCGGGGAACTAAATGCGCTCCTTCGTTGAACGTGGCGACTTCTCCGAGCGGAGCTCCGGTGCCCGGCACGCGGGGCGCACCCACCTTGTTCGCTGCGTCCCGGGCCTGCTGGATTAGCTCCCGGATGTGGTCCACGTTGTCGGAGATGTTGCCCAGGGGCAACAGCTGCTGGTTGATGCTTTCGATCTTGCTCAGAAGGTCAGGCAGTTTGTTGGTTAGTTTCCTTACTGTCGGTGAGATGAGGAAACGGACATGGATGAGTGTGAGCCGAGAAGGTTAAACACAGATGCTCCTGGTGACAGCATTGGTCAAGGGGTGTGTTTGGGTCCCAGTGTCGAACAGGACGACGCCCATATCTTTTCTAAACACGTCAGGGACTTTATTCTGCAACCACATGTCAAACCATCTCTCTCGACCACTTTAGGGAAAATACATCTTGGTTTTCTAACCCTGAAGCTCAATCATGATTCAGGGACCTCCCCCTCTCCTCTATAAAAGGGGAATCCGCAGGAGTGTTAATGGGTCCTGCCCGGTCATTCTAACGAACAGAGCACCTCCTGCCTGTACTTTTTGAATTAGTTTTTCGAAACTGTGTTCTCATGTTTTAATGTCTAAGATTGTACTTGATCAGGGAGGAACTTAAAGTGACCAGAGCACAGGACGGGGAGACCACGGATCACCTCCCTGGCCCCGAACGCCCGGCACCTGAGCTGTCCGCGTCGGTGAGCGCCTGGTTGAAGTCTTCGCTGAGGGTGCTCCCGTAGGCGTCCTTAATCCTCCCCACGTCCTCCTGGATGGGGTGCAGCCCCCCCAGGACCGCGTCTGTGATGTCGTTGGCACTTCTGACCATGCTCCGGGCGCTGCTGATCATGCCGTCGATGCCATCTAACGCACAGAGACAGGGAGGGTGATGTCTGAGACGCCCAGCAGGAGCGGCTGGGCGGGGGGTGGGGGCTCAGGACACGCGGACCTCTCGTCATCCCACGAAGGTCCTCGCGGAAGGTGGTGACATTGGCGTGCATCGTCCCTTTCTGAACCGTCATCATTTTCAAAGTTTGCTGGAGGTTGTTCAGAGCCGGACTGATTTCTAAAGCGAAATGGAGCATGAAGAGGCAGTTACTCTGTGAAGTTTGATCCCTGAGGGTGTCAGTGGCCCTGAGGTAGCTGGGGTCGGCACAGCGTGGAGCAGACCTGCATGTAAGGGGTCCCCCACAGATGCCACCACGTGTGCCTAGACCCCCGGCTCCGGGTCCTCTGGTGAGAGAGGCAGGAGCAGGTCGAGGCCGCGGTCCAGCTCCTGGGAAATCCGCATGCAGAGAGGGAGAGGCTTGGACCCCTGAGGGCTTCTCTCCACGCTGTCAGGACAGACGGCCCTGCTTCGGGAGGAGGGGCCCCGTCCCAGCACAAAGTGCCAAGTCTGACACTGGTCGGGGCTTAATGCTAGTGCATATTTATTTTATTTCTTAAAAAATATTTTTATTGATTTCAGAGAGGAAGGCAGAGAGAGAGAGAGAAAGAGAGAGAGAGAGAGAGAGAGAGAGAGAGAGAAACATCAATGATGAGAGAGACATGGATTGGCTGCTTCCTGCAGGCCCCCCACTGGGGATGGAGCCCACAACCCATGCATGTGCCCTTGACTGGACTCGAACCCAGAACCCTTCAGCCTGCAGGCCGACGCTCTATCCATTGAGCCAAACCGGCCAGGACACTAGTATATATTTATTGAATGAATGAATGACTGTGAGGAGTGAACAGCTGAATGCAGAATGCAGGCAGGAGGCCTGTTCAGGCTCAGAGAGTGAGAAAGGCATGCTGCACCCCAGACTTGTGCCAGCAAACACACACGTGGGCACTGCTTGTTCCTGCTCATTTCCAAACCGAAAATGAGCTACATTTAGGGAATCCCGTTGAAGGGAACAGCGTTCACAGACACTCCTAGGGGGTAAGATTGCCATGTGGGGTCGGGGAAAATGACCAGGGAATGTTTTAAGATCAAACTGATGGTGGGTGACGGCTTAAGTGATGGCTCTAGGGCTGGTTTAAACAGCAATGTAGACAAAAAGCATACCGTCTCTCTTGCACTTAAAGCTAAAACAACAACGAAAAACTCAGAGATACGGAGAGTAGACTGGTGGTTGCCAGAGGTGGGAGTGGGGGGTGGGAGAAACGGATGAAGGGGCCAAACGGTGAAAAAGGGTAAATAAATGAAGCTGGTAGAAAACAAAAAGTAAAAAGGAACAGTGTGCTCAGCAGCCTAAGCCTGTTTAAACCCTGACCCTCACTTCTTAGCTCACATTTCATAGGGAGCAGATGTCACACAAAAACATGTTAATTCTTGAAATTTGCTAGGCAAATGATTACATGTCAATACATATTTTTTGTATTTTATTTTTCAGGCACTTAATTTTTAAAGATGAAAGAAAGAGAAAGTTGCTGGCAGAAGCCACCATCACTCTGCAAGGACTCAGGGGCAGAGGGGGGCCCTGGGCCTTCAGGTGGCTGCTGGGCCACGAGTGACCATCAGGGACCAGAGGAAATCGAGACAGCGTTTTCAGAACGCAGGAGTTTGGTGACTTTGAGACGCATTAAATAAAAGGAAATGTTTCAATGATAAAATCTAAGTGAAAACTCTCACGCTTCCCAGGGGCAGTGGCTTTGATGTGTTTAATTGCTAAGAGTCAGGACTTAAATTCGGAGGCAGCTCCTCAATGACGTGGAATATCTTCACCTTAAATAGGAAACCAGCATGTGGGAGGGGGAGGGGGTCCTAGGGGGAGGGGGGCGTCTGTAATACTCAACAGTGAAGGTAAATTAAAAAGAAGAAGAAACCAGCTCTGCACACGCCTCTACGCTATGGGGTTCCCAGTGCCATGGCCACAGTGGGTTAACATCAGTAGCCCCCAAAGGCCAGGCCTAAACAGGCTCGTCGCCCTCAAGGTTCACCTGTAGTCGTGAGGCTCTAGTTACGTCAGTCCACGCTGGAATACTGGGCAGGAACACCAAGTCTACAGACAGACCCTGGTTCACCCACCTGCCCCGGCGCTGGGATTCAGGGGGCCTTTCCGGGCTGCCTCTCCCGCCCCCAGAGGAGTATAATCCAGCCCCCGATGGTACCCTGATCCCCTTTACCCCAATACCTCGCTGCAGCTTGCTCTGTGTCGTCTGGGCTTCGGTTAACAGCGCGTCGCTGTCGGAGCTCAGGGTTCTGGCTTTGGATGGAAGGTCTTCCTTTATCACGGTCTGAAAGCCAAGCGTGAGTCAGCTGAAGCAGGTGGCATAGCTCAGGAAGCCCCATCTTCCATCTTTACAGAATGAGGCTTGATGGTGAAGAGGAGGTTTAAAAAGACTCTTCCTTAAGGGAGAGAGTCAGGGGCCTCGGTGGACCCGTGGTGTGGGGAAGTGGGCCATCTCGGCGATGTGCTGATGGCACACGTACTAACGACACACCTAGCACGCCTGTCACCTGTGCTCACTGTCCCTGGTACAGCTCCCTCCGCAGCAGCCGAGGACAGACTGAGCTGCCTTTAGGTTTCAGTCTTGGGAGATGAAAGCCTTCGACCTTCTAGTAAGGCCTGTCCCTACTTCTTTGGTGTTTAACAGCTTGTTCTACTAGTAGGTTCTAAATTAAAGTAATAATTATATGTCGATCTACATCTGTATCTACATCTCTATCTATATCTACCTCTCTCATCTCTATCTCTATCTCTATCTCTATCTCTATCTCTATCTCTATCTCTATCTCTCTTTATCTCTGTCTCTCTCCATCTCATCTCCATCCACCTCCACCTCCTCTGTGTCTCCATCTCTGTCTGTCTGTTCCTTGGTGCACAGAGAAGGAAATGGAAAGCCGTCATCTCAGATGGGAGGGCACCTAGAAAAGGTGCCGTGCAGGCAGGTGCCCACCTGGAGTGCAGACTCAGAGGCGCTGGACGCCTTGTCAGCCGCGTCCTCGGCCGCCTTGATGGCGTGGAGGATGTTCTCGTAGGCGGTGGCCGCGTCCACTGCACAGCGCACCAGCTCGTCGGCGCTGGCGTTCCGCTGGATCCTGGAGGGAGCGCGGTGCTCAGCAGCGCCCCCTGCCCATGCCGACCCCCATGCACCTGCTAAGTGGACACCTGGGACCTGGGTCCTGCAGCTCTCACACCTCCCCCCTGTCCTCCACCCCCCACCCCACCCCCGCTCTGCACCTGGAACCAGCCCCTGTTGTAGGAGGGATTGGACCGGGCCTGGGCCTGCCCTCCACCCTGTTCTGGAGGCCCAGCCCGCCCAGGGGGGGTTTCACCCCAACCCAGCAGGTCCTCACATGGGGGCCCACACTCACTCCTCCAGCTGCTTGGCCAGCTCCTGCAAGGCCTGCGCGTGTGCCTCCGCCCGTGCCACCAGCGCCGCGTTGCCGGCCGATGCGGAGAGCGCGCCCACTTTGTCCTTGAGCTCCCGGCTCGCTTCGCTCACCGTGGCCGCGAGGTTTTTATAGTCCTGTTTCCCGAGTGAACACAGACAAGCCATTTAGCACCGAACGTGCGTGCATTTCCTGAGCGCTGCCCTAAGTGGCACGTCCCACGAAGCCACAGGAAGAAACGTGCTTTCTAAGCCCCTTCCCTCCCCAGTCATCCTAGGGCATTAGTGGCGCTCGCACACTCGCCCATTTGAGCATCTTCCTTGCGGGGGCGTCCCCGCTGGTGAATTTTGTAACCGCGCTCTTACCACTGGCGTAAAGTCGTACTAAACGAAACACTTTTTGTCTGATTTGCAAATAGTGATCATAAGATACATTTCCGAAATGCCCATCTGTATCAGTCCCAGTGTTTTCTGCTAACAAGGGTCGCTTGGCATTTTGAAAGTGCGTTTCAAAATGATGAAATTATGCAAGCAGCATCTGCTCGTGGCAGACAATACGAATGGACGGGGAGAACACGCCATCCACCCCACCGCCCGGGGCACCCTCCTGGCATGGTGGCCTATCTCCTCCCCACTGATGCCACGTCCTGGAGAGAACCAGGCCGGCCCGCCCAGCGCTCCCCTGCCCTGTGGCTTCGGTGGTTCCCGATGTCTCTAGAGAAGGTGTGCTGCCTCACCTCCTGGCTCTTCTCCATCAGCTGCAGCAGGACGTTGGTCTGCAGTAACGAGGCGTCGGCCGCGGCCAGCGACTTGGTGAACTCGCTCTGCAGGGAGTTCATTTCTCTCACTTGTCTCTGGGGAGAATGAAGAGAGGATTGGCGGGAGCGCAGCCTATGTCGTCAGCAGGCGCAGGCCTGCTCCTGGAGACCAGCACAGGAGCAATCTCAGTCAGAATGCGTCCTGGGACGTAAGACGTCTCGTCCCGGGAACTAAGAAGGAGGGACACTGTTCTCCCTATGGCGGCACCGTTCCCTCAGGCCAGAGAAACAGCAGTTACCATTCTGACCCGGGTTTCTACACGGGGGCCTCTCAGGCCTGGAGGACGGGGAACTAAGCTCTGAGTGTGGAGAAGAATGAGGGATTTTCAACGTGATAGGTATGTGTTCCTCACTCCCATGTATGCACAATAGCTGGCACAGCGAATTTGAATATTATATATAATTCACCAGCTCTTTGTAGGACTTGTTATATATTTGATGTCAGAGAGGAAGGGAGAGAGAAATATCAATGATGGGAGTGAATCATTGATCAGCTGTCTCCTGCACGCCCCACACTGGGGATCGAGCCCGCAATCAGGGCCTGTGCCCCAACCAGAATCGAACTGTGACCTCCTGGTTCATAGGTCAACCCTCAACCACTGAGCCACGCCGGCCGGGAACCAAGTTCTTTTTGGAATCAGTCCTATGCTGTTCCACTCAGGTCTTCCTGTCCTTTCCTGACCTCTCTCGCTCCTGTTGCTGGTTTCGCACACAACGCTCACCACTGGGAACGTGCTTGACAGCATCGCGGACCACAGTCCTGCCCAATCAGCTCCAGATGAGGCCTGTGTTCCATTTACTCCCAGAAAAGCAGGTCATGCTTTAACATGCCCTTGCTGGTGATTGTGACCATGATGTTCACGCATCTGACAGAAGTTACTTAAAACATATTATGTACGCCCGGCCGGCGTGGCTCAGGGGTTGTGCATCGCTCTCAGAACCAGGAGGTCACGGTTGATTCCGGGTCAGGGCACAGTGTGGGGCGTGCAGGAGGCAGTTGATCAATGGTTCTCTCTCATCATTGATGTTCTCACTCTCTCCTCCCTTCCTCTCTGAAATCAGTAAAAATACATTTAAATAAACATACTATATACTTTGAATGAATAACAGTACGAGTTTAGTTTCTCATCTACTCGGTAACATTATTCCTGTAGGACTCTGGCAGCCGGGGTGGGGTGGGGGGTGCTCTCCTTTCTCTGTGGTTTAAGTTCAGAATCTTTTCTGGCAACTGAGGAGTTTTGCACTTGATGCCTTAATGCCTCATCCCTGCTTGATTAGAGGGTTCCCCATGCAGAGAGGTGCTACAGACTAGATGCACAGACAGTCCTGGCTATGCCATTTAATCCACAGGAGAGCCGTCACCCTCCTCCTTCCCTAGTGGCCATGGGCAGATGCCGTTGGGACTCACCTGGATGGACTCCAAAGCCCGCTCACTGTCCCGGTTGAGGCCAGTGGCCTTCCTGGCCTGGGCGGCCGCCTCCTGCAGTGCGGCCCTGAGGCCCGAGAGTCTGGCCTCGTAGTCATTTAAGGAGTCCCGGATGCTCTGAGCAAGCCCGCTGTGCTCCCCTGGGCGGGTGTCCAGCCAGCTCCTCACCCGGTGCAGCACTGAAACACACACAACAGGAGATGTGCCCACGGCCGCTACGCTGCAGAGGCTGCAGAGGAGAACTGAGCTTCTGAACACGTCATGGCCCTCCTCGAATCTGCGAGGGGACGGGAAGGGAGCTGACATGCAGGCAGCACCTGCTCTGTTGTCGTACCCGTGGCCTCACTAACGTTTGTGCTCATCACGTGAAACAGGAGTGACTCATCCTCATGTTTCCCATAAGGACACGGAGACTCTGGGAGACGGGGCGATGACCCAGGAGTGCACGGCCGGCCACGCGGGACCAGAGGAAGTCTGCAGAGTCCTGAGCACGTGCCCCTCCCGCCTCCGTGCCGGCTCCTTGCAGGTCAGGGCCAGGCTAATTTTAACATTTAAACAGCACAGACGCTGAAGAAAGCTGCTCCTGCCTGTGGCGGTGATCAATGAGCCAGGGATAACTTTATTTTCCTAGAGAATGATGAACGGCATCTGAAAAAACATGCTCCACACTAATATTTCTCAGCTTTCAGCTAACGAGGCATCTCCCCTAATTAAATTAAAACTTTAGGTATGTTCCGTTCACGTCTACTATATCCAATTTTTGTTTTTGCAATAATAATGCTAATATCCGTTAGTAATTCAAACCCTGATGGGGGTGGGGTGACCCTTCAAAAATGACACGAGAAAGTTGGGAGGAGCTGGAGGAGGGAAGACGGACATGCAGTAAAATGGAGCAGGGTGTCCGCGTCTGCGATCTCAGGAGGGGACCCCTTTCTGCCTGGTGGTGAGATGTCACCTTCCACCTCCTCTCAGGGGTGTGGACGGCTGCCCTTCCACCCCAGGCTGCCCTAAGGTGACAGACCCGGAAGCCGGACCCTCCGCTTGGTTCTGGGGACCCGGTCTTGCACTTGGCGCCTGGGATTTCAAAGGGATCAGAACGGGCGGGTGCAAGAGTGGGGGCGCCCTTACGCAGCTGCGCCTCTCGCTTCTCAGCCTCCGCGTCCCTCAGGTTCCTTGCAAAGTCGCGGCCCCTCAGCTCCTTCAGCATGCGCTGGGCGTCGGCCAGCTTCCTGGGGAGCTCGCCGGGGGGCAGGGTGTGTCCTCCTGGGTCTGCCCCCGAGACCTGCCTCAGCAGGACTGGAGAACAGCAAGGAGGGTCAGACGGGGCGTCTGGGCTCCAGCAGACGATGTACAACAGGTGGGCATTTTTTAGGGTTCATATTAGATTTTTAAACATTTTTAAATTGATTTTTAGAGAGAAGGGAAGGGAGAGGGACAGAGAGAAACATCAATGAGAGAGAAACACCGTCCACCAGCTGCTCCTGCACGCCCCCCACTGAGGATCAAGCCCACAACTCGGGCCTGTGCCCAGACCGGGGATTGAGCCGTGACCTCCTGGTTCATAGGTCGACGCTCAACCACTGAGCCACACGCTCGGCAGTATTAGTTGTTTTATTATCACTATAGGATCTTCCTCATGATGTTCAACTTAAAGGAAAACCTTTCCGAGTGCAGACACAGGTTAAGTAACAAAACAGTTAACGGGTCATCGGACTCAGTCACTGCTTACCGTGCACATTGCGGACGACATTTTTAATCTTTGTGTCCAGCTCTTTGGCGCTTTGGGCTGTCCGATCAAGGTTGTTATATAACGTTTGTGCTTTTCTGGAGTTTATTTGAACCTACATGAAAAAATAAATGGATGAGCAACAAACTACGTTAATGGGGGGTGGGGGGGTGAATTAACAATATTTTGAAAGTACAAACAAAAAGGTAATGTTATTGACCTAACACATTACCTTTTCTTGCAAAGTGTCAAATTCACGATTCAGATGACCGAGTTCCTGTTCCAAGCCATCCACCTTTGAGCCTTGGTTTGAAACGGCAGAGCGGTAGTTGAGCAGCTGGTTCTGAAAGTCAATCACAGAGTGGATCTTACTTTAAGCAGAAATTTGGGTTAAGTCCTATCAACTTGGTAAACCTGGTGATGACATGAAAGGCTCATTAGCAAGACTAATGCTGGTTCCGCAGGAAGAAACATGGTTCTTTGAAATAGGCTGCATGAAGAACCTACTTTCTTTTTTAAATTTTTTTATTGATTTCAGAGAGGAAGGTGGGGGAGAAGGAGAGAGAGAGAGAGAGAAACATCAATGATGAGACAGAATAACTGAGAGAAACACCGTCCATCAGCTGCCTCCTGCACGTCCCACACTGGGGATCAAGCCCACAATCCGGGCATGTGCCCTGACCGGGAGTCGAACCGTGACCTCCTGGTTCATAGGTTGACACTCAACCATTGAGCCACGCCGGCCGGGCAAGAACCTACTTTCTGATATAAATTGTGACACGGCTCTACAATAAAAATGGCAACGTTTAAAAAGTGAAAGGATAAGAGATACTTTGCTTGAATGAATAACCTATAGAAATGAGAGTGACACCACTTACCTGATGTATTAATTTCCAGATTCTATAATACATTCAGCTGCTTGTAACCTATTATTACCTTATAATATGAGAGCAGGGCCCGGGGCTACTTTATTGAAGGGACCCTGAGAGGCAAAGCTGGTGGAGCAATAGGGGAACCCAGGCTGAGAGACGGACGCCCTCGTCTTACAAATGAGGCAAAGGGAGCCGGGGAAGGTGGGCGGCGGCCACGCCAGGGCTGCAGAGCCCACAAGGCTTCCCTGGAAACGTCATTAAACATTTAAAGAAGAGTTAACAACAATTTTACACAAATCTGTTTTTGAATCTTCTCAATGCAAGAAGACTGTATGAGAAAAATAGCCCAGACACATTCAGGAAGTCAGGAATGTCCACTTGGAAGTGCTACTTTTGTGTTTACACTAATATGTTCCATCAGTAACAATGTGTTAGTCTATGTGAAATAAGTCAGAAAGAGAAGGCAAATACTGTATGGCTCCACTTATATGTGGAATCTAAAACACAAAACAAATGAACAAATAAAACAAACAGAAAGGGGCTCGTGGATACACAGAACAAAGAGATGACTGCCAGAGGGGGTGATGGGGGGGACGGGGGGACAGAAAAGGTGAAGGGGAGTAAAGGTTAAAAACTTTCATTTATATTGCCCGGCCAGCGTGGCTTAGTGGCTGAGCGTCGACCTATGAACCCGGAGGTCACGGTTCGATTCCTGGTCAGGCCACAGGCCCGGGTTGTGGGCTCGATCCCCAGAGGGGGGCGTGCAGGAGGCAGCCCACCCATGGTTCTCTCTCCTCATTGATGTTTCTCTCTCTCCCCCTCTCCCTTCCTCTCTGAGATCAATAAAAATATATATTTTAAAAACACACACAACTTCCATTTATAGAATAAGTAGGTCCTGGGAGTCACAGACAGCACGGAGAAAACGGTCAATACGCTGTCCCAGCTCTGTGGTGACAGAGGCGACCAGACCTGCCGTGGCGAATGCTGTGTCACCCACACGAAGCTACGACAACACTGCAGGCACCTGCACCTCCATGAGGAGCCCACCTCCATCGGGAGCAGAGGCAGGAGGGGAGCCGACCTCCTTCCTGCTTGGGGACCGTCACTCACGAGCATCTGCCCCCCCGGATCGCACCCCCAGCGTCCGCCGGGCCCCAGCTGCTCACCCGCAGGTCCTTGGTCTGGGTCTCCAGGAGCC
Source organism: Myotis nattereri (assembly GCF_964212035.1). Lineage (NCBI taxonomy): Eukaryota > Metazoa > Chordata > Mammalia > Chiroptera > Vespertilionidae > Myotis > Myotis nattereri. The sequence goes on from NC_138083.1 coordinate 94,197,331, forward strand.
CCATCTGCTGCCACGTGCCCGCACTGGCGCTCAGCCCCTGCAGCTGTGACTTGACGAGGTGGAGCTCGTCCTGCAGGGCGGCCAGGTCGTTCAGGAGGGTCACCACGCAGCTGCCGCAGTCTGTGGGGCCACAACCAAAGGCTAGTGTTCTGCAGGCTGGGCCACAGGCGGGCAAACAGGCCCGAGGGCTCCACAGACCAGTGGACCAACAGGCAAACATCACAGCCCTAGACCTCCTGGGGGGACGCAGACTCTGAAAGGGGAGGCCTCCAGGCAGGCTGCGTCTTAGAAAGAAGTGGGGTGGGGGGAGGTGGGAATGGTACCAGCGCCCAGTTACAAGATACGGGAGTCCTGGCGATGTAAGGTGTAGCGCGGTGACTAGAGTTAACGATACTCTCGCATAGTTGAAAGTTGCTAAAAGTGTAGAAGTTTTCATCACAGGAAAACAGATTTCTATGTAAGACGATGGATGTTAACTAAACTCCTTGTGATAATTTTACTGTGTGTGTGTGTGAGTGTGTGTGTGTGTGCATACACCAAATCATTGTTGTACACCTTAAACCAGTGGTCGGCAAACTGCGGCCCCTTGAGTGTGGCTCTTCCACAAAATACCACGTGTGGGCGTCCGTGTACAGTGCGATTGAAATTTCGTGGCCACACTCAGGGGCCAAAGAGCCGCCTGTGGCTCGAGAGCCGCAGTTTGCCGACCACTGCCTTAAATGAATACAATGTTGTGTTAATTATATATCAATAAAACTGGAAAGAAAGAAAAAATGGTGAGTCTGTAAATTGTTGCTTATTTTCTATGAGGGAACCATATTTCGGTATTTATCGCTCTTCACCAGGCTTGCGATAAGAGATTCAGGAGACTTTCTCCCGCAGCCCTGGTGAGGCTGACCTAGTTATGACGTCCATTTTGCAAACGATGACGTGGAGAAGCTGGGCCACCTGCCCAGGTCACACCGCTGCGGACAGAGGCTGGCCCTGGCCCTAGGTAGCCCTCCTGCCCCTCCTCCTGTTGGTCCCGACTGGGGCTCAGGTCTCTCAGGGAGGAACGCACAGCTGGGGGAGAGGCGCTCTCTTCACTCACCGTCACATTCCTCGCCGGGGCCGCCGTCACTGGGCTCTTGGCTGAGGCAGTCTGAGGGGGGGACGGCCAAAGGAGACAGTGTCACGCGCGCATCGTCACCTGCTTCCTGGCGGCTTTCGGAAGAGCTGGTTTGCAAGGTTTTAGCCTCCACACTACCCGCCGTCACGGCTCCGCCCGCTCCCTCCCACCCCCGCCGCGTGGGGAGCTTTCTCGTCTCCCGCCCCCTCGCTGTAGGAACTTCCCTTTGGCCTCTGGTTTTACAGTAGGTTTCTTCTCTAGGAAACAGCATCTACTCTTATAAATTAAACTCCTCATCGTTAGTGCGGTGTCCCCGTCATGTGACAGCCTCTGGTACCCCATCCCAGGGCGTCCGCAAACACAGGGACGCGGCCCCGAGGCGTGGAAGTGACACTCGTTCTAGACGGACAATGACCATCTACGCTGCGTTCCTCTGGGAACAATCCGGGACCAGGGTCTGGTCTGTGACCGTCGGGGAGAGACGGGACCTCGGGTTTGCAGATGATGAGGCGGAGGCTTGGAGGAGTCAGGCCACCTGCCCAAGGCCGCACAGCTCTGGGCCGACAGAGGCTGGACGTGACCTTAAACAGCCCCCTCCCGCCTCCTCCCTGGCACGTCTCGGGCCTTCTCCTCGGAAATCACACTCGCATTCTGTCAGACAAGGAGGAGGGCGGCCTTCCTCTTCTTCCAAGTCCTTCCTAAGGACCAGGCTCATTCCCAGGGGCCACCTTGTCCTTGGCAAGTAACCCATCGTAGACGCCCCTCGAGAACAGATGGCCCTGGAGAAAGAGCACCTGACTGCGCCAGACGCAGAACGCGACGCGACCACCACTCATGAAACAGAGGTCCTAGCACAGCCACCAGAACGGAGGTTACGTTGGCTGCAACTCGTGGACGTGGACAAGTGCGGGACTGCGGGGGGGGGATGGGTGCAGGTGGAAGAGGGCATAGAGGGGGAAAATAAAGTAAAACAAAAATTTAAAAAATGAGTTGAAAACAATTTACTTTTTTCGATCCCTGGTCAGGGTATATACAAGAAGTAACCAATGAATGTTTAGTAAGTGGATAAACAAATGGGTATTTCTCTCTCTTCCTCTCTCTCTGAAAGCAATACATTTTTTAAAAGCTGCATTTAAAAACCATTTACTTACAGCAACCTACTCGAAATAAGTTATCCACCAGCGGGAAATGCCGCCTGGGCATTCCACCGGGTGTCGAAGTAAAGGGCCGTTTGTCAGCTGGGGCACTACGCTTCCTGACAGCGCTGACTGGGGCTCCTCACCGCTCCTCTGCCCCGGCCTGAACAGGCAGGTAACAGGGTACCAGTGGCTCTTACCTCCGGTCAGGGGGTCACAGCTGCCCAGATGGCCGTTATCACAGCTGCAAGGCTGGCAGCTACCTCCCAACTTCTGGGGATTCCCAAAGTATCCTGGCGCACACCTGTGCCAAGTACAGAAGAGGAGGAACATGCAAAGAGCTCAGCATTGCTCCCTCCCACTTCCTGCTCCAGCCCCGCCTGGGCTGTGGCACCCCATCAGAGGACGGCTCAGTGGGTTTTCAGGAATGTGTGTCTATGGCTTGAATGAGAATGTGAGAGTGGGGTGCAGGCAGAGACGCTGCCTTCCTCCTGGGCCCCCAGGAGGGCGAGCCCTCAGGGACCCCTATCGCCAGACGGCAGGTGAGCAACATGCACAAGGAGCCAGACACGCTATTATCATGAATACGCGCTGACCGGGGAGGGATTACCAGTGGGCACTGGCTGACATGGGAAGGTACCGCTGACATGCCATGAGGTGAGAAAACAAGTCAAAGCAGAAGGAAAGAGAGAGGCTGCAGGAAGGCCGGCGCCGGCAGAAAGGCTGAGCACAGACAGCAGCTTTTCTCTGGTTTTCTCAGGGAGGACGGACGTGAGGACTGTCAGGCCTCAGCCAGGTGTGGACAGAGGCCAGAGAGAGTGGTGGGCCTCCTCGGTTCCCTGCTCACCTGCATGACATCACCTTTATAATAAATATGTATTGATTTTAAGATAAAGTCATTTTAAATTTAAAAGCACGGTGTCCGTATGATGCGGCTGTTACACGGTTTCTTTTCCAAATACGTGTGCACTGCCTTCCCAGCCAGCTTCCACGTGCCTTCCGCTGCCCTCACAGTGCTCGGCTGTGCCGGCGTGTCACTAACCCTAAAGCACTGCGTGGGGATGTAGAGTGCGTGTGCGTGTGCGCGTGCCTGCGTGCATGTGTGTGTAGGGGTGTCTAGGGCTGTGGGGATGTGTGGGCATGTCGGAGTATGTGTGTGTGTACAGGCAGGTAGGGATGTGTGTGGGGTAGGGGTGTGCATATGTAGGGGCAGAGGATGTAGGGATGAACTTAGGTGGAGGTGGGGGATGTAGGGATACGTGTGGGAGGAGGATGCAGGGATGTGGAGGGGAAGAGGTATATGGGAATGTGAAGGGAAGGAGTATACAGGGGTGTGCAGGGGGTAGGAGTGTGTAGGGGTGCATGTTGGGGAGCACATAGGACTATGGCCTATTGGACCTTATTCTCAAGTTTCTGAACCGTGTACACACAGGAAAGGGAAGGAAGGAAGTTAATGATTTGTTAAGTGAGCGTCTTGTATTTTCCCCAAGACCTTTTTCCAGCCTCAGGGAAACCACAGCCCCACCCAACTCTGAGCTGGGACCAGGCAGAGCCCTGCCCACAGCCAGGTGCCTGCAGGAACCCCCCTCAGGGGCCCCCCCACCTGCAGGCTGGCGGGGGGCAGAGGCAGCACCCACCTTTCGCACTGCGCTCCCGTGTAGCCAGGTCTGCAGGAACACTGCACGCTGCTCCCCGTCACAACGCAGCCCGTGGCGAAGCTTGAAGGAGACAGAACGAAGGCCGGTGAGAGCGGCACCCATGGGCTCCGGGCTCATTACTTTGGCCACAAGGAGGCGGCGACAGGGGCCAAGGGGCTGCTGCTTTGCTGAAGAACGTGCCTCCCACGGAGACGGAGACGTGCAGGGCAATGGGGGACTCGCTCAGCGCCGTCGGGCCCGTTTCGGTGAATAGGGACCAAAGGTGTTCGTTCTGTTCTGTTTTTGGCCTGAATTCCTTCCCCTAAGACGAGCAAAGCCGCTCGCTGTGGATGAGACGATTACAACGGCATTTTCCCAGAAATAACAAGGAAGGCATCCAACAAGTCTGGGCAGAACAGAACACAGGGTTCCGGTTCTTTAGGGAGACGTTCTCCGTGTTTATTCTAGTTCTTCCACATCAGCACTTGGCCTCCTGGGGACAGCGGGGGAGGGCCGGCCGGAGCCCAGGGCGCTGAGGCAGGAGCGTGGGGCCCCTTCGGGCTGGTTCCCAGGCCACGTTGTGGGATTCTCATTTCCCTTCTTTTAGTTCTCAACTGGCGTACGTTTGAGAAGCTTTTTAAAATATGTACACATTTTATTGATTTCTGAGAGGCAAGGAGAGGGAGAGAAACACCAATGATGGGAGAGAATCACTGATCAGCTGCCTCCTGCATGCCCCCCACCCTGGCCTTTGCCCTGACCGGGAATTGAACCATGACCTTCTGGTTCATAGGTCAATGCTCAACCACTGAGCCACGCCAGCTGAGCTGAAAAGCTTAAAGAAAAATAATAATAAAAAGATCATGAAAAAAACCCCTTGAGAAATGTCTATCTCTGTGCTTTGAACATTCCGCTGTGTAAGTCTGAGGGAAATGACTCCATTTACCATTTGCTGGTAAAAAAAAATAATAATAATAATCTATAATAATAAAAGAGTAATATGCTAATTAGACCAGATAGCCAAATGACCTTCTGGACGTCCTTCCAGATGGCCTTCCGGATGAAGCCTTGGCTGCGAGGGCCGAGTCCCTTGCACGATTTTGTGCACTGGGCCTCTAGCAATAATAAAAAAAATCTTATTTGGGAGCTTCTCTCGGCCGGCAGTGAGCCACAGCTCCAAGGGACCGTCGGAAACCCGCCAGCGGCACCCATCCTGCTGGAGGAGACTGGATATGGCTGGGCCGTCGGCGATGCACTCACGGAAGATGAAAGCTTCCTCCATCGCATGGGAACCCTCCGCCTCCACCCCCTCCAGCCTCTGCTCCAACAAGTCTGGGCGGAGCGGGACGGATCTCCCGGCTGCTCGGCGGCAGGACCAGGCAGGCTCATGGAGCACCCAGGCCACAGCCAGCCACGCAGGAGCCTTCCCACAGGCACCACAGGACAGGCACCGGGGCCAGCGCTTCTCTGCTGCTCAGCGGACACCATCAGCCTGGAGCCCACACTGTCTGAGGCCTGGTCCTGCTGGCTCTTTACTTTTAATTAAAAGTATTTCTATTGATTTCAGAGAGGAAGGGAGAGGGAGAGACATAGAAGAGATGAGAGAGAGAGAGAGAGAGAGAGAGGACCCGAAGCCGGGAGGCATGGACTGACTGACACACCTCCATGTGGGGTTGGAGGGATGAGAAGCAATAACCAAAGAGCTTACATACTTACAGGCACAGCCCATGGGCACGGGCAATAGGGTGGTAAGGACCTGGGGGGTGAGCAGGGGCTGGGAGGAGGGGGGTAAAAAAGGGGGGGAAATGGGAGATATCTGTAATCCTACCAACAATAAAAATATATTTAAAAAATAAAGTTTTTGAAAGAAATTTTTTAAAATGATGAATCATTAATAGGCTGCCTCCTGCATATCCCCAACTGGGGATCAAGCCCACAATCCAGGCATGTGCCCTGACCAGGAATCGAACCCTGACCTCCTGGTTCAGAGGTGGATGCTCAACCCCTGAGCCACAGAGGCCAGGCTCTTCCTGACTTTACTGCTTCTCTTAGTAACTGCTCTAGTTTTCCCTGGACCCACATGACCATGCGCAGTGAGCCAGAATGTGCCCAGGTGCCCAGAGCTTTCTACCTATATAACCCTGGGCCACAGTGGATCCGAGTGACAGCCCAGAGCACACCACACTGAAGGGGTCAGACGGTCCTGTGCTTCCATGCCTGAACCCTGCCCGCTAGCCGCGTCTCCTGACCCCTCTCCCACACCCACTGCAGCCACTGCTGCCCTTTCCCTGCCCAGGGACACATCCCCGCGGGGCTTTCTCTTCTGTTCTCTCTTGGCCTGGGACCCGCGTTGCTAAGATACGGTCGTGGCTACTCCAGCTCAGCATTCACTGGTCCCTGCCCACAGACTCCAGAACCCCTCCCAGCACCCTCTCTGAAAGGCCTGTGTGTCACCACTAGCTGCGTAACCCTCTGTCCGAGTGCACTTTTTACTCATTTGTGCGTGTTTACTGAGTGTGACAACTCCCCCTGCACCTTCCCCAGGTACAGCTTCATGAGAGCGCTGTGTGGGTCTCCTCGACTGCAGGTCCCCTGGCACCTAGAGAAGGTACTGGGTGCTCCAGAAATACTTGTGCAGCCCTACTGTGTGGCTCAGTGGATAGGCATCGGCCTGCGGACTAAAAGGTCCCAGGTTCCATTCCTGGGCACAGGCCCAGGAGGTGGGCGATCAATGATTTTTTCTCATCATTGATGTTTATCTCTCTCTCTCTCCCACTCTCCCTTCCTCCCTGAAATCAATAAAAAATCCTATATAATAAAAGGGTAATATGCAAATTGACTGAACAGTGGAACGACCAGTCGCTATGATGTGCACTGACCACCAGGGGCAGACGCTCAGCCAGAAGCTGGCTCATGGCTGGTGAGCGCAGTGGTGACAGCGGGAGCCTCTCCTGCCTCCGTGTCAGTTGGACATCCCCCGAGGGCTCCTGGGCTGCGGAAGGACGCAGGCCGGGCTGAGGGGATCCCCCTCCCCTCTGTGCACGAATGTCATGCCTGGGCCTCTAGTAAATAAATAAATAAGTAAATAGCCTCAGTCACGGAACAAACAGCGAAAGGAGAGAGGAAAAGGGAAAACCCTGAAGTGTACGCTCGCAAAGACTTTGTTTTGTTTTCTGGTTTGCACATTTTGTTCTTTTTTATGCGACTGCTTTACTGAGAGGCCTCACAGAGCACGCAGGTGGCCCAGGTAACTGTACCATTAATGGCTGTTAGTGTCGCCACGGGATTGTGCCGCCATCACCACACTCAGCTGCAGAACCTTTCATCCCCCACAAAGCAGCACCATGTCCCCCTGCCCCCCCAGTCCCAGCCACCCAGCACTGCCTGTCCCGGTACCTGTTGGTGTGCGGGCACGGGCAGGCGCTGCAGGAGCCCTGGATGGCGTTGCCGTAGTAACCGTCCTGGCAGCGCTCGCAGTGCTCCCCGGCCGTGTGGTGCTGGCAGTTCTGGGGACAGACAGACGGCACAGTGAGCCGCAGCCGATCACACGGGGGACTGTGGAGGCCGCGGCCGCCCTCATCGCGCAGATCGTCACCACATCCTCGTTCTCCGCAGGGTGTGGCACTGTGCTAACCGCAGCGCTCCCGTCTGCCCCGCCACTGCTGGTGCTGGAGAGGGTGTGCGGCCCTTCCACCCCCTACTTGGGGTTTGGTGCTGGAGGTGCGGTGGGGTGACCAGCTGGTTCAGGTCCATTGCATAGCTGTGGGTCTTGACTAAGTTCCGCCCTCCCTGAGCCTCAGCGCTCTCCATACATCAACTTTACTGCTGTGTGATTTACATACAGCTCCACTTTTCTTAAAATGTGCAGCTAGGATAATACCCACTTTCCAAGCTTGCTGGGAGCGTTTCTAAAAATACAATAGAGCAGCCCAGCTGGCGTGGCTCCGTGGTTGGCAATTCTGAACTGTGAACTGGGAGGTCAGGGTTCGATTCCCGTCAGGGCACATGCCTGGGTTGCAGGCTTGATCCCCAGTGTGGGGTGTGCAGGAGGCAGCCGATCAATGATTCTCTCTCATCACTGATGTTTCTCTCTTTCCCTCTCCCTTCTTCTCTGAAATCAATAAAAATAGATATTAAAAAAAAATACAGGGCCCTAGCCAGTTTGGCTCAGCGGATAGAGCGTAGGCCTGCGGACTCAAGGGTCCCAGGTTCGATTCCAGTCAAGGGCATGTACCTTGGTTGCGGGCACATCCCAGTGGGGAGTGTGCAGGAGGCAGCTGATCGATGTTTCTCTCTCATCGATGTTTCTAACACTCTATCCCTCTCCCTTCCTCTCTGTAAAAAATCAATAAAATATATTTTAAAACAATACAGGAAAAGGTCCCTGAGAATCTATTGTCTACAGGAGAACTTTCTACAATATTCCAGAAGACTGTTTTCTGGTGGATGAGCCACGGACGGCAGGGACGGCTCGCCTGTGTCTCCTGCTCCCACTCCCATCAGCCCTGGGGGGCTTGTGCTTGACTGTGTGCACACCGCCCCCTTCTTACATCTCCTTCCCACCCCCCCCCCCCCCGCCTCCTCCTGAGCTGCTCTCCTCTGCCGGCCACGCCCTCCACAGCCTCCCGCTGCCCCAATAAAACAGGAGCCCACGGGGAAGACTTCGATTTATTAGGTCCTCACAAGAGTTAAGTCCAGGACCCTTGCATTCATATCATTTAATGGCCCGGCTGGTGTGGCTCAGAGGTTGAGCATCGACCTATGAACCAGGCGGTCACGGTTCGATTCCACGTCAGGGCATGTGCCTGGGTTGCAGGCTTGATCCCCAGTGTGGGACGTGCAGGGGGCAGCCTATCAGTGATTCTCTCTCATCATGGATGTTTCTTTTTCTTTTTAAGTCTTTATTCCGCTTTTCCCCCATTGATCTAGCCTGCCCCTGCCCCAGGCCCTCAACACCCTACTGCCCGTGCCGTGAGTTATGCACACATGCACACACACATTCTTAGGTTGATCTCTTCTATCCCCCTCCCCCTCTCCCTTCCTCTCTCTGAAAGCAATAAAACTATATTTAAAAAATCACTTAATGAAGCAGAGGTTTAGAAGCGAAGGTGTTAACGTGGAGGAGGGGGAGGGGGGAGGTCCTCGGACTCGTCTCTGGGGCCTCCTGCACGTGCACAGCCCCGCTGCCTGGGGTGTAGGATGTGACAGTGGATGTCCCGGGCCCGGCGGGCGGGGTGGGGGTGGGGGAAGGACAACACAGATCGCCTGCTGGCAGCGTCACAGCGTCCATGTACTCACGACGCATGTTCCAGAGCCGTCCTGGCATCGATGCGAGTGTCCGTTGCAATTGCAGGGCACACACCGGCCGGTATACAAGCCTTTGTTGTCCCGATAGTATCCGGGGCTGCAGCCCTAGTTTTCAAACAAAGTGTTCGGTCAGAACGGGGAAAATTATTCTCCAAAGCACGCGACCATTCTAACGGACAAGCCTCGCTTCTTAAATCTTCTCCCCTTGGTCTGTGTGTGGATGTCACTCAAACACCGGCCTGTCCACCTGCTTTCTTCTTTGTCTGTTGGGCTCTGTTTTGTTCCTGGGCCCTGGGGGAGGGGGGTGCCCTGGGGGAGTGTGTTTGTGCCCGAGCGGGGGACGGGGGGAATCCCAAGAAGGGAAGTTTGGAGGGTGGGTGTGGACCTGCTTCCTCTCCTTCTCACGCCAGCTGTTTCCAGGGGGAGGGGATGGGGGCGGAGGTGAAGGTGCAAAGGGGATGAGGACCTCAGCCCTTCGTGGGGAGGATTCTAAGCAAATCCCTTCAAGTTCAAGTTCTTTTTTTTAGTTTTTTTTATTGATTTTTTTTACAGAGAGGAAGGGAGAAGGATAGAGAGTTAGAATCATCGATGAGAGAGAAACATTGGTCAGCTGCCTCCTGCACACCCCCCACTGGGGATGTGCCCGCAACCAAGGTACGTGCCCTTGACCGGAACCGAACCTGGGACCCCTCAGTCCGCAGGCCGATGCTCTATCCACTGAGCCAAACTGGTCAGGGCAAGTTTAAGTTCTTTGGTAGCCATTCCCTCTCCAGGTATGGATTTGGGCAGGTGGGTGAGGCCGTGTGGGGGGGGGGGGGAGGGGGTCTTCACTGGGACCCACACAACCGGGGCAGGACTGTGGGATCGAGCTCCTGCCCCTCAGGAGCTACAGGCAGCAGGGGGAGCAGCGGGAAGCGTGCCCGGTTCCCACAGAACTGGCAGGGATAGCGGGGCTGACTGTGCGCAAAGCCAGCTCAGGCAGCCCCTCCCTGCTCCGCTCCACAGCGCTGACCACTCTGTCCCCCGGGCACTGTCTCCCAGGGCACACAGCCGGCACTCTGCACACGGGTGAAAAGAACGACCCTTTCAGTGAAGTCGTCTACGTTAAAGAGGTGTTCTAGTTACGGACGCCCCGATAGAGAGAAGCAACTACGCCTACACCAGCCCCTAAACATGATTTAGATTTCTGCCTTTAAGTCAAATTCCAGGCACTTCCGTTCCTTTGCAGAGAGAACCAGTGCCTGGCTAACGCCAACACTGCCCCTCGCACCCCTCCCGGCCTCCCAGGCGCCCTCTCCTCAAAGCACCAGGAAATGTAATCTTTCAAGATAAAGGTCTTTTGTCCAATTCCCTCTCAACAGCCCCTATGTCTTCAGACTCTGAAACTACCGCCCAGGGACACCTGGATGTGAACTGGCCACCCTGACCCGTCCGTGGCCACAAGCTCTCTCCCGGTCAGTGGGGGCGGCGGGACCGGGGACCGGCCGGCGGGAGAGCCTCCTGCACTGCCCGTCTGGACACGTCCGTGGCTGCAGGGAGCTTCTTCCACAGTGACCCGCGAAGCCACACTGTGCACAGATCGAGACCGCAGCTTCCAATGTACTTTTCCCTCCAGCTGCCAGGAACCCAGCTTAGCCAAGGAGCCGCTGCAGGAAACGAGATTCCTTCAGCTGCGCTATGAACGGGCTTGCCCGAAGGATCCAAGTATGAAAGGAATGCTCTTCAGCCAAAAGCACCACCGAGATTCCACCGAACGAAATTCAGCCGACCAGGGTCTGGTCGCTCTGCAAGCCAGTCATCGCGGCCATCAGGGGTGAGGACCGGGGATTATCACCACCTGTCACCTCTCACACACAGTAATCACACACAGTACCTCTCACACACAGTACCTCTCACACACAGTACCTCTCACACACAGTACCTCTCACACACAGTAATCACACTGGCTAAGGAACAAATTACCCAATAAAGAGGTACAGCAGGTTCATTTGCAACAACATCACCAAGTAAAAGCCTCAATTGGACGCTCTGTGGGGGGAGGGCAGGCGACCCTGGTTAGAGGTACGTCATTCACACTGATCTGCTCAGTGACAGTGAGTGTCCTGAGATGTGACTTCAGGAAAGGGGCTTTGTGGCTCATCATGTCTCAAATGATCATTTCCAGGGTAACTTTCCCGAGGACAGCTGAGGCTCCCACGGCTATTCAGCAGCCGGAGGATCATGGCTGTGAGGCTCCGCGCAACGCCCAGGACGTGGAGAGAGAAGTGAATGTGTGAGCTCAAGCCCTCGCTGAGCCGCCTGGTCCGTGTGGTACCAACATCTTAAAACAGGGACTTCGCTGACCCTGATGGCTGCCTTCGCGGGTCATTTTTTTCCAAGCAGAACTGGAAAGCCGATGGGCTCCGGGCTCTTTTGTCTTGAGGCTCAGGTTACTCTCAAAAGGGCTCGTTTCACAGCTTCTAACCTCCCACAAGTGTTCAAACCCTCAGCTGCCTGGCACTTCCAGGGGGGCTGGTGTTTGTAGGGTGTGTGGCTAGCCTGCCAGGCCCTGCAGCAAACACGCCAGTCCAGGGGAGGGGAGGCCGCCAGCCCCGCCCCAGCCCCCCTTTACCCACTCACACCCTAAGGAAGTTAAGACGCCACAAAGCTGGGACCCCTCCCCAGCCCCACGCCAAAACGTAAAGGGGACGTTACCTGGCTGGGTTTGAACTCCACAAAGCCTGCTTGCTGGCTGCTTTGACCAGGAGGCTGAAGAAACGCCACCCTTTGCTGCTGGGCACCGTACCCCAGACACTGCCCCAGGGCCGCCCCGAAGATCCACAGCCACCCCACGCTCCGGGCCGACCACCTCACTGCTGGGGGCATCCTGGTCCCTGGGCGTCCGCTGGCTGCACACCAGCCTGTGCCCTGCCTCTTATACCAGCCCTTCCTGCCGGGGCCAGGCCGCCTGACTCAGGTGAGGCGGGCTGTCTGCGGCGGGAGGCCCCACCTGTACCTGCACCCATGAGTCAGCCTGGGGAGAGCACCGTGAGCCGCTCTGCAGAGCAGCCGCTCTGTAATCCCTGCCAGGCGGGGCGGGCACCACCTTCCACCCACCTGGCCTCAGACGGGCAGGCGGGCGGGCGGCGGGCGGCCCAGCCAGGAGCAGCTGTAAATCACAGGCTGAGTCACAGAGGCCACGCCCGGGCGGGAGGGAGGAGGCCACAATCCCAGGCTCCACTCCTTCCCTGGAGCTACGCATTTCAGTCAGCCGCTGAGAGGAGGAGAGGGATGTGGGAGGGGGGCCCTGTGGGCTACATGGCAGGAGACAGGAGCCCCAAACATGCAGATAATACACTTTAGATTAAAAAACAAGGACTCCTAGGCGCCGGTCCCCGTGGGGTGTCCCGCCCTCGAGGGCTGAGAAATGAAGGGTGTCCGCGGGACGCACAGGACAACTGTTTCCTGACAATGGTACCAACATTGTGATTTCTCCTCTCGCTTAGGAACAGAGCAGACTGACAGCCTGAGGTGTGTAGTCGCTTCATTTTAGAGGACATTTTTTAAAAATGTATTTTTATTGACTGCAGAGAGGAAGGGAGGAAAGAGACAGAAACATCCATGATGAGAGAGCATCACTGACCAGCTGCCTCCTGCACGCCTCCCACTGGGGATGGCGCCCACAGCCCGGGCCTGTGCCCTGACCGGGAATCGAACCGTGACCTCCTGGTTCATAGGTCGACGCTCAACCACTGAGCCACACCAGCCGGGCCGAGGGCACGTTTTAATCCCGTAAGGACAAGTCCAGTCGACTGGGCCTCAAGCGAGGACCTGCTGCGAGTGGGAAAAGGGGACTCTGATGTCCCCACGAAGGATTGGGATGTACTTGGACTTAACTCTGCAGGGTGGTGATGGAGGGAGCCTGGGTTAGAGAGAAGCATGAACCCAGGTCGGTACCAGGGAAGCAGCAGCTCAGATACTGGGGTGCGCCTGGGGCTCCTTCCAGCCTCCGGGAAGCTCTGATGTGACCCCCAGATCCACGGGCTCCTCAGCTCTCCCGTGGGTTCCGAGACGCTGGGATTTCTCTCCACTTAATACCTGAGGGGGGGGGGGTCCAGGCAAGACAGGAGCCACAGCCCCACCGAGACCTGTGCGTGGAGCGGGCGGCCCAGACCAGCCGGTGCTGGACAGCGGCCAGGAGTGCCCGGGGCGCTTGCAGGGACAGGAGAATTTCCTACCTGGCATGAGTCACCCGTGTAGTCAGGGGGGCAGGCACACATCTCCACCGTGTGTGCGCGGCGCCCGCTCCCCGTGTCCGAGGCCTCCTCCAGCCCCACCCCGCTCAGGCTGAGCCGCTGCGTCTCGCTGAAGTACAGGCCGCGGAGGCGCATATCCTCCAGCCCCGACAGCACCACCATCAGCTCCGCCCGCGTCACCGGGGCGCGGCTCCCCGCGTGCCGGAAGCTTCCCTGCAGGGAAACAGAGAGGCAGGCTCACCTCAGGGAGGCAGACACCCAGACAGTCGACGACACAGCAGCAAACAAGATGCAGTCGGATAGGAAGGGCCTGAAGGGGGACAGACACTCAGGCGTCAGATGTCCTGCCTCCTCCCAGGAGGAGGGAGCGCTGCGTCGAAGGGGGGAAACGGAGGCAGGAAATCAGGAACAATGCAGTGAAACTGGAGTTTCCAGGGTTAGGCTTCTTTTAGAATGTACTTGCGGCCCAGCTGGCGTGGCTCAGTGGTTGAGCATCGACCTATGAACCAGGAGGTCACGGTTCAATTCCCCGTCAGGGCACATGCCTGGGTTGTGGGCTCTATCCTCAGTGGGGGGGGGGGGGGGGGGGCAGGAGGCAGCCGGTCCATGGATCTCTCTCATCATTGATGTTTCTATCTCTCTCCCTTCCTCTCTGAAATCAATAAAAATATATTTTTAAAAAATAATAAATAAAATACACTTTTGTTTGTGCAAGCACCAAGAAAGATGGCATGGAAACCGAGGGATGCAGCCCAGATATTTACATGTAACTGGGACAGAGAACACAACCTTCTCTTGCACACATACATTCATTTTCTATGATAAAAAAGATACAATATAAAAATTATCACCTTAACCAGTTAACTGCCATGATATTTTGAATTTAATTAAAAAAGGTCTGCTGCCCGCATCTATAGACGCTTATGGCGCACAAACGTTAACCGTATTTAACTGAATGCTACAATACTATTACTCTACGCGCATTGTTGTACGACAGGTGCCTAGAACTCTGTCATCTTGCAAGACTGACCCTCTATGCCTACTAAGAAATCACTTCCATCTCCTCCCCCAACACTGCCCCTGGCAACCACCGCACTTTCTGTCTCTATGAATCTTCGAGCTTAAATATCTCTCTACAGGAGATCATGCAGTTGTTTTTGTGACTGGCTTATCTCACTTAGCACGCTATCCCCCAGTCCCATTCACGGCCTGTGGCGGGGTTTCCTGCCTTCTGAGGGTGGGATCACATTTCTACGTATGCGCCACTTTTTCTTATCCATTGCTTTCGCCTCTGGGCCACTGGGATAGTGCTGTGATGGACACACGTGTACAAATATGCCTTCAAAATGTTGTTTCCAATTCTTGTGGATATATATCCAGAAATGGGATTGCTGAATCATGCGGTAATTCTGTTCTTTAAATTTCTGAGGAGCCTCAATTGTTTTCCACAGCAATGCACTGTTCCGCCAACGGCGTACAATTTCTCCACATCCTTGCTCACTCTTGTTCTTTTGTTTTGTTTTGTTTTTAATTAAAAACATTTCTTGTAGCCTTCCTAGTAGATGGGAGGAGTGTCTCCTGGCGTTGATATGCATCTCTAATGACAGTGATGTTGGGCATCCTGTGCACAAAAGCCTGTACTTTTAACCTCTGGAGTCTGTTGCTTCCTTTGAAGAGTTTCCACGTCTCTTTAATGGGCAGAGTAACAACACCTAATCCCTCGGCAGCATCGTGAGGATGAAAGCGGATTAGTGATGTGATGCACATAAAGTATCAGAACAGTGTATAGTAAACATAAATAAATGGTAACTGTTATCCTATATAATAAAAAGCTAATATGCAAATTGTCCCCTTGACCAGGAGCCGGCCAGCCAACTGCCTGCAGCCCCTTCCCTAAGCCGGCCCTGCCCCTGATCAGCACCCCCCCTACCCCGATTGGGGCGGGCTGGCCGGACCCCACCAGTGCACAAATTCATGCACCGGCCTCTAGTTAACACGTAAATATAATACTTATGTAATTTTAATGTATGTTTTAGCAGTTTGAGGTATAATTTATATACAGTAATATTCCCTCACTTTACGCATAAAACTTTTAGTAAATTTACAGAAGCACAATGTAATGTTAGGACATGTCCACCCACCTCCAAGAGCAGCCTCCTGGCTACTGCAGTTAGATGGGATGGGATGCCCATTCCCATCTCCAGGCCCAGGCCCCTGCTAAGCCACATGCTGCCTCTGTGGACTTGCTGATGCTGGACATCTATATAAATACCAACTTAACTTCAACACTATACAGAAACGTGGCTTCCAGTTGCTTCATTCCCTCCCCTGCTCCTTTGTGCTACGGTGATATAACTTACATTTTTATACATTGTAGGCTCACCAACACAGATTTAAAATTATTGCTTGATGCAGCTGTCATTTAAAGCAGATAGGAGAAAAAAGGAGTTATAAATAAAAGATATGTTTATACTACCTTTTCTATTTACCTTTGTAGTTACCTTTACCTGTGTTGGGTTTCTTATGTGGATTTAAGTTACTGTCTGGAGTCCTTTCATTTCAGTCTAAAGGATTCCCTGTGGTATTTCTTGTAAGGACGGTTGGCTATTTGATGAATCTTCTCAGTTTTGTTTATAATAGAATGTCTTCATTTCCATTATTTTTGAAGTACATTTTGCTGGATATATAATTCTTTGTTGACAGTGTGTTACCTTCCGCACTTTGAAAGTCTCAGCCCATTGTTGTCCAACTTCCATGGTTTCTGGTGAACAGTCAGCTCTAATTTTATTGAGGACCCCATGTATGTGACACCGTGCTTCTCTCATGCTGCCTTCACGATTCTCTGTTTCTCAGCAACTTCACTATGATGCTTCTGTATGTGGATTTCTTGCATTTATCATACTTGGAGTTTGTTGAGCTTGGGTGTGTAGATTAATGATTTTCATCAAATTTGGGGAGTTTTCAGCCTTTATTCCCACCCCCCTTTCTGGCACTCCTATTGTGCACATGTTGGTACATTTTTTCTGACTATCCCTGAGACTGTTTGTTTTGCCTCACCTTCTTTTCTTCCTGTTCCCCAGACAGATCATCTCAACTGAACTTCTTCCAGCTGGGCGGCTCTCTCTTCTGCTGCTCAGACCTGCTGCTGAGCCCGTCTCAGTCAGCTCTGGCCGCCACAACCAAATGCCTCAGATGAGGCGGCGTAAACAGGTGTATTGCATCACAGTTTGGAGGCTAGAAACCCCAGGCCAAGGTGCCAGCCAGTTAGGAACTCTCTTCCTGGCTTGCAGACGGCCACTCCGCACTGTGTCCCACACGGCAGGGAGAGAGTGAGCTCCCGATGTGTCCTCTTATAAGGACATACTAGAGGGCACATGTCATCCTACCAGGTCAGGGCTCCACCCTTATGCCCTCATCTAACCTTACTCACTTCCTTACTCCAAACACAGCCCTGGGGTCAGGGCTTCAACATACGAATTGGTAAGACAGGGCTCTCCTATTCTCCTTTAGTTCTTTAGGCATCGTGTTCTCTAGTTGTTTGACATATTTAAAATGTTGATTTAAAGCCTTTTATAGTAAATTCAATGTCTGGGCTGTTTCTCCTCCAGCCCTCTCCCCCCAACCTCCCACGTATAAACCACATTTTCTTATTCTTTGATGTTAGACGTCTCTGTGGCTTTTCCGTCAATTCGTCCCAAGCATTTGTTGGACACTCACCAGGTCCCAGCCCTGAGGGAACCTGAGGATACGTCGTAGCACTTAGAGGCTCATGGGGTTTTTAAGACAAAGAGGACGGACAGTGCTCGTGCCATAAAAATGGCACAATCAGAGCCCTGTGAGGATGAAACTCTGTAGTTTCTATAACTCGTTTTAAACTGAGAGATATAAATTATGTTTATATTCGGAGGATTCGTACAATTCATATTTTTAACTCACAAAGTAAGTTCAAAAGCATGACTGTGTGGAAGGGCTAAGCTGTGAGCAGAGGGCCCTGGAGAGCCAGGGAGGCACGTTCCGGAGGTCACCCACCTCCACCAGCTGCAGCCGCCCGTGATGCAGCCTGTCCGGTCGCGGGTCACTCGGCTCCTCGTGGACGATGGACATGCGCTGACCCTGCTCAGAGAAAAGCACGCCTGCCCTCAGGCTGTGGCTGGGCCCTCAGGCTGTGGACAGGCTAAGAACAAATTTATGTGGATCTGCATGCGTTGCATGAAGTCCCTGATTCTAGAAAATTGTTGGGAAATAAACTGACTGGCAAAGGATGAGTGACAAGGAAGCAAAATGCTACTACCCAATACACTGCGGGTTCACAGTCAGGAACTCCCAAATTCTCTTGACAAAAGATGGCTAAAAAGTTGGGGAAAAATTTTAAGCTGTGCCTCACAGTTAGTACATAAGGTGCTGTTTCTATTGCTGCCTACAGACTGGACTGTGGTAGCAAGAAAGCGCTTTGGGGGGTGGGGTGGGCAGGAAGGTGCCAGGCCGCAGTGCAGCCTGCAGAGCGGGGAGCCTCGGGCTGGCCCCTGGGGGGACCCAGCCCTACATTCCTCACCCTCTGGACTCAGCTTGTCCACCCAGCTCTGCGCCCGCTCCCTAGCACAGGGCACAGGGGAGGCCAGCGCCCACTGTCAGCACCCCCACCCCAACACACACACGCGCCCCAGCTTCTCTGTGGTAGCACCAGACCTGACAGGAATGCCTTTGAGCCGTGTTTCAGAAAGAAGAGATTATCTGCGATCACAGATCATTTTAAACCTCAACCTGAGAAACACGCCCAGTCGGCTCTTCATCACAGCAGCCCAGACACAGCAGAGTAACGGTTCATGCTCCAGGGAGAAATCAGGGAGACATTTTGAGCATCACCTCTCTGTGAATCTAACCGTCTGCACAATCAACGTGTTGGCCGTAACATATAGGTGTGCTGATGGCCTGGCCTCGCGAGACTCTGCACAGAGAACGAGCCTGGGATACCGCACTGCTTGGCAGTGGTCTTGGTGGCAGCCACTCCTCCCTCAGCCGTCACTCTCACACCTTTGGTGCTTCGTGTCAGGGTGCTTTGCAAAGGTTGAGGTGACTCTCTTTTTGAGGACAGGCATTGCCTGCCCTTCATGAGCCCAGCCATGTGGCCTTGTCGGCAGGAAGGGCTCAAAAGCATTTGGAAAGGAAACTGAAAGATGGAAACATTAAAGTGAACTTAGGAGAATGATGTTATGAGCCACTAAGCACATTGGGCCTGGCGGGGTGGGGCAGGGTCCCGGCAGGCACTGCATGCTCTACCCTTCATTTAGTTTCTACAAATATTGGAAACGACGTCATCGAGACAGTCACAGCCCCTCGTCAAGCTGCCCTCAAGGGGATCAGCGCCGACGGCGGCCGCCTGCTCTGCCCCTCACGTCAGGCTGGTACCCACAGTGAGCTGCACGTCTGGCTGCTTCCCCAGCAGGACCATGTCGGCCGGGAGCCCGAAGGACTTGACTTGGTAGGTGAGGAAGCCACCGTAGGAGGAGACCTGCAACGGGAGGGATGTGGTCAGCAGGCAAACACGAAGAGACCACGGCAACTTCGCTCATGTGAGATGTACATGGGCCCAGGGTCTGGAGAGAGACACAATCAGCCTGTTAACAGGGCCACTAGTGAGCGGACTGAAGATGGTATTTAACGCTCCACAGGATGCCCACTTTCGATCACTTAAACCGCATGGCGCAATGGAGCTTCACGAGTAAAAGATCCTTCTGTTAAAAAAAAAGCGTAGCCCAGTTGGCATGGCTCCGTGGTTGAGCTTCCTGTCGACAGCCCGCAGGAACAGAGACCTGCTGGCAACTGGGACGGCTTGGAGGTGGACCCTCAGCCCAGGTGCCCACGCCCTGGCTGACACCTCGACCGCACCCTCAGGAGAGACCCCGAGCATCCGCTCCTGGACTCCTGACCTCAGAAACCAGGCTAGGTCATCAGTTTGTTGCTTTAAAAGTCAGTGTTGCCCGAGCTGGTGTGGCTCAGTGGAGAGAGCATCAGTCTGCAGATTGAAGGGTCCCGGGTTCAAATCCAGTCAAGGGCACATGCCTCAGTTACGGGCTTGATTCCCCAGTGTGGGGTGTGCAGGAGGCAGCCAATCAATGATTCTCTCTCATCATTGATGTTTCTATCTCTCTCTCCCTTTCCCTCCTCTCTGAAATCAATAATATATATATACACACACATATATATACATATATGTATATAATATATACTAGAGGCCCGGTGCACAAAAATTTGTGCACTCAGGGGGGAGAGGGGGTCTCTCAGCCCGGCCTGTGCCCTCTTGCAGTCTGGGACCCCTCGGGAGATAACGACCTGCTGGCTTAGGCCTGCTCCCGGGTGGCAGAGGGCAGGCCCAATCCCTAGGTGCAGCCCCTGGTCGGGCTCCGAGCAGGGCCGATTGGGGAGTTGGGGCGCCCCCCCCCCCATCATGCACAGAGCAGGGCTGATCGGGAGGTTGTGATGCCACCCTCAGTCACGCACAGAGCAGGGCCGATCAGGGGGTTGGGGCACTGCCCCCTATCACGCACAGAGCAGGGCCCATCAGGGGGGTTGGGGCTCCGTACCCTGTCACACACAGAGCAGGGCCAATCAGGGGATTGGGGAGCTCCCCCCGTCACGCACAGAGCAGGGCCGATCAGGGGGGTTGAGGAGCTCCCCCCTGTCACGCACAGAGCAGGGCCCATCAGGGGGTTGGGGAGCTCCCCGCTGTCACGCACAGAGCAGGGCCTGTCAGGGAATTGGGGAGCTCCCCCCTGTCACGCACAGAGCAGGGCCAATAGGGGAGTTGGGGCACTGCCCCCTGTCACACACAGAGCAGGGCCCATCAGGGGGTTGGGGTGCCGCCACTGTCACACTCAGGGCAGGGCCGATGGGGGGCGGGGGGTTGGGGTGCCGCACTCTGTCACACACAGAGCCGCAGGGCAATCAGGGGGTTGGGGAGCTCCCCCCTGTCACACACAGAGCAGGGCCGATCAGGGGGTTGGGGCGCCGCACCCTGTCACACACAGAGCCGCAGGGCGATCAGGGCGTTGGGGAGGTCCCCCGTCACGCACAGAGCAGGGTGGATAGGGAGGTTGTGGCCCTGCCCCCTGTCACACACAGAGCTACAGGGTGATCAGGGTGTTTGGTCGCTGCCCCGTCATGCTGATCCCGGTGCTGGGAGGCCTCGCGGCTCCGCTGATCCCGGTGCTTGGAGGCATATTACCCTTTTACTATATAGGATAGAAGCCTGGTGCACGGGTGGGGGCCGGCTGGTTTGCCCTGAAGGGTGTCCTGGATCAGGGTGGGGTTCCCGCTTGGGTGCCTGGCCAGCCTGGGTGAGGGGATGATGGCTGTTTGCATCTGGTCACACCCTCTTCAGGGTGGGGGTCCCGCTTGGGTGCCTGGCCAGCCTAGGTGAGGGGATGATGGCTGTTTGCATCTGGTCACACACCCTTTAGGGTGGGGGTCCCCACTGGGATTCCTGGCCAGCCTGGGTGAGGGGCTGAGGGCCGTTTTCAGGCTGGCGGGTGACTGAAGCTCCCAACCTGTCCTTTTTTATTTATTTTTTTAATTCTGGGCCAGCTTTAGCTCTGAGGCTCGGCTCCAGCTATGAGACCTCAGCTGCTGAAAACAGGCTTCTGGCCTTTGTTTACCCTCTTGTATTTGAAACAATGTTGCAGTCCTGCTGGCTGAAGCCCGGGGTTTTGTTTAGCTTCTATATTTGTTACAATGCTGCTTAGAGTGCAGCTGAGAGGCCAGCAAGGCAGACGGGGAAGCTTGGCTTCCTCCATCACTGAAGCAAGCAAGCCTCCCTGTTCCTGTCAGCTGCCTGGCTGCCGGCCGCCATCTTGGCTGGCAGTTAATTTGCATATCGCCCTGATTAGCCAATGGGAAGGGTAGCGGTTGTACACCAATTACCATGTTTCTCTTTTATTAGATAGGATATTATCTTTTAAAAAGTCAGTGTTGCAGGAAACCTGTTACTCAGCGAAGATAACCAGTCATGGCCCACCTGTGCAGGTGAAGAGGCGTGTGCGTGAGGCAGGAGCGGGTTACGGGGGAGCATCCACATTCCCCACACGCAGAGCTAGACACCCCAGGTGGCACCTACCTTGTCCCCCAGGTAGGAGGGAGGGAGGCCCAGGTGGCACCTACCTTGTCCCCAGGTAGGAGGGAGGGGGGCCCAGGTGGCACCTACCTTGTCCCCCAGGTAGGAGGGAGGGAGGCCCAGGTGGCACCTACGTCATCCCCCAGGTAGGAGGGAGGGAGGCCCAGGTGGCACCTACCTTGTCCCCAGGTAGGAGGGAGGGGGGCCCAGGTGGCACCTACCTTGTCCCCCAGGTAGGAGGGAGGGAGGCCCAGGTGGCACCTACGTCGTCCCCCAGGTAGGAGGGAGGGAGGCCCAGGTGGCACCTACCTTGTCCCCCAGGTAGGAGGGAGGTGCGACCCAGGTGGCACTGAGCACGGTGGAGGGCAGCTCCTGGAGGTCGGCGACCACACTGCCGCTGCCGGGGTTGAAGGAGACGGGGATCTGGGCCCTGTCTGCTGTCTCCAGGCGCCAGCCCATCATGTCCACAAACTGGAACACAAAAGCCAGGGTGGGAATGTGGGATGGGGTCTGTCGCCGCAGCTGGGCTGTGCAGAGGATCCAGAGACGAGCGGCCGCCTGGCCTCACAGGCTTCCTGCCCCTGTCTCCTGGGACCCTGCCCTGGGGTCCTCGGAGGGCAGAGAGCAGGGGGTGCGGGGTTATCCTTGCGCCCAGACACATCCTGACTCCTGACGTTTAGTTGGCGTCCATCAATGTGCGAGTGACACCTGGGTAAGCGCCTAAGTAACAACTAGTCCCGTGGGCTCCTGTTATGGTGAGCTCCTGCGTGTGAGACGTGGAGTGGAACGCAGTGCTGGGCTGTCATCACTGCTCTATGGGGCCTCATCACTGACTATGTCCCTGGTCACAAAGGGCGCCAGCAGTTAATGGGGAGAGGAAGGGAGCGAAGGGCTGGCAAGGCAGAGGTTAGGAATCAGGCTCCGGGTTCCCTGGGGGCAGAGGGAGGAGACTTCAGAGTGGGTTTACAAACTAATTTTTTCCCAATTAAAGGCTGCACTCCTTTTAGGAGGCAGGCAATGAAATCTTTCTTTGAATACTTGTTGGATACAACACTCGCACAAAGAAAGCAAGTATTAGGCTACTGGTTCATGGAATAATGAAGGCAACACACGTTTTACTTGCATGGAGTTAATTTAAAAAGTGGCCACATTGCCCCAGCTGGTTTGGCTCAGTGGTTGGAGTACCTGCCTGCGGATTGAAGGATTCTCAGATCTACAGTGAGGCCTTGACTTACGAGTGTCCCCACTAATGAGTTTTTCGAGATATGAGCCGTCTCTCGGCCGATTTTTTGCTTTGAGTTGCGAGCTAAAATTCAGGTTACGAGCCAGCTTCACATACCCCACTGCTAGTTGGCCCAGCGAACGTCACAGTGAACACCACAACATCAGCACAGCATCACGTGTTTCACTCGTTCATTTTTGATTTGACATACAAGTAATTTGAGTTACGAGCTCTGTCATGGAACAAATTAAACTCGTAAGTCAAGGCCTATGAACTCCCAGTTCATAGGTCAACACTCAACCACTGAGTGGGGCCTTCGACTGTATTCTGGTGGAGGGCACGTACCTGGGTGGCAGGCTCCATCCCGGCCCCAGACGGGGTGCATGTGGGAGGCAACCAATCAGTGGATCTCTCTCACATCGATGTTTCTCTCTCTGTCTCTCCTCCTCCCTTCATTCTGCCTAAACATCCTTGGGTGAGGATTCACAATAACAGAAAAGGGGCCAAACAGAAGATGTGGTGAAAGGTCTGAGAAAGAAGTAACACAGGAAGAAGATGAGCTGATGAGAAGCAGCAGGGGAGGAACCACAAAGCCATGTGTTTAACGGTGCCCACTGAGCATCTACTGTCCCAGATGCTGCCGGGGCACTGGTCTGAATCGGAGCTCAGGCGCGCGTGGGGGAGGGAGGCAGATAATAAACACATTTTAGAACTAATCGTACAACAGGGCAGAGGGTGACGGGTGGGCTATGGCGTGGGGAGCGGTGAGGGAGGCCCCGTGAGCGCCAGGCGCTGGAGCAGGGCTGACACCCTGCAGGACGGGACGGGGCAGGAGGGCATCTGTAGGAAGAGCACTGAGGCTGAGGCACAGCCAGGGCCAGGCTCCGCCTTTTTACAAAGTAACAGAGCCCGGCCCGGCCGCGAGGCTCAGTGGTGAGTGTTGACCTATGAACTGGGAGGTCATGGTTAGAGTCCCGGTCAGGGCACAGGCCTGGGTTGTGGGCTCCATCCCCGGTGTGGGGTGTGTAGGAGGCAGCCGATCAGTGATTCTCTCTCATCACTGATGTCTCTCTCTCTGTCCCACTCTCCCCTCCTCTGAAATCAATAAAAATATACGTATTTAAAACAACAACAAAGTACTACCCAGACACTCCCATGGCCCTCATGTTTCACGCCCATCCGTCCGCCCTCACTCGGATGTTCTCCCTGAAACAGGCCGACGCGCTCCCGCACACCTTCGCTCTCCGTCTGTGGGTGCTGTGGCAGTGACGGCTGATCCCAAAACAAAAGCAGCTGGTGCAGCCCTGGGGGTTCGCCGGGTCCAAGTGGAAGGAGCCTTCTCGACACACGTCGCACTCGGCACCGTCCACATTCTCCTACGGAAAACACGGAAGGAGAGGTCATTCCCTCCATGGGGTCCCGACGGCCGTAACCTACCCGCACGAATGAAACACAGCACAGGCTGCCAGGACGGGGATGCCAACAGAGCGACGGTGAGTGATTGTTAAGCTTCTTTACGGCCTCATTGTTTAAACCAGCTGTGTGAGCCTTTAGAGCAGCGGTTCTCAACCTGTGGGTCGCGACCCCTTTGGGGGTCGCCTAAGACCATTGGAAAACACATCTATAATGACATACTGTTTTTGTGGTTAATCACTATGCTTTAATGATGTTCAATGTGTCACAGTGACATTGGGGGTCACCACACCATGAGGAACCGTATTAAAGTGCCGCCGCGTCAGGAAGGCTGAGAACCGCTGGCTTAAACGTGTGTCCCCCACGGGTAGGGCACGTCCTTCCCGCTGGCGTCTCGAAGGCAGGGAATTGAAGTCGGACGGGACCAAGGCCTCCCGACGCTGGGACCTGGGGCCCAACAGGCACAGCCAGGAACAGGCTCCTAGGGCACCTCTGAGCCTCTTGAATTGTAGGCAGAGTGTGTGGGTGCCCGGCCGGCGTGGCTCAGTGGTGAGCGTCGACCTATGATCCAGGAGGTCAGGGTTCGATTCCCGGTCAGGTCAGGGCACATGCCCAGGCTGTGGGCTCGATCCCCAGTGTGGGGCGTGCAGGAGGCAGCCGATCAGTGACTCTCTCATCACTGCTTTTTTCTCTCTCCCTTCCTCTCTGAAATAAATTATATATATATATATATATATATATTTTAAAGATGTGTGTGATTTTCTGGAGAGGGTTGCACCTGTCACCGGACTCTTAAGGAGGCCTGCAGCCTTCATCGACCACGGGTCTGTCCCATCCCCATATATTCCTGTACATGGACTGGACATGAAGAGCTTCCACAGTGACTGGCGGCCAATGTCCTGGCCGCACGGCCCAGGCTCACCTTGCAGAGGCAGGCCCCGGTCTCCGGGTCGCAGACTCCGGGCTCTGTCCCGTCTCTGCTGCAGCGGCAGGGGACGCACTCGGGGAAGCGGTGAAACCCAGGAGCGCATCGGTCGCAACGCCGCCCTGAGATTCTGGGCCTGCACCTGCACCCAAGCAAAGGAAGCGGAAGCCGTCGGCATCTCTACAGCCGGCCAGGCGCGTCCACGGCCCGGGGCCCGGTGCTGACGGCCAAGGCAGAACGGAGGCAGCAGAGCCTGGGCCTGAGCCCCGAGGGTGCGGACAGGAAGAGGGAACTGTTGTATATGTTTTCACTTCATTGGAAAATAAAGGAACAGGAGTCCAGCAGGTGGGCTCAGCCATTGAGCATCAAGCCAGGGACCAAGAGGCCACCGGTTCCACTCCCGGGGAGGGCACAGGCCTGGGTACAGGCTCCATCCCCTGTGGGGGCGAGCAGCAGGCAGCGATCAGGCCTAAGGAAGGCCCTGGGCCACACCTGATCACTGCCCTGTGCCAAGCAACCCGTCCTTCGGGAAGGAGCTGAGTGAAGACCTGATTTTTGCATTTAGAGAGAGAGGAAGGGAGAGGGATAGTCTTTATCCTTCTCAAACCAGGAGCATGAACCAGTTCCATTCCCCATCAGGGCACATGCCCGGGTTGCAGGCTCGATCCCCAGCAGGAGGCAGCCCATCAGTGATTCCCTCTCATCATAGAAACAGCATTTGCCATTCGTGTCTCAGCAGTCGTGCCAGGACCTCTCGCTGCTCCGGGGCAGCCCCTCCCAGGAGCTTCTCCAGCATGTCCCTCCCCTCCCTGTCCCCCCAACACACAAACACACAGGACCCCCACACCGGCTCAGACAGGTGCCCGGCAGGCTCTGCACTGAAACATCGAAGCCGGAGTCACGGGCTTCCAGGAGAAAGCGTACCAGCCAGACGGAGCGGCGACGGCATGAGGGACAGGGTCCCGCCTCCCAGACCAGAGGCTGGAGGCGCTGGACGGTGGTTACACAGCAGGGGGTGCATGTGGCTCACCCAGTCCAGCTGCCCCAGGGAGGGACCGGCCTGAGGATTTCAGCCCGAGTCCTGCCCGGTCCTTCACAACGTCCAGCTAACCCAGGGAAGGGTGGAGCCCGGCCCTAAATACAAGTGGCGAGGCGCCCCCCACAGGGATACGTAGAAGTTGGTAACTACGCGTGCATTTTACACTAAGAATGTGCTGGAGCCCTGGCCGGTGGCTTAGTGGTTACAATGTCGGCCCACGGACCAAAGGGTCACGGGTTTGATTCCCATCTAGGGCACGTACCTGGGTTGTTCGATTCCTGGTCAGGACACATGTGGGAGGCAAGCAAACAATGTGCCTCTCTCACATCAATGTTCCTCTCTCTCCCTCCTACTCTCTAAAAATCAATAGGAACAATACTTTGGGGTGAGGATTAACCAAAAAAAATAAATAAAAAGATGGATGGTGGAGGGAACAGGCCGGGCAACTTGTGGCCTCAGGCGACTGGTCCTCACCCATCAGGCCCTACTGGGTCCCCTGGGGGACAAGTGACTCCACACATGACCTATCAGGACGGGGAACCGCGGCCTGAGGGGACCCCGTGCAGCCCTCGGGCCCATGAGAATCAGGAGTAACATCCGGTGTGGGCAGACGCATCGTCCCTTCCATGGAGAACCAGCGGGTCCATGCCCCAGCTCACCTGCACTGCCCGTGGTCCGGGTGGCACTCAGGGGTGCCCACCATGCCTGCCGTGCCCACGCTGGAGCAGTTGCAGGGCTGGCAGCCCGCCCGGGGGTGGAAGCCAAAGGAGTGGGAGTCGCAGACCCGGCACTGGGGCCCGGCTGTGCGCGGAGGGCAGAGGCATCGCCCCGTTGTCTCCTCGCAGGGGCGCCAGCCGCAGCTGCACGCTGCAGGGACAGAGAGAGACGTGCAGGTGAGATGCTGCCCGACCCGGCAGGGCTGCACCAACGGCCAGGATTCTAGAAGCTTCCAAGGGCAGAAAATGCCAGGCTCTCTTCATGGTGGCATTGTTGATGGGAGCTGACATGAAGGCCCTTTCTTGGGCCAAGGCTGACCCTGTTGAAGGCTCCTGGTGGAGGATGTGTGACACGGGTGACACAGGTGAGGCGGAAGGTGCTGGAGCCCAGGCTCCGGTGGAGGCGGCAGGAAGGGAGTGGGCTTTGCTCCGTGCCCAGCCCTGCGCCAGGTGCTCACTGTCCAGATCCGCTCCAATCCTCTGAGAGGGGTTTCTTTGCTCCCTTCCCTCCCTCCCTCCTTCCCTTCCTTCTGGATTTACTCAGCACCTGTCTGTGCCAGGGGCTCGGGCACAAAGGCAGAACTAGCACCCCAAGACCTCACCGCCCCATGAGAGCGTCACCCAGAAAACAGCTGTGACTGGGGTGGGTGCAGGATGCAGGGGGAGCCCCGAGAAACTCAGGGAAGGTTCTCCAGTGGAGTTAAAGCCAAGCTGGGCCCTGAAGGACGAGGAAGGGCATTCGAGGTGGAGGGAACTGCATGTGCGAAGGCAGGGAGGCAGGACACCGCCGCCTGGTCTGGGAACTGTGGGAGGGCGATGGAGCCCGCGCCCAGGAAAGCTGCTGGGTGAGGTGGGGGTCCCAGAACTCAGTACCTGGACCCTCTGCTCCTTGGCCTCCTTTGGTCCTGGCTGCCTGGCCAGGAAGAGACCCCGCCTACCTGCCCTAGAGGAGCCTTTGAAGCTGGAGAGAGGGATGAGGAAGGAGGGGCAGCTGCTGGGATTGCTTCTCAGGAATCTCCTCCTCCTCCTCCTCCTCCAACACCATGGCAACCAGGCAGCAGCCGGGGGAACACCTGTGAGCTGGGCTGAGTGGAGGGGGAGGTGGGCTGGGGGTAGGGCCCTCTCTGAGCCTCAGTTTTGGCATCTGGAATATGGGCACCACAACCCAGTTGCTGGCTCCTGTCAACCCAGGTGCCCCCGGAGGCGGAGGCCCAGCTGGACTCAGGAGGGGAAGGCGGGGCTGGGGGGACCCTGCACCATCCTGCGGCTGGGGGCTCAGCCAGGCGGCAGGCGTCCCTGAGCCACGTGGCCTGTGCTTCCCACCAGCAGCTGCCTGGTGCGCCCACTGCACTGTCCCTGCCCAGGAGCCCGGGGGAGCGGGAGGCAGGGCCGAGGCACAGACACAGGGATGGTCTCCCCGGGAGCCCTGCAGGGGGAGGTCTGGGGGGGCCTCCCCTGCTGGGGAACAGGGCCCAGCTGTTCCCAGAACCCGGTCAAAGCCCCAGAAGGAGGGGAAGGAGGGTCTATTTCCTGGGGCTGCTGCTCCCATGACAACAGACTGGCCTCAACCAACAGGAACACGTGCCGTCCCCCTCCTGGGCCAGAATCTGAAATCAGGGCGTCTGGGCTGTGCTCCCTCGGAGGCTCCAGGGAGGGTCCTTCCTGCCTCTTCCGCTTCTGGGGGCTCCCGGCTGCACCCCTCCATCTTCACGGGGCCCCTCCTCCATCCTCAGGCGACTTCTCCAGTGTGTCCACGTGGCCCCGCCCCCTTGTTCACGTGCCCACTATTGCCTGTTCATGTGGCCCCGCCCCCTTGTTCACATGCCCACTATTGCCTGTTCATGTGGCCCCGCCCCCTTGTTCACGTGCCCACTATTGCCTGTTCACGTGGCCCCGCCCCCTTGTTCACGTGCCCACTATTGCCTGTTCATGTGGCCCCGCCCCCTTGCGACCTTGGATGGTCTGTTTCTGGGGTGCCACCTCCCTGGTTGGCTGGCTGCCTGCTCTCACACCTGTCCACAGTCCCTTTGCCAAGGTCCTTCCAGAAAATCGTGTGCACGTGCCATCTCTTTCCTGCTGTGACAGCTGGGATTGAAAGGAGACGGGAGAGCAGTGGCCCGTCCAGAGTCCATGCAGGAGGTCCAGAGGGCCTGTGCAGTCCCTGGAGGCTCCCGAAGGGGCTCCAAACTAGCAGGCCAATGCACCCAATGCACCCCAGTGCATCCAACCCCAGTGCACCCCAATGCATGGAGCCCTGAGCCAGGCTGGGATCAGGAGCAGGACCCATTGGCAAGGCTGGTCTCATGTGGAGACTCTGTGCCGAGGCTACATCTTGGGCAGCAGGATGAACCTGCTTCTGGGCAGCAGGATGGGTCTTAGATAAGGTCTGCAGGCTTCTGGCTCAGGGCGTGGTAGCCCCTGGCCCTGCCTCCACTCCCCCTCAGGAGCCCGTGCACCTGGGACAGAGGCTGCCATAGAGGAGCCCGTGCACCTGGGACAGAGGCTGCCCTAGAGGAGCCCGTGCACCTGGGACAGAGGCTGCCATAGAGGAGCCCATGCACCTGGGACAGAGGCTGCCCCATGGAGCCCGTGCACCTGGGACAGAGGCTGCCCTAGAGGAGCCCGTGCACCTGGGACAGAGGCTGCCATAGAGGAGCCCGTGCACCTGGGACAGAGGCTGCCCTAGAGGAGCCCATGCAGCTAGGACAGAGGCTGCCCCATGGAGCCCGTGCAGCTGGGACAGAGGCCGCCCCATGGAGCCCGTGCACCTGGGACAGAGGCTGCCCCATGGAGCCCGTGCAGCTGGGACGGAACTGCCGGATGGCTGAGCGGGCACTTACGTTTGCAGTGTGGGAATCCGTAGTAGCCCGTTCGACAGCGGGTGCACTGCCGACCGATGACGCCGGGCTGGCAAGGGCACTGCCCGCCCTCGGGGCTGCAGTGAGGGCCAGCAGCACCGGCGGGGTGGCACTCACAGGGCAGCGCGCCCTCATGGTAGAGTGCTGCCAGGGACCTGGCGGAGTCCTTACAGAACCCGGAGGCCGTCTGGGGGCTGTGGAGACAAACAGGACTCACATCCTGGGAGCTGTGCCCAGAGACATCCCACCAGCCCTCCCGCTTGCCCACCAGCAGGGTCTTGGGGAGGGACTGTGACTCTGGGGTCTGGGAGAACGTGGGAGAAAGCCCCAGCCCCGCACACACAGCCAGGGACAGCTGCCCCCTGCCCCCCACTCCAGAACACCCCACAAGAGCTAAGGCTCGGGGTGGAAACCTTTGGGGCTGGGGTAACAGGGTGAAAATTTACCTACAGGATGAGTAGTACAAGATGCGGGTTATATTTCAATAAAGCATTACCAAGAACGTACACCTAAGTGTCTAATGACACACTGATCGCAATAATGAGGAGGAGCAGGTGGATTGTCAACATCTATTGAGTGTTGTGTGCCCAGAGCTTTCCCTACCTCTCACTTAACCTCACAGCCACCAGGCAGGCCTACACCCATTTCACAGATAGGGCAACTGAGGCTCCTAGAGGGTAAGCAACATTCCCCAGGCCACAGAGCTATAGGGTCGCTCAAATCCACAGCTGTTTGACTTCAGAGTCTTTGCTCTGAGCATTTTATATTCAGGGACTTCTGCCCCCCAGCTGCCTGAGGGACCTGGGTTCCCCAGGAATCCTGTGGGGGCCCAGGCAGGTCTGTGGAGAGACCGGGGGTGACACTCAGGCTGCACCAGGCTCTGGGCATCAGGGAGCAGGACAGAGGATGGGGGTCTGTCTGGCCTGAGGCTCCTGCTCAGTCAGGTGGCACAGGAGGGTGGGCACTGGGTCCGACACGGCTCCCAGGGGAGGTGCTCGTGGGGTGTCTCAGGAAACGGGGCTGGACCCCAGGAACAGCGAGGGGACGAGAAGCTCCTGCATGACCATGAATCCCCGCTGGGAGGGTGCCTCGTGGAGACCCCTGTTGAGGGTGAGGGTCTTGCCCGGATGTGCATGACAGCACCCATCATAGGACAAGGCGTGCAGAGGGCACCCGCTGCCCCAGGCCCGGCCTCATGCCTCTCGCTGGTGCAGAGAGGGGAGGACAGGCCCCGGGAGCCCCCACCTTCCAGGACGGGAATGGGAGAGCCGCGTGCCCTCCAGGGCCTTTCCACAAGGAAGTACTCACTCAATATAAAAGCTGTTCCCTCCACAGTTGGCGACGAACTCGCGGGACTTGTCCACCGACTGCCGGTGGAGGATCTGGTAGGCGTGGTTCTCCGCGGGCACCAGGAGGATGCGGACCTGCAGGGAGCATGAGCATGTCCTTGGCTTTCCCGCACACGGCTCCCCTGCCGCTGCTCCTCTCTGTGCAGGATCAGTGTCCCGTCGCTCAGCCCAGACCCATGAGGCAGGATTTACGCAGTCACAGAACCCCCGCCAGCGTGAAGGCTCACTCCGTGATCCGTTCAGGAAACGATGGGGCGGGCGGCCCCTGGGAGAGCTGCTCAGAGCGGCAGCCTGGACGCCGGGCAGGGCGAGAGGCCTGGGGGTAACCGGGGCCTGTCAGGATGCCAGGCCAAGGGAGCCACGCCTGGGCACCTCTGGATCCACAGGGGTTGCTGTTCGGTATTTTTTAAAATAAATATATATTTTTTATTGATGTCAGAGAGGAAGGGAGAAGGCGAGAGAGAAGCATCAATGATGAGAGAGAACCATGGATTGGCTGCTCCTGTATGCCCCACAATGGGGGGCCTGAAATCCCCCCATTTCAATGGATCGGGCCTGAAATCTGGGCACGTGCACTGAACTGGAATTGAACCGTGACCTCCTGGTTCATAGGTCGACGCTCAACCACTGAGCAACACTGGCTGGTCCTGTTTTGTATTTTTTTTTAATTAAATCTTTATTGTTCAGATTATTACATTTGTTCCTCTTTTTTTCCCCCCATAACTCCCCTCCTCCCAGTTCCCACCCCACCCTCCGCCCTCACTCCCCACCCACTGTCCTCATCCATAGGTGCACGATTTTTGTCCAGTCTCTTCCCGCATCTCCCACACCCCTTTCCCCTCAAGAATAGTCAGTCCATTCCCTTTCTATGTCCCTGATTCTATTATAATCACCAGTTCATTCTGTACATCAGATTATTTATTCACTTGATTTTTAGATTCACTTGTCGATAGACGCATATTTGTTGTTCATAATTTGTATCTTTACCTTTTTCTTCTTCTTCCTCTTCTTAAAGGATACCTTTCAGCATTTCATATAATGCTGGTTTGGTGGTGATGAACTCCTTTAGCTTTTCCTTATCTGTGAAGCTCTTTATCTGACCTTCAATTCTGAATGATAGCTTTGCTAGATAAAGTAATCTTGGTTGTAGGTTCTTGGTATTCATCACTTTGAATATTTCTTGCCACTCCCTTCTGGCCTGCAAAGTTTCTGTTGAGAAATCAGCTGACAGTCGTATGGGTATTCCCTTGTAGGTAACTGAGTTTCTTTCTCTTGCTGCTTTTAAGATTCTCTCTTTGTCTTTTGCGCTTGGCATTTTAATTATGATGTGTCTTGGTGTGGTCCCCTTTGGATTCCTTTTGTTTGGGGTTCTCCGCGCTTCTTGGACCTGTAAGTCCATTTCTTTCACAAGGTAGGGGAAGTTTTCTGTCATTATTTCTTCAAATAGGTTTTCAATATCTTGCTCTCTCTCATCTTCTGGCACCCCCATAATTCGGATGTTGGTACGCTTGAAGTTGTCCCAGAGGCTCCTTACACTATCTTCGTATTTTCGGATTCTTTTTTCATTTTGCTTTTCCGGTTGGGTGTTTTTTGCTTCTTCGCATTTCAAATCTTTGACTTGATTCTTGCGCTCCTCTGGTCTGCTGTTGGGTGTCTGTATAATATTCTTTATTTCAGTCAGTGTATGCTTAATTTCTAGTTGGTTCTTTATCACAACATCGAGGGTCTCATTAGATTTCTTGTAGATCTCATTAAGTTTATCGGCAGTTTCTAGAAAATTATTGAAAGACCTTAAAAGTGTGGTTTTGAGCTCTATATCCTCCAATTCTGACATTTGTGTCCTGTTTCTTTGTCTCCGCATTTTTTATGCTTTCTTGGTGCACTCCCTAGTGGTCTTTGTGCGCAGTCTTGTTGTAGTTAAGCCTTGATTGTTGTAGGTAATACTGGGGGGGATTTGAGCTCCAGGCCAAGTGGCTGTGAGAATCAGCTGTGTCTGCAGTGGGAGAACTTCTGTCCTCTAGGGAGATGCTAATCTAGCCTTTGCCTGAGGCTATCCGGCAAATGCCTCTGTGCAGGGCTTGGGTGGGGCGGGTCCCAGGGGATCAACAGGGCAGGCGGAATGAGCAGTTATGGCTGCTCTCAGTCCCGTCCCCAGGGGCTCTGCTTCTCAGAGTCCCAGCAACCGCTGCAAACCTCAGCGAGAAAGCTGCCTTCGAGTTCTGACCAAAGCCAGTCAGTCCCGCTTCTCCCGTTTGAGTCTGGGTCCCTAGAGACTCGCCCGGATCTGGAGCTCAGAGCCTGAGACTCCCTCCCAATTGAAAAAGACAATCGCGCCCTCAGCCCGCTCCGCATGCACTCCGCACCTTAGTATTTTACTTCAGCACTGCTCCTCCTCTGAGTCTCGGTATGCTATTCTCTTTCCTCCTAGTTGTAGAATTTCCACTCAGCCAGCCTTCCTGTGGTTCTGGATGACGTCCATTCTGTCTTTTAGTTGTATTTTTGAAGTGGTTGTTCGAGGCAGCAAACTCTGGCGTTAACCTATGCCACCATCTTGGTTTGCTGTTTTGTATTTTTTAAAGGTGAGCAAACTGAAATGGCAGAACCAATGGGAAAGCCCGTGCCTGGAGTTCTCTAGAGCTTATCCTCTGTCGTGAGTTAACTGTAGCCCGTATGTAAAGTCCTGCGGGTTCTCTGCTCCTGAGTGAATGGGACTCGGCCGGTAACAAAAGCTGCAGGGAGTTTCAAACGTCTCTGTCGCCTGCTCAGCGACCTGCACTTACAGAGACCCCACTGGGCTCACGTCATGCAACTCAACAAACACTTGCCAAGCCCATGGGCCAGGTGTGCCAGGCACCAGGGAGACACAATGAGTTAGGTCAGGCCCGTCCCGAGGAAGGCAACCTCCTCAGAGCGGGGCAGGGCCAGGCCTGAGGGCGCCGGGTAGCCCGGCTCCATGGGAGGCCCCGTGGGAAGCCCCTGGGCATCGGCAACTGTGGCTCCAGCGACCCAGGTGATGGGCACAGTGGGGATACCGGGGCTGTGCAGGGCACAGGCCAGGTTTGGGGCGTGTGAGGTCTCTGGGATGGAGATGTGCAGCCGATGCTCCCATGTTGGGCCTGGAGCTCAGGAGGAAGCGGAGATGAATCCACGGGGAGGGTGCCCCTCCCATGAGGACCGAACCGAATTGGCAGGTGCAGAGGAGGCTGCATGAAGGGAGATGATGGACAAGGGCTCAGGGGAGCGCCAACATGTGGGGCCGAAGGCAAGGAGAGATCACGGGAGAGCATTAGAGAAAGTGGGCAGATAAACAGAGAAGAGAGCCATGGGAGCCCAGGAGGGGAAGTTTCAGGAACAGAGGGGTCTTCCAGCTTCAGAGAGACCAGGCGGAGGGTGAGGGAGGGCTGGAGAAGGGTGAGGGGGGCTGGTGGATGAGGGGGGGCTGGTGGAGGGTGAGGGGGGCGGGTGGAGGGTGAGGGGGGCTGGTGGAGGGTGAGGGGGCAGGCGGAGGGTCGGGGGGCTGGCGGATGGTGAGGGGGCAGACGAAGGGTCGGGGGGCTGGTGGACGGTGGGGGGGCAGGCGGACGGTGGGGGGGCAGGCGGACGGTGAGGGGCTGGCGGATGGTGAGGGGGGCAGGCGGACGGTGAGGGGGGCAGGCGGACGGTGGGGGGGCAGGCGGGGCAGGAGGCTCAGCAGAGCTCACTCGGGCATATTTTCTTCACAATTGTCCTGTTATTCCAGTTTCCCTCCATTTTAATCATCACACACTTTTTTGTTGTTAACAGGTTTAAACATTTTCCTATAAATATGACTTCATGTCTGGCCGGCGTGGCTCGGTGGCTGAGGTCATGTTCAATTCCCGGTCAGGGCACAGGCCCAGGTCGTGGGCTGGATCCCCAGTGGGGGGTGTGCAGGAGGCAGCTCATCCATGATTCTCTCTCATCATTGATGCTCTGTCTCCCTCTCTCTCCCCTTCTCTCTGAAATCAATAAAAATATATTAAAATGTATATCCGTGACCTCAATTCCTTGGAGGAATGATCGTCATGCGCCAAACACACAGACCCACAGGATGACGTCATGCGGAGATGGAGCTGGGGACACACACACGCACCAGCACTAAGGACTTTCCTTCCGGAACCTTCACAGTCACAGCCACCTCCGGCTCCCAGACGGCGAACTCAGCCTGGTCTCGGGCGATGGCCTGGTCCTGGCAGCCCAGCACGTGGGGACAGAAGGAGGCACGGAAGACGCCTGGGCAGAGAGGGGTCCTGTCACGCCCTGCAAGGCCCTGGGAGACGGGGGGCCGCAGCCGGAGCTCCCGCCGCTCACCTGGCCAGCGCCGCCCTCCGTCCACAGACACCTCCGCGGGGAACGCGGGGTGAGCTGGCTGGTAGAAGTGGATAATGATGATGTAGAGGCCGGGGCGTGGCACGCGGCCTCTCAGGGTCGCTTGGCTCTAGGAGGAAAAGAGAAGAACAAACTCCTCGAGCTGCAGAGCGACGAGCAATCAGAATCGCAGGAAGTTCCAGGTTAAACCAAAGCGAGCAGGGGTTTGCCCAGGGAAGCGAACGCCTCCACTGGGACGTTGCAGCCGCTTCACCTGCCGAGAGCAGCTGGCCTGCGGAGGGGCCACCTCGATGGGAGGGGGCGGATTTGGTGGTCACGTTGGGAAGCTGTGTGGCAGCTTTTGCCAAAGTGGAACAGATAACTGACAGTTTCAGGTCTTAATGCCCGCCAACAGGATGCACAGCATGCTTGTCAAACGGCTGCACAGAACGTTCTCAGCGTTCAGTCACTATGGTAACAACCAGGTCATAAGGAGCCAGTGTGGCTCAGTGGTGAGCGTCGACCTATGAACCAGGAGGTCCCGGGTTCGGTTCCCAGTCAGGACACATACCTGGGTTGCAGGCTCGATCCCCAGTGTGGGGCGTGCAGGAGGCCGCCGATCAGTGATTCTCTCACTATTGATGTTTCTCTCTCTCCCTTCTTCTCTCTCTCTCAAAAAAAAAAAAGTCACTAAGAACATTAAAAAAACACTAGCCAACACAACAATAGTGTCTGGTGTGACTGCCCTGTCTTGAACCATAAACACAGTGTAAGTCAAATAATAGAACTGCATCTTATTGCTCACATTGCATAATAAGGTTGCATTTGATTGGTTAATTCTTGGAACCAGAAATCCTTATTATACAAGTATAGGCACCTGATTTTTTTAAAAAGTCACTTTGGAGTAAAGAGGGTAGATAATTACTACTATTATTTTTTTGTAAATCAACCAAAATGACATCTATCATTTGTCAGACTGTATCTTCTGGTGTGCCGCGGGATTTTAGCGGTGAGTTGTGTGCCATGAGATGAGCAGGTGGGAAATGGCTGCTCCAGAAGACGAACCAAGACGTGTTTATTGAGGATATCCTTCCTGCAAATTGTGCTTGTGCAGCTGGTGATACAAGAACATTGTCAGCCACAGTCGCTGTCCTAAAGGTGCTTGCATTCCAGCTTGGGGGACATAATAAGCCTGACAGTATCAGACAGCAAAGAACCACGAAAATATGAGGTACCACAAGATGGGCCATGAACTTGCTCACTGCCTCAGGCGGAGAAGCAGGAGGGACAGAGAGATCGGAGGGGTGGCATGGACAGGATCAATCAGACGCCTCGCGCCTGGAACCTCCACGCTGAGATCAGCGGCCCTCCAACTGCGGGGGCATCTGAACTCCTGGGAGGGTTGTGAACACACAGATCCCTCCAGAGACTCGAAGCCCGTAGCTCTGAGATGGGGCTTATGAATCTGCATGTCTTTCTTTTTAAAAAAAAATATTTGAATTGATTCAGAGAGGAAGGGAGAGAGAGAGATAGAAACATCAATGATGAGAGAGAATCATGGATCGGCTGCCCCCTGCACACCCCACACTGGGAATCCAGCCCACAACCCGGGCCTGTGCCCGACCGGGAATTGAACTGTGACCTCCTGGTTCATAGGTCAACGCTCAGCCCCTGAGCCCCCGGCCGAATCTGCATTTCTAACCCGTCCCCAGGTGGGTCCGGGCCACACACTTTGAGAACCACTGGCTTCGAAACAACACACTTGGGGGAGGAGGGTGTCCTACCTGCGGTGCCTCCATGGTGATGCCAGCAACCACATCCGTGGAAGGAGAAGGATCCTGGGGCGGGAGAGGGGGAGGCCCCCCAGGTGGGGCATCCAAAACCAGTGCTGCTGGAGGAGTTTCGGGGGACACGGAGAGGCACGTGGCCCTGAAAAAGAGGGTATTTTAACTCTCGTATTAAAGATAACCCCAAAGGAGAACTGCCCGTTGGTGAAGATGCAGACGCTGAGCGTAAGCTGTGGGGACCACAGGGCACTCCAGCCGCCGAATCAAAGCAACGAGCCAAAACAGAAAGCTTCATGCTGAGGGCGCGTAACCGACAGACACTCACTGACGCTTCCCTTCGAGGTGAAAACTGTTAAGTGAGATCAACGCAGCGAACATTATTATTCACCTCTACCCGCCAAGGTGACATAAACCTGTGGAGCCAGGAGAACTACCCCGGTCACCCCCTAGGCACAGCCAGATCTCACCGCCGGCTCCAGTCCTGCCGTGGCACAGCTTGCATGACTGTCTATAAGTTATGTTTGAATCTACATCAAAACAACTCTGCCAAAACCCCATGAGCTGTGGTGAGCAAACCTCATAACACCGTGGTGAGGCCGGTCACTGCTTTCATGGCTTTTTAAATGAAGAGCCTCAGACACAGGATTGAAGGATTAGGACAGAGTGAGTCCGCAGGGTTCAGAACAGAACTCACGTACCGGCCATGCGGCTGGGCTCATTGCCCCGGCCACTGGCTCGGCCTCCTGCTCTTACAGGGCTCTGCACAGACTCCTGCAGTCAGTGAGCTAGCTGGTTGTCCGTCTGTCACACTCACCACCTTGACCTGCAGGCACTTCTGCAGCAGGAAGTCGCAACCTTACAGGCATGACAGTATCACACTGAGCACACACAGGGACACAGGGAGCACACACAGGGACACAGGGAGCACACACAGGGACATGGGCACACACAGGGACACAGGGAGCACACACAGGGACACAGGGAGCACACACAGGGACACGGGCACACACAGGGACACAGGGGGCACACACAGGGACACAGGGAGCACACACAGGGAGCACACACAGGGACACAGGGAGCACACACAGGGACACAGGGGGGCACACACAGGGACACAGGGAGCACACACAGGGACACAGGGAGCACACACAGGGACACAGGGAGCACACACAGGGAGCACACACAGGGACACAGGGAGCACACACAGGGACAGAGGGAGCACACACAGGGAGCACACACAGGGACACAGGGAGCACACACAGGGACAGAGGGAGCACACACAGGGAGCACACACAGGGACACAGGGAGCACATAGGGACACAGGGAGCACACACAGGGAGCACACACAGGGAGAACACACAGGGACACAGGGAGCACACACAGGGACAGAGGGAGCACACACAGGGACAGAGGGAGCACACACAGGGAGCACACACAGGGACACAGGGAGCATACACAGGGACACAGGGAGCACACACAGGGAGCACACACAGGGAGCACACACAGGGACACAGGGAGCACACACAGGGACAGAGGGAGCACACACAGGGAGCACACACAGGGACACAGGGAGCATACACAGGGACACAGGGAGCACACACAGGGAGCACACACAGGGAGCACACACAGGGACACAGGGAGCACACACAGGGACACAGGGAGCACACACAGGGAGCACACACAGGGACACAGGGAGCACATAGGGACACAGGGAG
Source organism: Myotis nattereri (assembly GCF_964212035.1). Taxonomy (NCBI): domain Eukaryota; kingdom Metazoa; phylum Chordata; class Mammalia; order Chiroptera; family Vespertilionidae; genus Myotis; species Myotis nattereri. The sequence continues at coordinate 94,236,211 of NC_138083.1, forward strand.
CACACACAGGGAGCACACACAGGGAGCACACACAGGGAGAACACACAGGGACACAGGGAGCACACACAGGGACAGAGGGAGCACACACAGGGACAGAGGGAGCACACACAGGGAGCACACACAGGGAGCACACACAGGGACACAGGGAGCATACACAGGGACACAGGGAGCACACACAGGGAGCACACACAGGGAGCACACACAGGGAGCACACACAGGGAGCACACACAGGGACACAGGGAGCACACACAGGGACACAGGGAGAAAGCGCCTTACCTTTGGTTCGCAAATGGCCCGTAACTGGCGATGCATCTCACTTGAGGTTTCAAATATTCCGTTGAGAATTCTTCGATGGGAATGATACAAATCTGATGCTGTCAGGCAAACAGTGCAAAGAGGTACGTTGCAGTTACCAGCAAAACCATGGCAAGGTCAAGCGCAGGCTTTAAAAAGGCTGTTAGGGCCCAGGCGCGTGGCTCTGTGGCCCAGGCGGCCACCGTTCGATTCCTGGTCAGGGCACATGCCCGGGTTGTGGGCTTGATCCCCAGTAGGGGGCGCACAGGAGGCAGCCAATCAATGATTCTCTCTCCCTCTCCCTTCCTCTCTGAAATCAATAGAAATGTATTTTTAAGAATAACAATAATAAAAAAGCCTTTGGGTAAAGAATTCATGCAGGGAAATTATCGCTGCTACTTTAAAGCAGAAAAGGTGCATGACGGGACTCCTCCAGCACCGTGTGCGGCTAACCCTTTCTGGGCTGGCTCAAGGTCAGGAGCGCGTGCCCTGGGACAAGGATGCAAAGGGACAAGGTCGTGTGGACGGCGGGGGGCGTGGGGGGCATCCTGGAGCCTGCTAGCCAGCGCCCAGCGAGGGCCGCTCCTGCTGCAAACAATCCTTCTTCACAGAGGATGACGCAGACCTCGGCACAGGGGGCTTTCGCTGAAGGAACTGTCTCCAGAGCTAGTTTTTGAATCATACAAAAAACTCAGTTTTTAACTTGCCAACATCCTCCAGCTTAGATCAACACTGTATTGCCAGCTTGATCATAAAGCTGTTCAGTAGCAACGATATTTATTGAACATCTGCTACATGTGAGGCACTGAGCCTGGGGGATCCTGCAAGACAGACAACACCCCTGCCCCCAGGAGCTTATATCTCAGGCAGGACACTGGACTCTTACAAAAGGGCAGACGTATGTGTCAAAAGGAAGATACAGCCCCAGCCAGCGGCTCAGTCAGGTGGAGCATCATCCCAACACCAAAAAGGTCACGGGTTTGATTCTGGGTCAGAGCACATACGTAGGTTGAGGGTTGGATCCTCGTAGGGGTACGTACAGGAGGCAATCCATCGATGTCTCTCTCTCTCTCTCTCTCTCTCTCTCCCTAAAAACATTAATAAACATATTCTCTGGCAAGGATTAAAAAAAGATGAAGATTCAGCCCCATCACTGCTTCCAAAGATGAAGAGGTTAAGAGTCAATTGGATTGCTACGCTTAAAAAGAGATTTGTAATTTTAAAAAGAAGGTCTTAAGTGATTATATACTTTGTAATTTTTAAAAACTGAATCCCAGGTGCTTCTTTAGAGAAAGCGCCAAGGCTTTACTACGGTCGAGCAGGCATCTTGAAAACGCAGGAGGCGGGTGCGGGCCGCGGGCTCCCGGGTGTGCCAGGCTGGATATTAGCAGCCCCAGAAAGCGCTTCACACTTCGGACTTTTACGTCCCCTGAGACCTTCCTGTAAATCTGGCCGCTCCCTCCCAGCGCAGGCCTCACTGCCTCTGTTTGTCAAACCCTCACACGTCAGGTGTGCTACCGACAGGTGGACATGCGTACATTTAACCTGCGATGCTGCCATTGTCAGTCTTAATATTACACTCAAGTTAACGGAGTCATGCTCTTTGTGAAACAGAGTAGCAATCACCTGGGGCCGTAGTCGGCAAACTGCGGCTCGCGAGCCACATGCAGCTCTTTGGCCCCTTGAGTGTGGCTCTCCCTAAGCCTTAGGAGTACCCTAATTAAGTTAATAACAATGTATCTACCTATATAGTTTAAGTTTAAAAAATTTGGCTCTCAAAAGAAATTTCAATCATTGTACTGTTGATATTTGGCTCTGATGACTAATGAGTTTGCTGACCACTGGTCTGGGGGAAATACCAGATTCCAACCTTTGAAACTCTGAAGGAATTTTCCAAGAAGCCAATAGACGTAATAAAACAGTAAAATGAGGAAGAATAGACACAGTCACTAATGCGTTCCTCCACACCAGCGATACTAATAAGCGAGGAAATGGTATAAGCGTCATTTCATTCACCGCAGTAAAAATGAGTCCAAATTAATGAAATGGGGTTTTGTGAGATGTGCTCATATGTGATGATCAAACTTGACCGGGTGTTCTAACAGTGGCTCAAACAAAGGAGAGGCCAGACAGATTTCTAGATGGAAGAACAAACATCATACAACTGGCCATTCTTCACAGGGCTGATGTTATAGATGTCAAAAAAAACCAGCCACATTTTTAATAAGCTTATTTTTAAGAGCATAGATATCAACCAAATGCTTCTAAAACCCAATGGTGTGGCTCAGTGGGTAAAGCATCTGCCCACAGACTAAAGGGTCCCGGGTTCGATTCTGGTCAAGGGCACGTACCTCGGTTGCAGGCTAGATTCCTGGCCCTGGTCGGGGTGCATGCAGGAGGCAACCAACTGATGTGTCTCTCTCACACTCGCTCTGAAAATCAATGGGAAAATATCCTTGGGGGAGGATTCACACACACACGCACAATGAAACAAGCCCACGGGCACACATACCAGGAGGAGCCGGGCGCTGCGGACTCTGAGCCTGACGTCCACGTCAGCAAGCAGCTCGTAGGTGGCCAGGCGGCCCCGGCCGTCGGTCAGGGCACTCCGGCACAGGACGCTGCAGGAGGAGACAGTTGGCTCAGCCGACCCCCTGGCCCCTCCCTGGGCGCCTCCCTGCGGGTGGCCGGTGGCTCTTCGGGCTCTGCTGCCGATGGCCTGGTGGCCAGCCGAGAACCTCCCTGCACTGAGCTGAGCGTGAAGGATGCAGCCCAGCTGGGAAGGGCCTCCCCACGGCTGAGCTGCCCCTCAGGCTGAACGCCCTGCTCACCTTTTCCACAGACGAGGTGTAGTTGTCGGATGACAGCCCAGGGCCAGTACTGCCTGCCTTTAAGGCACAGCCTCTGCAAGAGTCGCCCATGTCCTCGTACTGGTGGCCATGGTGCTGCCCACTGGCCCTGCCACCACCACCTACGGCCTGAGGGAGCGTGGAGGCTGTGCCCAATGCCCTGAGGCACCCAGAGCCTCTGGAAGCCAGGCGGCTCCTCCTCCTCCTGCCCCATTTCTACCAGCGCCTTCCCCCGTCCCCTCAGGTCAAGTCCAGGAACACTGGAAAGGCCCGGTTTTGCCCTGGCCAGTTTGGCCCAGTGGTTACAGTCAGCCCGTGCGCCCAAGGTCCAGGTCCCATTCCAGTCAAAGGCGCGTACCTCGGGTGCAATGTGATCCCCTACTCCAGTCAGGGTGCACACAGGAGGCAACCAACCCATGGGTCTCTCTCACATTGATGTGTGTCTCTCTCTCTCCCTCTCTCTCTCCCTTCTCCTCCCTCTCTTTACCCTTTCTCTCAAAAGCCAATGGAAAAAAATATCCTTAGGTGAGAATTAGAAATTTAACAAATAAATAAGTAAATAAATAAAGGGTCACAGTTTTGAACCAAGAATACATTGTAATGGTGGAACCCATAAAGAAAGTGTTTTTTGAGGAATGTTTCTGACTTCAGACTCTAACGAATTTCCTTCTTCTTTTTTAAATATATTTTTATTGCTTTCAGAGAGGAAAAGAGAGAGAAACATCAGTGAGAGGCTGCCTCCTGCCTGCCCCACACTGGGGATCGAGCCCACAACCCATGCTTGTGGCCTGACTGGGAGCTGAACCGTGATCTCTTGGTTCATAGGTTGACGCTCCACCACTGAGCCACGGACCGGGCTCTGCAGCAACTTTTCTATCTGCGAATATAATTTGGAACGAGTGACACCCTAAACCAACGACCATCTCTGGGAAACACAGGGTGGGGCAAAAGTAGGCTTACAGTTACTCATGTAGAAAATGATACAATACACAGTAACACAAGCATAAAGTCTGTGTTTTGCGTACTCACAATGGTAAACCTACGTTTGCCCAACCCTGTATTTGAAATAATTTATGCAATGACTTTTGGGGTGAGGGCTAAAATGAGATGGTGTATAAAGGATAAACACAGTTTGTGGCATATTTAGCAACTCAATGGAGGTGTGTGGGGGGGGGTCGCGCGTGTGGAGGTGTGTGTGCGTGTCCTCTAAATGCCTTCTTCTTGGATTCCAGCAGAATTCTGGAAGTAAATATATTCAGTCATCTGCTTAAGTTTAGATTTAGCCTTATCTTTCCGAGACTAGACTAACAGAAATACCTGGATTGGTTGAATCGTGAGTGACCACCTCTCTTAGCAGATTCATCACAGCTCTATTTTGAAAAATGGTGCCCCCACCAGAACCCCTGCTTTCCTGCTGGGATCTTGTTAACGACATGGAAGTCGCTGGAGTGAGGCTGGCAAGGGTCCCGACCTCAGCAGGAGATGCTGCAATGGTGAAGGGCTGACATTTGAAATAGGTATTTATGGGTTAAATATTGTCCAATTGCACCTCTTTGGACTGTGGTATATGTAGCCTGTTCATTGGCCACGCAGCAGGCAAGTAGAGAGGGAACTATTTTAGCCAGAGAATCAATACCATGAGCCTCCCGGGAGCGGCCAAACACAGCAACAGGGACTCCCAGTCCATGCAACACTGTGTTGGGCCCTGACCGGGGGGTCTGCAGGTGGGCACGCGGGTGCTGGCCTGTCCAGGGCCAGAAGCACCTGCAGAGGGTCTCACGGCTCTTCCCCCAAACGTGTCGTCCAGATGGAGGCCGTGAGTCGGTGCTATGGAACCCCGGGAGGCGCCCTTTCTTCCTGGGCTTTGAACTCACTCCTCTGCTGGGTCTGGGTAGTCGCAGCCTCGTCCGGAGTGACTCAGAGCTGCCAGGCCTTCGGGAAGCTGCCTGTGGCTCTTGGCCGTCCCTACTCTGTGTCCGTGGGGGAGGGACCGGCCCTGTGCCCGGAGGGAGCGCTGAGCTGGAGGGCGGGCGGGGCAGACAGGGCACGAAGGAGCCTGGCCCCAGGCCCTATGGCCCAGTCACAGGGATTCCTGGGGTGACCCACCCACCGGGAGTGTACATTCCAGTGGTTGCTGACATCACCTGGAGAGGAAACTGTTTTCCGATCATGGAAGAACATTCCGGGGGACTTTCTTTGCCCATCTGGTCCCCCTATTACAAATCCAAATGCGATTATTTATATTCTTTGTTTTTTAAGTCATCAGCCCGGAGAAAGGGGTGGACTGGATTTTTTTTTAAGATTTTTAAAAGGAGGAAGCCTTCATTGCTTATTTGCGAGGCTGGCTGAGAGTGTGATGTGAACTCAGTGCCCTCTCATCAAGTCTCATAAAAGTTTCCACCCGAAGCTGCTCAAAGCAACTCTTTCCACAAGTTCTTTCACTTGCGAAACAGGGAGCGCGTCCAGCTCCCAGGGCATCCCGGGTTGGACAAAAGCAACAGGGAAGCAGAGGCAGCAGAAGGTTCCAGGCTCGGCCCTGAGCTGGGTGGTCCATGCCGCTCCTACCTGCTGCCTCCAACTCCCAGGGCCTCGGCGAGCGTCCTGGGGAACCCCTGGCACTGGCTCTTCATGTGCAGCCAGCTCTGCTCAGCTGCCTCTGTTTGTTCTGAAATGTTACGCCAAGGAAACAACTTTTTTTTTTTAATCCTCACCCGAGGATATGTTTCCATTGATTTTTAGGGAGAATGGGAGAGAGAGGGAGAGACAGAGAGAAGCATTGATGTGGGAGAACCACATGGATTGGTTGCCTCCTGTGTGAGCCCCAACCAGGGCCCGGGCCGGGGAGGAGCCTGCAACCAGGGCATGTGCCCTTGAGCAGAATCAAACCCGGAACCCTTGCTCCGCAGGTCGATGCTCTATCCACTGAGCCAAACCAGCTGGGGGGAGACAGCTGTTAGTAAATCCTGGTCAGAGCTCCTGAAAGTGGAACATCAGGGGGAGACATTAAAATCCTTTGTCCCGTTATTTTCCTCCCGACGATCATGGAACATGCATGACCTCCACCTCTGAAGGGCGCTGGGAGGGCAGGCGAGATGGACGCCTTTCCCGGCGCCACACCCTGCTCTCTGCGAGCACTGCCCTGGGCACACAGGGGGCACCAGCGAGGACAATGTAGTGGTAATGGTGCTTCCTGGGAACCTGCGCCAACATCAACATGGAAAGTACAACAGCTTTTCAAGAAACTGCGGCGCTTTCCAGGCACTGCCGATGAGAAGCCTGCCGGCCCCCACGCTGTGAGGTGACGTCCAATCACGCAGCCAAGAGCAGCCTCACAAAGGAGCCACTTTCCATCCCGATGAAAACCAAAGTCCCTCAGCTGACCTCCCGCCGGCCCCGCTAGAGGAACCCCCGGGCAGGCCTATACCTGTGCTGGCAGCTGTAGATGGTCACCTGGCCGGCCAGGCGCGGCCCTGGGCTCCCCACGTGCACATCGGCCACAGACATCTGCTCTGCCTCCGTGGAATACTCGACCACAACCACGTAGCGGCCGGCCCACGGGACCCGCAGCGGCAGGTGCAGTTCCACCTGTCGGAGGGCCGAGCAGATGGGGAGCTGAGCCGGGTGTGCTTACACGGGCAGCTGAGAAACAGGGCTGCGCAGACCATGGACATCGGTTTCCATGGCGTCACTGCGGGCACGGGGGCCTGCAGGATGGCTGCTCGGTTACAGAGGAAACCCAATGAACAGCACGGCACCACCGGTTCCCTTCCGTTCAGGTTTAATGGGCACCTGGTACTTTTATTTCCTAAATCTGCAACCCTGCATGCAAGGGCTTCTACGCTTTCTACTCATCTCTTTGCCTGTGTCTCAAGGTAAGAGACACTCCACAGCTTGAAGTGGGAAGAAATTTCCCAGTGGGAGGTAAGAGGAATGGAAGTGGGCCTGGAGGCTTTTAACTGATGTCAGTTAGAAAAGAAAAGTTAAATTATATGGATGCAAATCATCTAAAGCGATGCACACACCCTACACCCCACTGGGTGCGCGGCAGCCCCAGCAGCAGCAGAGAACTTGGCGCACGCACTGCACTGAGCCTGCGAGGCGTCCTTCCAGGTCCCCGAACCTGGGGAGGGCTGGGGCCGGGGTTTTCAGCAGACACAGGGCGGGGGGGGGGGGGGGTAGCGGGGGGGGGGGTAGTAATAGCTTTGACAGCTAATGAAAGGCTGCCCACCTCTCGGCCGCCGAGGTCTGCCATGACGGGGTGAGCGGGGCTAGGCTGCCTCAGGGCCACGGGTCTTGGCTGTCCATCCAGCAGGAAGTGTGTGGCCTCACAAGCCAGGGCGCAGGGGAAGCGGGCCAGTGGCAACTGCTGGTAAAGCAGGCAGCTGCGACAACAAGATGCGCAGTTACAATGGAGACCCAGCACAGAGCATTTCGCGCACCCAGACACCCATCCATCCAGGCACCCATCCTTCCTCCAGCACCACAGCACCCACTACAGGCACCAGGAGGGCACCGGGAGGGCATTCCCATTGGCGGGAGCCATGGAGGAATCACCCGCTTTCTATTTTAAGCTCCTCCCCTCACAGGTGCGTGACTTTGGGCCTTACTGGGGCATGCACCAGCGTTTCCACAAGCTACAGGGTGCGAGCGCTCTTAAGCACCAGCTACGGGGTGCAAAGTGCTCTGTGATTCTTAACGTGGAAGAGGGTCGCCTGCTCCAGAGAGAAAAACCACCCGTAAGTAATGGTCAGAGCTTCCGGCTGCAGATGGGACCTGAGGCCACCGCACATCCTGCAGCATGCCCCCGACTCAGGACCCGAGACACTAACTTCTCGTGGGGAGGGCCCGCGCGTGCACAGGGCTCCGTGACGGGCAGCTGCAGCGAGGGGGCCGCGTAGTAGTCCCGGGGGAGCAGCACCAGGTAGTCCTAGGAAATGAAGACCAACAGCAATCACGCCCGCTGCCGGTGGCCCTGCTTCAGAAATAAGAGCCGACACACAGCTGGCTTAACCCCTCGGTGAAGCTCCTAGCTGGCCTCTCCCCACGGGCTGCTGCGTCTGCCAGACTCGCCAGCACCCCCAAAGTGGCTCCCGCGGGGCCATGAGCACGGGAGATAAGAGCCGCAGGGCGAACCTCATCAGCTTCCGATCCAGGGGAGATTTTACCATCTCTTGTTGTTTTTAATTTTTTAAATAAACTTTTGATTGTTGACAGCATTACAGATCTCTCCCCTTTTGAAAGGCTGGGACACGTGTTCATTAAGGTTTTGCATTTATTTAGAAAACTTCAAATCCTGATGCGTTGTAATTCGGTAAATGCTTTGTCCGTGAGAAGTTGGCTGTAAGACGATAGGAGGTACCTTACGTTGGCTTCTATGTCATTGCGTCATATGAGGGCAAAGGTCACCATTGGTGTCTAAAAGGGAACCAGCCAGCCTGGCCGGCGTGGCTCAGTGGTTGAGTGTTGACCTATGAACCAGGAGGTCACGGTTCTGTTCCCGGTCAGGGCACAGGCCCGGGTTGCAGGCTCGATCCCCACTGGGGGGCAGGCAGGAGGCAGCCGATCCATGATTCTCATCATTGATGTTTCTCTCCCTCTCCCTTCCTCTCTGAAACCAATAAAAACATATAAAGAAGAAAAGAGCGACTGCTCACCAGGAGGACCCCCTCTGCCTTGATGCAGGCCACCCACATCCCCGGTGCCAGTGAGAACGCGTCGGCCGGACCGCTTCCGGGGACGGAGATGAAGGCTGGCTCCGTGCTGGGCAGGAAGACGACCCCTCTGCTCTGAGCAGCGTCTGTCAGAGAGAAACACGTCACTCGGGCATCGCTCTGGCAGCCAATCAGTTTTCCACCTTCGGTTTCCGTCCACAAACGTGTAGGGTAGACGATGGATCCTACGTGCAGACCTTGCTTCTTTAATTGCATGAATGAATGTGTAAGAACAGCCTAGAAAGACCTTGAACAGACGTCAGCAGTGGTGGTCTGTGCTGGGATTGCAAGTCCCTTTTTAATTTGTGAAAGATGGAGTATATTAACACAGGTAAATTGCTTAGAAAGGCTCTTGGCACCGTTTTTAATTGTCAAAGAAACGTAATTACAATCCACAAGGAAAAGGAAAACAGGCCAGCACAACAGACACTGGGTGCCACCCGCATCACGTAACGGAAAATGAAGATAGCGCCAGCGCAGTGACTGGCCGACTCCCTGTGCTTGTCTCTCCTAGCAATGGGGTCTGTGCACACCCTTTTGGGCTGTGCTGGTAAGCGGATAGGCAAGTCGTGTTTTAGGGCTTATACTGGCTGCCCCATGCTGGGGAGCGAGCCCGAAACCCGGGCATGTGCCCTGACGGGCGTCGAACTGTGGCCTCCTGGCTCACAGCTCCACACTCAACCACGGAGCCACGCCGGCCGGGCTTAGCCTTCTCTCTGCATCAGGGCCCACTGGCACCGTTATGTGTCCTGTCGGGCCCTCCTGCCACCTGGAGTCTGTGTGCAGGTCTGGCAGGAGCCCTGACCTTCGCAGAACAGATCCCAGGGAGGTCCGCACTCCCACCGCCGTCTCCCGGCCTGCCGGAAACCGGTCCGTCCTTGCTGCTTGACACAGTCGCTGCAGGTGAGAAACATCTGCACAGCATATGTTTCAAGGGACCTGGCGTATATGGCATACTGTTCTTAATATGTTTGCTCCCCTTCTTAGCGCAATGTGTTTTAACCAAGGTCACCTCTCCAAGAAAGGTTGTTTCCCCAGGTGGGGATTTTTCCCTGGAGTTAGGGATTAACAGGACTAAGGAAGGGAATAAAACCCCTTAACTAAGTGCCAGGCTGGTAATTAATCACTTTAACTATGAACAATCACGCTTAAGCTACATAATCTTTACTTAGGATAATCTCCTTCAGTTACTTCCTTGTAGTTTAACAGAACAATAGAGTAGTGACCTTGGAATGGAGATAACAAACCCCCTAACCTTTGGAATAGAATGGATAGGATTAAAATCAACTGGTATAAATACAGATGTAACAGGAGAATAAAGACAGAACCTGGCTGGAGAACCTGGATAGAGAACCTGGCTCTGCTGATCAACTGAACGCTGCCTCCGTGTCATTCCTTCTTCACCGACTCCATCCACACCTTTGGGAACCCCGGGACCTGCTGGGGCTGGACCCCAACACCGGCCCCCGGTACCCTCCCCCTGACCGAGGTCCCGACTCCTCCCGGAGTGCCGGCTTCCTGCTCACACACTGTCTTAGCTTCCTGTGCTCACCCCGCGCTCCGGGAACCGGTTGGTTTGCCTGATGCAAGGGGACTTTATCATGGGGGTAGCCAAGGTCCCTCAGCACTGCAAGGCGACATGCATTTTCCCGTAAGCGAGTTATAAACTAGCTTTGCCTGTGGCGACGTCAGAGCCCGGCGTTCAGCCAGGCACACATGTTGATACATGGATTTGTAAATGGCAGCTAATGATCAATGTAACAGCAAAGTGCAATAAGCAGGATGCTTCGGAACGAACAGGGGCAGGGGCAGGCGCAGGTGCAGGGCACCGTGTGCATTGTCAGGCTCAGGCCAGCGCCAGGCGGGCATGTCTACAGAGGAGAAAATGTTTCCCTGGTCCATCGTTTCTTAACCAAAAAGGGTCCTGAAAATGTACCCACCTGCCTCCGCCCCGGACGGACGAAGAGTCACAAGGCCGGCCACCGCCTCGGCTCCAGGGTTCACACATCGCAGAACAACACGGAACTGAGAGCGGCTCGACCGCCCCACGCTCAGCAGGACCCTCACCTCGTTCTGAAAGACACCGAGGCCACAGTGTAGACGGGACGCTGGCCAAACAGCGGCTTCATCCACGCTCCACACCGGCTCCTGGCGTACACACATGAGCATGCCGTGTACACAGACACACATGAGCATGCCGTGTACACAGACACACATGAGCATGCCATGTACACAGACACACATGAACATGCCGTGTACACAGACACACATGAGCATGCCGTGTACACAGACACACATGAACATGCCGTGTACACAGACACACATGAGCATGCCATGTACACAGACACACATGAGCATGCCATGTACACAGACACACATGAACATGCCGTGTACACAGAGACACATGAACATGCCGTGTACACAGACACACATGAGCATGCCGTGTACACAGAGACACATGAGCATGCCGTGTACACAGAGACACATGAGCATGCCATGTACAGACACATGAGCATGCTGTGTACACACACGAACATGCCATGTACACATACACATACACATTAACATGCTGTGTACACACATTCACATACAGTGTGCACACATACACCACTCATACCCACTCAATAAGCACAGATACACACACTCACACATGTGTACACACATCCACACGTAGTTCACACACATTCACACATAGTGCGCATACATGCATGTGCATGTGTGTGCACGCACATGTCACACCCACTCAGCAAGCGCCTGCACCCCTGAGGAGGTGGAGATGCACAGCCTGACAAGGAACTGAAGTCATTCACAAGGAGGAGCCGTGAGAGGCACGCCCTCGGGTCCACTCTGGCCTCTGTAAGCGGCAGGTGGAGTGTGTGGAGGGACTGGTTAGGAAGCCACCGAGGCCACGCAGCCACGCGGCTGGGAGCAGTGAAGGACAGTGTGCTATGAGACCCCCGGAGAGACCCCCCTCCAGGGCCCACTCACATGTACAACATCGCAAATGGTTGCAGAAACCGAGGGCGGCTCAGGAAAGCTACAGGCCCCACACACGGGAGATGAAGTCAGGACATAACTAAACTGCGCTTAGTGAGTCACAGGAAACAACCTCAGGCCCCATCCAAGGAGAACTCGGGCCTTCAGGTGATGTGGGCGGGGCGTCCCAACACCCAGAGGCCCCGGTGCTCACACACAGAAGTGCCCCTGAGCCGGCGAGGGGAAGGAAAGACCAGGCTATTTTAAGTCTGAACCACAGACTGCATGATCCAATTCAGCTGTGGCCCAAGGAAGGCGCGTGATACTCGGTAGCTGTGAAAAGGCTGTGGGACGTGCACATGGAACACCACGCAGCTGTGAAAAGGCAGGATCTCGTACCCCTGAGACGGCATGGAGGGACCTGGAGAGCATGATGCTGAGTGAGATAAGCCAGTCAGAGAAAGGCAAGTTCCACACAATCGCCCTCATATGTGAATGAACAAAAGAGACACAGAGAACAGAGTGTGGAACCTCAGAGGGAAGGGGGGCGGGGCAGAAAGGGATTAGCCAGTGAATTTACATGAATGTGCATAGCCCAGTGACAGACAATCTCGCGGAGAAGGCCTGGGGAGGGGACGAGAGTGGGGTCGAGGGGGTCAACGGAGGAAAAATGGGGACATCTGTAATACTTTCGACAATAAAGATAAATAACAATGATACTAATAATAATAAAGCCTGGCTGGTGTGGCTCAGTGGTTGAGCATGAACCTATGAACCAGGAGGTCATGGTTCGATTCCCGGTCAGGGCACATGCCCGGGTTGCGGGCTTGATCCCCAGTGTGGAGCGTGCAGGAGGCAGCCGATCAATGATTCTCATCATTGGTGTTTCTCTCTCTCTCTCTCTCTCTCTCTCCCTTCCTCTCTGAAATCAATAAAAACATACTTTAAAAAAGAAAGGAAAAAAGGAACTTGAACGTTTCCAAATCAGTGGTTCCTTTGACTTTTTAATCATCTTTGAAGGGGCAGTGGTGGAGCGAGAAATCTGTGACAGAAACGTCCGGTGGAATCCCTGTTCTGGAGCCGGAGCTGCGTGACCCCCGGAGGCACTCGGCTCACCCTCTCAACCTGGCGCTTCGCCTTTAATGCAGGTTGCAGGTTGGAAAACAATGATGCGAACAGGGACTCGGGGCAGAGGAACGTCAGTGTGATTTGAGCGCCACCCCTTCCTCGGATGAAGACACTCCCGAGAGTTCACCACTGGAAAGCCATTCCTTGGTGAACCAGCTGCTCCTGCAGCACGTCACACCTGCGGCTCAGGCACTCCCATCCTGTTATGACTCAGGGGAATGCCCGCTTTCTCCTGAATCACAAAGTGATCGGAAGTAAAGAAACGGGAGGAGCCAACAGTGAGGCGTCCTAGGTCCTGGGACCGCCTGGGAAAGGCCGCTGGCCGGGGACCCTGGCCGGGCAGAGCCGTGTCAGTGCCCGTGGCTGACGGTCACGCTTGTCTAAGGGCTGAATGAGGGACCGGCTGGTGCTGGGTCCGCCAGGGACACGGCTGGTTGCCACGGTCATCAGTTTGCCGCTTTCATTCTGAGTTTCTCCCCGAGACACAGCCTGAGGAGACCCCCTCCAAGAGAAACGCTGAGAACAAACACACTCAGCAGCCGCACGGGAAGTTTCATTGTAAATGTTACGCTCCACAGGTGAAGTGTGAACTCCTTCGTTCCAACACAGAGCCGGGGGGGGGGGGGAGGGGGGGTGCAGCGGAGGAGACGGGAGAGGAGGAGGAGCGCGGGGAAGGAAAATGAAGTCGCGCGGACGGAAACGCCTCACGTACCTTAGCTTCTATTGGATATAATTCGGAGTTTTAAAAAGTGAAAATTAAATAAGAAATTAGCAACATAAGCTTTATTGGAATCATTTAAGTCAACCTGTGTTTATCTTCCACAACTGGCTTAAAGAAAAAATGTCTCCTGTTAAATACAGCCTAATCTTGTTTGGGAAATTCCCTATAAAACCTCTCCAGAGAGAAGCACCGTTTTTCTTTAATCTCCTCCTTTTCTGATTTGGTGACCAAAGTAAACTAACAAGAAACTGTGGAATTGATACATATGTTCACCAGCTAAAGCCCAGCCCCACCCCGAGCCCAGGACACTCGTTCTTATTTTCGAGGAAAACGATCCTGGAGTCGGCTTTGGGGAGAGCTCACCTCTGGGTGAGGTTGGGCCACGCACCTGGAGGGGGGTCATCTGGGCGTATCCTCTCCAGCTGAACCCGGGGAACTCCAGGGGGTCAAACCCGAAGCGCAGGTCCCTCCCGCTGGGGGTGGTGCCGTCTTCGAGCTCGTACTTCATGTGATGCAAGTCCGGGAAGTAGTGGTTGTCCTCAGGTCTTTCACAGACAAAAAGCAGACACGGATGAGCAGGCTGGGCTCACGGACCATCTGACTACCCGTTGATCCTGACAGCTGCCGCCCAGCACCCCCAGCACCCGACAGGGAGCGTTGCACAGGACAGACGGGGCGCCGAGCTTTCTCTCCCAATGCCTGCTTTCACTCATGTGAACACCCACACGACACACCCACCCCACGCCCTCCCAGCAGTCAGGTGAGGGCTCACTGAGCACAGCACATGGTGGTAGCATCTTCAAAACGTCCTCAAAGGGCACCCACAGCTCAGCAAAGTCAAATCAGGTTACTTACTCTAAATCCATTCATTCATTCATTCATTCATTCGCTCACAAACTCGTAGTCACTCTTCACACAAATATTAGCATCGCTGTGTCGGGAACTGTTACTAAGACCTCAGATGCAGTAGTGAACGTGCTGAGTTTACAATTACACATACACACTCATGTACGATCACTAGAATGACCTTTCTATGCCTCGTTTTCTCTTAAGCTTCACGCCTATTAATGCCTCCTTTCCAGAGTCCAATAACGGGCCACAGAAAGGGATCAGAACTATCCCGACAGGAAGTGCCACGACTCGTTCTTCAAACGCACACGGCGACCCCGTCACAAGCTGGCAGCATGAGCGGGTGGAAGGCCCTTCGAGAGACTCACCGCTGGCACGCCTTCCCCACGACGTGTTCCCGGCACACACACACCCCGGCGGGCCCGCTGCACACGGGGGTGACGGCCCCACCCACGTCACACCGACACCCTGAAAGTCAGGACACAGCGGGGTCACCCCTCAGAGCATCTCCTCATGGAAGCCTCCCTGCTTCTAGGAGGGAAGCCGTCCGCCAGGGCCCTCGGCTCTGCCCGGCCTCTCTAGCGTGTGGCAGGTGTTTGAAATATGTATGAACCCCCAAACTGAGATGGTACGACCCCCACTGCCCACTAGGGGGTGGTAGCCTGGAGCTGAAAGCGATTCAGCAGCTCAGTGCTACCATAAGCAGCTCTGCTAACAGAGAGGCTGTGGCAGAGGCAAGAGGAGGGTTAGGGCAACCCCTCCCCCAGCTTTATTGTTTGAAACAATAAAACCCTCAGAGTCGCCTGGAGGGACCGGAGAGCATCCTGCTGAGTGAATAAGCCAGTCAGAGAAAGACAGGTGTCACATGACCGCACTCGTGTGGACGCTAACAGAGGACCCGGTGAACAGAGACCAGAGGCATGGAAGCACAGAGCAGACATGGGTGTCAGAGGGAGGGCGGCGAGGGGGAGATTAACCGGGACTCCTCCGCACATGTGCACGGCCCCGGGACACAGACAGCAGAGTGGCGAAGGGGGGTGGGGGGGGATGGGGGAAAAGAGGGGACGTCTGTGATACTTTCCACAATAAAGATGCATTTTAAATAATAAATAATTAAATAAATAAAACAATATCATCTCTAAAAAATCCAGTGTGGGCGTTTTTGATCATGCAAAATATATCTTTAAAACAGCTAAGCCTCGATGTTACTTACAGTGACTCCCTCATCGCAATTATGTCTTTTATTTTAGTTTTAAAGTATATTTGTATTGATTTCAGAGCGGAAGGGAGAGAGAGAGAGACAGAAACATCCATGATGAGAATCATGGATCGGATGCCTCCTGCACGCCCCACACTGGGGATTGAGCCCGCAACCCGGGCCTGTGCCATGACCGGGAATCAACCTGGGACCCTTCAGTCCACAGGCCAACGCTCTGTCCACTGAGCCACACCGGCTGGGGCCCAATCGTGTGTGTTATCATTAACCCCGAGTGTGCTGGCAGCAGAGGAGCTGAAGCGACCCCACGTGCAGTTATCACTAGTCTCAACAGAAAGGTTGGCCCAAGTCCCTGGACAGGAGTTTTGAGCCCAAACCCCCGGAGAGCCTGCAGGAGGACGAGGAACTCGGAGGAAAGGCTGCCCTGACATCTACCCATCAGCACCTGCGCTTCACTCAGGGCTGCGGGCGTCTTTACCTTGACACCCGAAGTAACTGCCCTTCTCCAAAGCGAAAAAGCCATCGTCGCACGTGTCGCAGGAATCGCCCCCGACGTGGGGCTTGCAGTGACAGTCCCCGTCGTGCTGCAGAACAAGGAGCGGACGACAACACGGGGTGAAGGGGACAGAATTCACTGTGCTCAAGGCTTCAGCCCGTGAGGCCTCGTGTGTCATACAAAGTCGTGCGTCAGGATCTAAAAATGTCCAAAAAGGCCCAGCCAGAGAGGCATCGACCTATGAACCAGGAGGTCACAGTTTGATTCCTGGTCAGGGCACAGGTCTGGGTTGTGGGCTCGATCCCCCGTGTGGGGCGGGCAGGAGGCAGCCGATCAGTGATTCTCTCTCATCAATGATGTTTCCATCTCTCTCTCCCTCTCTCTTCCTCTCTGATATCAATAAAACTATATTTTAAAAAATAAAAATGTCCAAAAAGATGACTGCACGCAGTACAATTGCAGAGGTGCTAATATGACACCCTCCCACAGAAACCCCACAAATTGGTGCTGGCGTCCCATGTAAACCGGCTCACGTTACCTGCCCACACTCTCCAATTCCGCTCACCGTCCCCGCCGCGTGGCACCGGCATTCTGTGGAGACAAGACAGCGTCCTTGGGCCAAGGGGACCCAGGGGCAGCCCCAGCGCCGGGACCGCGCCACACCGGCCCCTGCACGGGGTCACATCCCAGCATGCTTCACAGGAGTCAGCTTGCACGGCTGAACCCTAGGGCTGGACTGCTCGCCGGAATCCGAGGCACAGCCAGGTCCACACCACCTCCGAGGAGAAACGGCCGGTCTGTGACAGCTCCAAGAAAGTGCAGCATCAGGGGATTTTTAAATGAGTCGAGTGTCCAGGTCATTGCTGACATGGCCCTATTGTCAGCACTCTATTTAAGAATAGTCACTCCATTCAGCCACCTTCTGCTTCGTGGTTTTGAGTCCTGCCCTGGCTTTAATCTAAGCATGAAACGGAATCCGAAAGAGTGGGCTATAAAAACAAGGCAGTAAGACCATTTATCAAGTAGCCGCCTCCCCCAGCCACACACGCTCATGGGAAAGGGTATACGTCCCTGGTCCCTGGCGGAGACTGTGAAAATGGCAGAAGTGCTGCCAAAAGTTACCTTTTTTTGGGGGGGGGGGGGGGTGGAGACATCAAAACATTTATACAAACTTCCAGACGAACGGAACAGATTAGATAACACCTCTTTTTGGGTGTAGTCACTGAGGCAGAGACGGTGACGCGGAGGCTGCCATGGAGTGAATCATTATGAGTAAGAAACGTGACTTGAACACCCGCTGGGGTTTCTGGGGCCAGATTCCAGGACAGTGGCTTACAGACGCCGCAGGTGGGACGCTCCACGTGACGCTTGCACTGGCAGAACCCCTTTCAAGAAAAGCTAACCAAGACGTGACATCGCAGAAGGAAGGTAGTTTTCAAACGCGTGTCCTGAACAGAACTTGTGAAAAGGAACTGAAGTGTATTCAGGGGAATAAAGGCACGGGGCTGAAGTCAAGTCTGCCTCATTTCTCTTATTCCTTATTTGTTATTCCCATAAGCCATAGTTCTGGTTAAAACAAAATTGGAAAACAGAAAAATTTAAAAATCACTGCGATTTATAACGCTGCCATTGCCGATTCTGGGACAGCTGGACTACAAATTTAAATGGGAAAGTATCTGAATACTTAACACGTGAGAATCAGTAGAAAATTATGTTTCTCTGAAAGTTTTGTAATAAGCAAACTTAGTCAGTTCTGTAATAAGCATGCCTGCTTAGACCCCATCACAATTCACAGGAAGGAGGCAGGCCTCTGTCCCGAGCTCGCAGGCTAAGCGGACAGCAATCCCTAAAGTGCTGGGAAAACACAGTATCGCAGGGCTGTCTTGGAGTAACCTATACCAATAAAAGTGTAATATGCTAATTAGGCTGGACGTCCTCCAGACGACCTTCTGGACAAAGCCAGGGCTGCGGGAAGCCTGGGTCCCGGGTGTGGAAGGGAAGCCGGTGCCAGCAGCCGGGGGAAGGAAGGCTTACTCTTGCATGAATTTCATGCATCGGGCCTCTAGTATCAAATAAGTTACACTTACTTTGTACACAGACAGTTTTATTTAATGTGAAATTAGCCTTTGGTTTTCTTAATTTTAATTACATGCTTCCAGGCCTCTGGGGTGGCAACGCCCTTAGAGAAACGAACAATAACCATTGAAATCGAGGGCTCCAGGGTTCACAGCTTAAACAACCCTGTTCTTTTGTTTTTGAAAAGAACTCACAATATCACATTTGCATCTAGAAAATGAGCAGTGACCCTGATAAGCAATTTGGCCTCCAGCCTTATTTTAGTTTACTTTTAATTTCAGGAAACTCCCAACAGCCCCAGAATGACAGTTAGAATCGCAACCATTTATGACTGTCCACTCACCAAGCTGGCGTCTAGGGTGCTGGCCAGGTCGCAGGGAATGCTGGGGCCTGTGTAGGTTCAGAGATATGGTCAGCATCTGGGATTCAGTGTTTATTTGGTTGTCTCCTTGTTTTGATGTTTTGAGTTTCAAAAGTTTTACTTGTTTTTAAAAAAGTTTCACCTAGCCCAGCCGTGTGGCTCAGTGGTCGACCGTAGACCTATGAACCAGGAGGTCAGGGTTCGATTCCCAGTCGGGGCACATGCCCGGGTTGTGGGCTCCATCCCCAGTGTGGGGCGTGCAGGAGGCTCCTGATCAATGGTTCTCTCTCATCATTGATGTTTCTCTCTCTCCCTCTCACTTCCTCTCTGAAATCAATACATATAAAAAATAGAAACAGTTCGTCTACATTCGTACTTTTTGATATGTGGGTGGCAAGGACATTGCATATAATTCAGAAAAAGGCCTCCAAATAGCCTTATGGTCTTAATTCCCAAACCACCCCTTTGCCAACGAACAACGCTCGTATCTGCTCACAACTGAGTTCTTCCCCCCCCCCATTTTTTTCCGTTACAGTTTACATTCAACATTATTTGTATTAGTTTCAGATATTCAGCATAGTGGTTAGATAATCCTATACTTTACAAAGTGATGCCCCGATATTTCCAGCACCCCCTGGCCTCCTACATGGCGATTACAATATTACTGACTACATTCCCGATGCTGTGCTTCACACCTGTGACTGTTTTGTAACGACCAATCTGTACTTCTCAATCCCTTCACCTTCTTCACCCAGTTCTCCCACCCCAGCCCCTGGCCACCATCAGTCAGTTCTCTGTATCTGTGCGTCTGTTCCTGTTTTACTTATTTTATTCTTTAGATTCCACCTATAAGTGAAATCATATGGTATTTGTCTTTCTCTGACTGACTTATTTCACTTCCCATAAAACCCTCTAGGTCCACCCACGCTGTTGCAAATGGTTAAGACTTCATTCTTCTCATTCCATGGTATATTTGCACCACAGCTTTTTACCGCTTGTCTGTTGATGGGCATTTGGATTGCTTCTGTATCTTGGCTATTGTAAATCACAAGGCAATGGACATAGGGCACAGAAGACCCCACACAGTCACCACAATCATGATAAAGGACAACGAAGCTGAAGGCATCCAGCTACCTGATATCAAACTACATTTCAAGGCCACAGAATTGGCATAAAAGCAGACATAGAAATCAATGAACAGAATGAAGAGCCCAGAAATAAACCCACACCTCTATGGTCAATTAATATTTGATAAAGGAGGCAAGAACATACAATGGGGTAAAGACAGTCTATTCAATTAATGGTGCTGGGGAAATTGGACAGATACATGCAAAAAAATACAATGAAACTAGACCAACTTATACTATATACAAGAATAAGTTCAAAATGAACAAAAGATTTAAATGTAAGACACGAAACAATAAAACCCTAGAAGAAAACATAGGCAGTAAAATCTCAGATATTTCTCTTAGCAATATTTTTTTCTGATATATCTCCTCAGTTGAGGGAAACAAAAGGAAAAAATAAATAAATGGGACTTCATCAAACTAAAAAGTTTTTGCACAGCAAAGACAACCATCAACAATATGAAAATGCCCTGACTGGTTTGGCTCAGTGGGTAGAGCATCGGCCTGCGGACTCAAAGGTCCCGGGTTCGATTCCGGTCAAGGGCATGTACCTGGGTTGCGGGCACATCCCCAGTAGGAGATGTGCAGGAGGCAGCTGATCGATGTTTCTCTCTCATCGATGTTTCTAACTCTCTCTCTCTCTCCTTTCCTCTCTGTAAAAAATCAATAAAATATATTTTAAAAAGATATTAAAAAAATATGAAAAGACAACCTACTGAATGGGAGGAGGTTGAAAGGGGTTAATATCCAAAATGTATAAAAGTTCACTTCTAACTGAAGACGCAGGAGACGGGGGGAGCGACACTAGAATTTTGAGCATCTAGGATTTCCCAGAAGAGGGCGATATTGTACCAAGGGATTTTTTTTAACCATCCAATTACAAAGTTCCAGAATTTGTAAGCACATTTTTTTGTTAACCAAGACTCAGGTCCCTAAATGCCACAGTCCCTGGTCCCCCGCGTGTCCTACGGCGTTCCTAGGATTATCTTGTTTTGATGCCTTAGTCATCGCAGGACCACAAGCCCCATACAGCCGCCCCAGGCAGTGGGACCTGCGATCTCAGTGCTCCCCTGGGGCAGCTCCAGGAGGGAGGGCTGGGCGAGCCGCTCTGAGCCGTGCTTGTCTGACAGTTTCATGAAATCCACAGCATTCTGTTTTCTTACAGGCTGCTCCTTAGATGTATCTTTCTGCCTTTATTGTCGCCTCTTGTCCGGTTTCAGCTTCTTCCTTAATGATAGTCCCTATCTACCATCGATCTATCACCTATCTACCTATCTATCATCAATCTATCATCTACCATCGATCTATCACCTATCTATCTATCTATCATCAATCTATCATCTACCATCGATCTATCATCTATCTATCTATCATCTATCTATCATCTACCATCGATCTATCATCTATCTATCATCTACCATCGATCTATCATCTATCTATCTATCATCAATCTATCATCTACCATCGATCTATCATCTATCTATCTATCTATCATCTACCATCGATCTATCATCTATCTATCTACCTACCTATCATCTATCTACCATCTACCATCGATCTATCATCTATCCACCATCTACCATCGATCTATCATCTATCTATCTATCATCAATCTATCATCTACCATCGATCTATCATCTATCTATCTATCTATCTATCATCTACCATCGATCTATCATCTATCTATCTACCTATCTATCATCTATCTATCATCTACCATCGATCTATCATCTATCTATCTACCTATCTATCATCTATCTACCATCTACCATCGATCTATCATCTATCTACCATCTACCATCGATCTATCATCTATCTATCTATCATCAATCTATCATCTACCATCGATCTATCATCTATCTATCTATCTACCTATCTATCATCTACCATCGATCTATCATCTATCTATCTACCTATCTATCATCTATCTATCATCTACCATCGATCTATCATCTATGTATCTACCTATCTATCATCTATCTCTCTCTCCATCTCCATCTCCTTTTCTCTCCAGGCTCCCTTGCCTTCCTCTGTAAGGTCAACAGTCTTCCCACCCTTGAGGTTCTTCTTGTTGGCTCCTGCCCACACTGCCCAGCCCCACTGCCCGCTGCCTCAGCACTTCCCACAACCCTCTTCTCCCCGGACTCTGTGGAGGTGAGCGGCCAGCCCCCCTGGCACACAGGCTCTTCAGGCCTTCTCTGAGGCAAGCCATGCCCGCCGACGGCAGCTATAATTTCCATCCACAAAAACCCTGGTGTCCGAGGGTTCTGGTGAGCGAGGCTCTGGGTCCAGTTGGAGCCGTGGCCCTGTCTTCGATGGCTCAGAATGTGACGCTCCAAGAACCATCAGGAGCCAAGGGCCTGAGAACACCACCATCTCTCTTTTTAAAAATATGTTTTTATTGAATTCAGAGAGGATGGGAGAGGGATAGGAACATCAGTGAGAGAGAACCATGGATCGGCTGCCTCCTGCACACCACACACTGGGGATCAAGCCCACAGCCCAGGCATGTGCCCTGACCAGGAATTGAACCATGACCTCCTGGTTCATAGGTCGATGCTCAGCCCCTGAGCCACGCGGGCGGGTGAGAACCACGTCCTCCCTGGGCAGTCTGACTCGGCCTTTCACAAACACCTCTTTTCCACAGAGAGGGGGGCCCTGAAGCCTCGGTCGGAGCCACCTGTCCTGGAGGCTGCGGCACCTGGAGCACCGAGATTCCGCAGGCATCTTACGGCCACGGAGCATGCAGACTCTCCCTCACGTCCATCGAGGATGAGCACCAACTCATGACGACTTTTCCTCCGTCTCACTCTTTCCAAACCACAGAAGCTCTGGTCCAGCCCCTATCCCTGCCCCTCACACCTGTGCTGAGGTGTGATGACACGGTCCCCCGAGGCTGGAGTGGGCAGAACCCCAGCGAAGGCCCCCTCAGCTGCCCACAGGGGACCTGCTGGACACCCTGGGGGATCCAAGAGAAGCTCGGATGCCTGGGAGTGGGGAGAGACTGGGCCTGGCTCACAGCCATCTTCACCACCCAGGGAGTTTACATGAGAATCAAGAAACACACATTTAGCCTGGACAGTGTGGCTCAGTGGCTAGAGCACTGGCCTGCCGACTGAAGGGTCCCAGGTTCGATTCCAGTCAAGGGCATGTACCTTGGTTGCAGGCTTGGTTGGGGTGTGTGCTGGAGGCAACCAATTGATGTTTCTCTGTGTCTCTCCCCCTCTCTTCCACTCTCTCTAAAAAGCAATGGAAAAATATCCTCAGGTGAGGATTAACAAAAATAAAAAAAATAAACACAAATTTATGGCACATGGGATTTTTTTACATTTTAGGATTAAACCCGTTTTGAGTCCTTAGAGAATGCAAGTCTGAAACTGCGCAGGCATTTTCAATGGACCTGAATCGGGGAGGAAGCAGGCAGATGTGGGTCTCACACAGCTGTGAGCTGTGAGGGTCTGCAGGCTGCTCTGTGAGTGGCAGCACAGGGCCCCCCACGGTTCTGGCGCCCCCTTACCTGAGCAGTGGGGGAAGTCAGGGGCGCCCGAGAGACACCGGTCACAGCGCCGTCCTGCGATCCCCGGGCGGCACGCACACTGGCCCGTCGCTGGGCTGCAGGGCGTCGGGTAGGAGCCGAGGGCGGAGCACTGGCAGGCTGCGGGAGAGACGCCAGTCAGACCCCGGCAGGGGCAGGACCTGGGTAACCCACGGGGTGGGGCCCGGGAGACCCAGTGCCAGTCCAGCTCCGCCTCCTGTTAGACTGGAACCTGCAATGTGGCCAAATGCCCAGAGCCCCGCTTCCCTTCTGTGCGGGGGCAAGGCCAGTGTCCGCGGGACTCGACTGCTGCCAGCATGCAGTCAGATCACACGTGAAGAGCTGGGCGAGGCCTGTCTGATGTGAGCACTCAGCAAACGCTCCTGGGTTTTGTTTTTGTTAATTTCACATCCCGCAAGATGGGCTGGTCGTGACCAGGGCTTGGGAAATACAGATTGCCCTCCACTGTGTGGGTGGGCCTCATCCAATCAGGGGAAGGCGTTAGGAGAAAAGATTGAGGTCCCAAAGGAAGAAGGAATTTTTCCTCCAAATCGCCTTGGGCCAAAACCGGTTTGGCTCAGTGGATAGAGCGTCAGCCTGCGGACTTAAAGGTCCCGGGTTCGATTCCGGTCAAGGGCATGTACCTTGGTTGCGGGCACATCCCCAGTAGGGGGTGTGCAGGAGGCGGCTGATCGATGTTACTCTCATTGATGTTTCTAACTGTCTATCTCTCTCCCTTCCACTCTGTAAAAAAATCAATAAAATATATTTAAAAAATAAATAAATAAAATAAAAAAAAACAAATCGCCTTGGGACTCAAGCGGCAACATTACCGCTTCCCTGTCTTGCCGGCCGCAGGCCTGCCCTGCAGATTTTGGACTTGCCAGCCCCCACGATCATGTGAGCTAATTCCTTAAAATAGCTCTCTCTGTATGCACACACACATGCACATACACACACACTCACATACACACACTCACACATACACACACATGCGCACACTCATACACACTCTCACACATACACACGCACACTCATACACACACATACACACACATGCGCACACTCATACACACACACATACACACATACACACGCACACTCACACATACACATCCTGCTGGTTCTATTGTTTGGGTTTTTAAAAATATATATATTTTTTTATTGATCTCAGAGAGGAAGGGAGAGGGAGAGAGATAGAAACATCCATGGGAGAGAATCATGGATCACTGCCTCCTGCATGAGCCCCACACCGGGGATGGAGCCCACAACCTGGGCCTGTGCCGACTGGGAATGGAACCGCGACCTCCTGGTTCATAGGTTGAGGCTCAGCCACTGAGCCCTGCCGGCTGGGCTGGTTGTTTTTCTTGAGAAGCTAACGAAGACGGCTCTGTCTGCTGTTTCTGCCCTGAACAGAGCAAGAGGAACCCGGCTCAGGGCAGGCAGCTCTGGCCAGAATATGCGGGCAACACCCACGCTGGCCCCAGGGCCTCAGGGGTGGGCCAGGGAGCTGGGGAGGTGCAGCTACACTCCAGAGAGGGAAACAAAGACACAGGCTTCCCGCGAGCCAGCCAGCCGCAGCCGCAGCTTAAACTGTGAGTTGCTCAACCTGGCACCTCCCCCTTGTCTCAATCCAGCGGCCACTGAAGACCGCCAAGCCCCCACCACCCCAGCGCTGGCAGCCCTGTTCTCACTCCTGGAAGCACCGTGAGGCTGCACAACTATTTAATGCGCTTTGTTCCAGTCCAGGTCCTTGGACGCGTCTGCAGTGTTTTACTTCTCATCTGCTCACTGTTTCTGCTTTAGGGAATGTTTACTCCCAAAGAGGATTTAAAACAAACGATCAAACGTCTAAGGTGACAGCTTGTCTGCTGGCCCCAGTGTCTCCCAGCACCAGGCATAGGCTTGGTCCCAGGACAGGCCGAGGGGAACCTTGTAAACCTTGCATTTAACGACGACGTCCTCCCACCACCAGCCGATGCGCCTTCTCTTGCTGAACCTGCCGCGCTGCAGGAGCCGGGGTTGCCGTAACACCACCCCCGCTCCCTCTGAGAGGAAGTACATTACGAGGTGAACATCCTGACTGTCCCAGGGATGCCCTATGGCCCTGGTTCTGGGGTGTGTCCTTCTGTTGGAAAAGCAGGGGGCGCCTCCCTCAGCAAAGCCACAGTCCGTCCATGATACTCGCCCACCCCCATCTCCGGCTCCGGGTGGATTCAATCTACAGAGAACCCCGAGAGGCTCCTTCAACCCCCCACCTCGGGCTCCCCCAGCAGAGCTGCCTTACAAAGGGGCCAGTTCATGGCGTCACTGCACAGATTTGGCTCAGACTCCCCCCTACCCCCGCCCAGGCCTCGGGGTTCTGTTCACCCCCCAGGAGTCCCAGCCAGATCCTTCCCCCCGCCCCGTCGCCATCGGCTGGAGCATCTGGCCTCTCCTCTACACGAGTGCGTCCGACTTGCGGGACTGTGGTGACAGGTGACCCTTGGGCTGCAGCATATTTATAGGAGTTTTCTGAGAAAAGACCTGTCCCCACACCCAAAGGCCACAGCCACCTCCAACGGGGACCGTCTGGGCCCAGGGTCAGGTCGGCGTGGCTGCGGTTTGGGGGCAGCTGCACTTGGCCCACAATTCCACCCTCCGAGCCTCTGTTCTAGCAAATTGTACCGGCAAAAGGATGAGGAGGACGAGAAAAACAAAGAAAAAGGGTGCCCGGCTGGCGTGGCTCAGTGGGTGAGCATCAACCTAGGAAGCAGGAGGTCCTGGGTTCGATTCCCAGTCAGGGCACAGGTCCAGGTTGTGGGCTCGATCCCCAGTGTAGGGCGTGCAGGAGGCAGCTGACCCATGATTCTCTCTCATCACTGACGTTTCTATCTCTTTCTACTTCTTCCTTTTTCTCTGAAATCAATTTAAAAAAAAAATATATATATATATATATATATATATATTATTTTTTAAGGAGAGGAAGGCAGGATGAGGAGTGGGAAGGAGGTAAAGATGGGGGGACATAGGAGGGGGAAAAGGCAGCGTCACCCCCGAATGACCTGGTTAGCCGAGAACCCGGTTGTGTTCTGTGCTGGCCGATAAGGAGCTGGACCAGACAGCCACGCAATTACGATTATGAACACACACAGACAGCCTCCAACACGGCCTCAAGCTAACGCACACCTATAAGCAAGTGGGGAGTCGCGAGGGAGTGGAAATTAAAGTGAGAAAGATACGCATTGCACTACGCGAAGTCTGGAATAAATTACAATAGAACAAACCACGAGTGCAGGACTGCAGTTGGCAGAACAACTGAGGGTTTCAACTCCTTTCCTGGAAGGACTCTACCATCTTAAAGCAGAGAGCAGTGCCCTGGGCACACGTCCCGGCTGGAACACACCGAACCCCCCGAGGTGGCGTTTGGGGGTCCCGTGGGTTTGGTTCTGAAATTCAACAGACCCAGCAGGCGACTCCACCTCAGAAAGACAATACATTGGAAGATGGGTCGGACCTTGATGCTCGGCCCGTTCAGGTCTCAGTGCGTCTGAGCTCCAGCCACTGGCCTCAGAGCCGCCCTCCAGGGAGGAAACTGTGAAAGGTCACAAAGCCCCTGGGGTGGCTCCGTGGCTGGAGCGCCGGCCTCAGCACCGAAGGGTCTCGGGTTCGATTCCCGTCAGGGCACCTACCTAAGCTGCGGGTTTGATTCCCTGTCGGGGGCGAGTGGGAGGCGGCCAATCGATGCTTCTCTCTCACGTCATGTTTCTCTCTCTCCCTCCCCCCTCCTCTCCCAGGGCAGGTTCTGGACACACACCGTGGGCGGGAGGAGGTGGTGGGTGGTGGATGCTGCCTCCTTTCCGGGATGCCGTCTCCTCCCTCCCACCTGGCAGCTCCTCAACTCCGCTCAGAGGCCACCTTCTCGGCAGCTGCCCGCACGCAGGGGCCTGACCTCCAGAGGAGGAGAGAGGGCGAACAGAGAGAGGCAGCATGGCCAGGGCGAGGGCAGCCCTCAGATGCACGTCTGGAAGTCAGGAATTCACTGATGCAGAGATTATACTGTGATCTCGTTAAAAATCTGCTCTTAGCCCTGACCGGTTTGGCTCAGTGGATAGAGCGTCGGCCTGCGGACTGAAAGGTCCCAGGTTTGATTCTGGTCAAGGGCATGTACCTTGGTTGCAGGCACATCCCCAGTGGGAGATGTGCAGGAGGCAGCTGATCGATGTTTCTCTCTCATCAATGTTTCTAACTTTCTATCCCTCTCCCTTCCTCTCTGTAAAAAATCAATAAAATGTATATTTTTAAAAAATCTGCTCTTGGAAAATACAGATAAACTCAATATTTTTAAAAGCCATGGTTATTTTCATTGGTCATTTGTTCATGTAAATGTCGTTATAAATTCATAGTCATGAGTTATTATTCCAAGGACAATGATCACATCTATTTTTAAATTATTTTTTAAATATTTTTTAATGGATTTCAGAGAGAAAGGGAGAGAGAGAAACGTCAATGATGAGAGAGAATCACTGATTGGCTGCCTCCTGCACACCCCACACTGGGGATCGAGCCTACAATCCAGGCATGTGTGCTGACAGGGAATGGAATCCTGACCTCCTGGTTCATAGGTCAACGCTCACCACTGGGCCACACCGGTCGGGCAAATTACTTACTTTAATCTCAAAAGGTTGCCACTGACTTTCCCCTTTTCTCACTGTGCTTCTGGGCAACAGTCTTTCCCTTTCGCATGAGGACGATGCTGACACGGCTGACGTGTGAGTATGAAGTTCCTGTGTAATAAGCGCAGGCCACAGGGCTCTGCCAAAACAGCCTCTGCCCTCCCTTCGAGGAGATGAATTATGGGGGGACTGACATCCCCGGGCCGCGGCCACTCACCTTGGCAGATGGGGAACGAGTAGAAACCCTGGCGGCAGGTGGCACATCGGACGCCCTCGACCCCCGGGCGGCACAGGCACCTCCCGTGGGCATCACAGATTTCAGGGAGCACTCCTTCGAAGTCACAGTCACAGCCTGGAGAGGAGAAGAGGCTTTGGGGGTCTGTCTCCCTCCTCCTTCCCTCTGCCAGTCCCTCCCTTCCTCAGGTTTCTGTCGGGAAAACAGATGATGAGTTATCCACGGCTTACCGACATCCTTAACCCCAGAGACCACATCTTCAAGGGAAAGAAAATAAATATTCAGGCAAACTTAGAGGTGCACTAAGAAGCATCCGGGGGCGGGGGGGGGGGCATCCATTTGCAAAACACCTTTTAGACTCTTGTCATGTCTAATCCTGTGAGGACACTCCTCCCCTGCCCCCTACCCAAATCTGAGCTTTACACAGTAAAACTTCAATCTAATAGGTTCCCATCAGATGAGAACCTTGAGGAGGCTGCGCACGGGCCTTGTCCGTGCCTGGTACACAGTAGGCGCCAGTCAGAGTGCGATGAATGGAGAACACGCTAAGTATATGAATGCAGAGCACACTAAGTATATGAATGCAGAACATGCTAAGTATATGAATGCAGAACATGCTAAGTATATGAATGCAGAGCACGCTAAGTATATGAATGCAGAGCACGCTAAGTATATGAATGAAGAGCACGCTAAGTATATGAATGCAGAGCACGCTAAGTATATGAATGAAGAGCACGCTAAGTATATGAATGAAGAGCACGCTAAGTATATGAATGGAGAGCACGCTAAGTATATGAATGCAGAGCACGCTAAGTATATGAATGCAGAGCACGCTAAGTATATGAATGCAGAGCACGCTAAGTATATGAATGCAGAGCACGCTAAGTATATGAATGAAGAGCACGCTAAGTATATGAATGGAGAGCACGCTAAGTCTATGAATGGAGAACACGCTAAGTATATGAATGGAGAACACGCTAAGTATATGAATGCAGAGCACGCTAAGTATATGAATGCAGAGCACGCTAAGTATATGAAGGAAGAGCACGCTAAGTATATGAATGGAGAGCACGCTAAGTATATGAATGCAGAGCACGCTAAGTATATGAAGGAAGAGCACGCTAAGTATATGAATGAAGAGCACGCTAAGTATATGAATGGAGAACACGCTAAGTATATGAATGCAGAGCACGCTAAGTATATGAATGCAGAGCACGCTAAGTATATGAATGCAGAGCACGCTAAGTATATGAATGCAGAGCACGCTAAGTATATGAATGAAGAGCACGCTAAGTATATGAATGCAGAGCACGCTAAGTATATGAATGCAGAGCACGCTAAGTATATGAATGAAGAGCACGCTAAGTATATGAATGCAGAGCACGCTAAGTATATGAATGAAGAGCACGCTAAGTATATGAATGAAGAGCACGCTAAGTATGCGAGACTGGAGTTCTTTTCCGTAAACACCGTTCCTCAAACTCTATTCTATTGGCATCTATTCGGAGCTCCAAAACCGAGATATCAGAATTCGCAGGTCCCTCTCTTCCTCCTGATCTGGCCGATCTCCCTGGCAACAGCGACTGCCCCGCCCTGAGACCGATGAGATGCCCAGCCTGGCAGGGGCGCAGCCAGCACAGCCCACCCAGGCTGCTCCCCAACCTCAGGGGCTCACCCTCAGCCCCATCCCCACTGACCTCGAAACCTGGGCACTGCAAGGAGCTCCTAGCAAAGCGACTGGGCACTCGAACCTTTTCACGGTGTTTGTCCAAACCACGGGACAGCCCGCCTTCGGGCCACGTGGGCTGCTCTGCAGAACCACCTGGGGGTGTCCGTCTCCACCAGAACCCCCCACCCCCGTCTCTCTGCAGCTGTCGATCCTGCTTTTCACTGCTCTGCCTTTGAAGTTGGGGAAAAGAGTATAATGGAGGCTCGTGCCCCCCAGGAGTGGGTGTTGGACCCCCCTGCCGTGTCCGACAGCAGCCCCCGAAGGTGTGTCTATTTACACTGACTTCCTAAAGTCAACCTTCAGTGGATACAACTAAGCAAGCAGTTGGACCTGGAAAACCCTAACAATATTCGAGGTCATGAAATACAGTGAAAACCTGCAAACGCTCTGGTCTGCGACAGTTCTGTCCTTCTGCTCCAACGCTCCTGTGTCTGAGACTGAGCGAGTGGGTTTTCCAGGGCAGTGGTGCCCGTGGGATTCTGCGATCACCCCCGGTCTGTGAACTTGGCCTGGGTGCCAGACCCTCCCGTGTCAGTAACAAAAGTCCTATGGGAGCACCGCCAGGTTCACACATCGACGTACTGTCCATTGCTGCTCCTACGGCAGCAGAGCTGAGTGCTGCGCCGTCGCCTGCAAAGCTGGACTATTCCCTACCGGCCTCTTTACAGGAAAGCCTGCCAACGCAGAGTGGGAGCTTTTACTAACGAGAGGAAGAGACATGTATCAGAATCATCCGGAAACTTGCTCAAACCAACAGCCTGGGCTTCACCCCTGGAAATCTAGATTAAGATCTGGGGTGAGCCCTGGCTGGTTTGGCTCAGTGATTAGAGCATCGGCCCACGGACACTTTGGTCTTAGGTTTGATTCCCGGTCAAGGGCACCTACCTCGGTTGCAAGTTTGATCCCAGCCCTGGTAGGGGTGTGTGCGGGAGGCAACCAATTGATGTTTCTCTCTCTCTCCCCCTCCTCCCCTTCCCTTCCATCTTTCTCTCCCCCTCCTTCCTTCCTCCCATCTCTGTCTCCCTCTTTCTTCTCTTCCACTCCCTCTAAAAATCAATGGGAAAAATATCCTCAGATGAGGATTGAAGAAAAAAGAGATCGGGGTGACACACAGGGATTTATATCTTGGAAAAGCACGGGTTCCGCAGCTCACCCTGTGTGAGAACCACTGTTAGGAGCCATGGACACATCCGTGGGCCCTAAGGAGTTACATCCTCAGGGCTGGAGGGTGCGGTGCTACCCAGCCCAGCATGTCCTTGGCTGTGGAGATGTTTGTGCTTCTCTCGTTCCCTGCCAGGCTGGGCCCCAGACCGGCGTCTTTAAAATGCACGGTGAACGGCACCGGCCCTCACTTCCCAGAGCCAGCCAACTGCACCAGGTATCGTCTCCCTCAGGCTGCCTTCCGAGGCTTCCCTGGGATTCCGTAACAGACTCTGCACTTCCCTTCAAGGTCAGTTAAACTTCTTTCCCGGAGTCCCAGCCCGCCTGCTCCTCCGGGAGGAAAGGGACTGAATGACGAAGGGGAGATCTGAACCACTCCTGAGAGCGGACCGGGGAGAGGCCTTGTAATGAAAGCGCAAGGCCAGTCCCATCCCAGCAATAACAACATTCGAGGAGGCACTTGCTCAGACCCACTGTGGGCCGAGACTGGGGTCGGTCCTGGGGTTAGAAACAAGTCAGGCAGAGCTGATGTCCCCTGTGACCACGTGTCTGACGGAAACCTAAGACAAGGCTCCACATGACACGTGGTGCCCCAATGACCAGAGGCAGAGGGAGGGCGGAAGCAGGAAACAGCATAGGACGTGGACTGGATCGCGCTGCCCCTCACCCCGGTGAGCCCTGGGTGCTGCCCCAATCCTGGGACACCCCCACGCCCGCCCCTCCCCCCTGTGCTAGGACGGCTCCTTCATCCTTCTCCCGCCTCAACCCCAAGGCCTCCTCCCACCCTCACTCTGCCTGGGGCCTGGATTCTTATTTCACAGAAGAAAAGGAACCACCAGGAGAGCTCCCCTGGGACCCGCCTCAAGGCACCTGCCACGCCCCCAACTTGGCGCAGGAAGTAGAGAAAGAGGAGGGAGCATCGCATTCTCGTGGACATTACATCGTTACCTTTTATGTCTCCAGCTACTGGGTCTTCTGGACTTGGAGCAGAAACAGGGAAAACAGGAATTCCTAGAAAGAGATTGTATTAAAAAGTACAGAGAAGGATTAGGGAGACAGGGAAGAAGCATATTAAACTGCAGGAACGAGGAAGAAGCCCCAACGCGCGGATGGGCAGCCGGGGAAGCCAAGGGGCCCTGGATTTCACTCGCGTCTGGTCACGGAGACCAGCTGGCCAGGCGTCTGGCGTGTCGCTAATGAACAGAAACCGATGGTTGGCGCTCACGTAGCGAAGTCTCGGTCTAAGGAGGACGGCCTGAAACTTCAACACCTTTACTGTAAAATGGAGACGAGCTTTTCGAAAATGTTTTCTTTCAAGACTCCCCTCCCCCACCCCCAAATTTTGTTTACACCTTAGTGTTACTTCAAGATTCCTTTTTTCACTAAACAGGCAAATACAATTTCTGCTCAGCCTCTACCCACTGATTGCAAATTCTAGCTTGCTTAAGTCCTGAGGTGGTCCTGCTGTGTTCTGGCCTAAATTGGTTCCTTTAAACATAAGATGATCATATAATGTGCCCTTCCGACTAGGACACTCAACAGTGCTAGTTTAATAATTACCCGGGCCCAGCCGGTGTGGCTCAGTGGCTGAGCATCGACCTATGAACCAGGAGGTCACGGTTAAATTCCTGGTCAGGGCACATGCCCAGGTTGTGGGCTCCATCCCCAGCAGGGAGTGTGCAGGAGGCAGCTGATCAATTCTCATCATTGATGTTTCTAACTCCCTCTCCCTCTCTTCTTCTCTGAAGTCAATTTAAAAAAATATTTAGATGTCCCCTTAGATCACCGTAGGGGGTGAGGGGCCTGTGATAACGTGGCCTATCGGACGTGGGGAGAGCGGAAACACATCCTCCTGGTCCCAGGACATGACACATGGCACGTGCAAACGGCCACCTGGAAGTCAGTGGTCTCCTCCAGGTTAACGGAGAACGTCCCCCGTGTGGATACTGTTATGCTGAAATTGCCAACATTTACCCTTTTGACCTGAGGAGACGGCAACGTCTACAGTACAACCTAACACTGTGGAGGTAAATAAGACTACACAACATATGTTTATACACTTTATGTTCCAACTTTTAGAAACACTTTCAGCCTGGCTGGCATGGCTCAGCGTCGACCTATAAACCAGGAGGTCGCCGAAACCAGTTTGGCTCAGTGGATAGAGCGTCGGCCTGCGGACTGAAAGGTCCTAGGTTCGATTCCGGTCAGGGGCATGTACCTGGGTTGCGGGCACATCCCCAGTAGGAGATGTGCAGGAGGCGGCTGATCGATGTTTCTCTCTCATCGATGTTTCTAGCTCTCTATCTCTCTCCCTTCCTCTCTGTGAAAAATCAATAAAATATATTTTAAAAAAAACACAAAAAAACAAAAAAAAACCAGGAGGTCACGGTTCAATTCCCAGTCAGGGCACATGCCCAGGTTGCAGGCTCAGTCCCTAGCAGGGGGAGTGCAGGAGGCAGCTGATCAATGATTCTCTCATCATTGATGTTTCTCTCTCTCCCCCTCTCCCTTCCTCTCTGACATCAATTTTTTAAAAAATTTAGAACCATTTTCACATAAATACAACCCACCTGGCCCCATTCCTGTGCCCCCTCCCTCCCTCACCCACCCACCGTGCCCTTGGGCGTGAATGCACAGCCCAGCCTGTGGGGGGCGGGGGGTGGCAGGGGGGAGCCCTTGCGCAGGCACTCACGGGAGCAGAGCGGGAAGTTGTGGTAGCCGGGGGCGCACTCCTCGCAGTGGTCGCCGTGGAAGTTGGGCCGGCAGGCACAGCGGCCCGAGCCCGGCTCACAGCCGTCCGCCTGCTCAGGGCTGCAGCTGCAAGCTGAGAGCAACCAGTTCCGAGCGTCAGTCCTTCGCGCACTGGACACGGCAAACGCACCTGATACTTCTCAGCAACGTTCCCGCTCTGTCCTGGGTGCGGCCATCCTTGAGAGGGTCCGTCCTTTCCATCACATGCGTGGCTCCCACTGATGGAGCCTCGAGGGCCTCAGAGAGGAGTCTTAAGGAGCATCCACACTGGGATGCTCTCGAGACGCAGTGCCGCACGCAGCCCTGCCCAGCTCACTATGGAGAGGGAAGCCTGCACCCTCCACCATCGGAGAGGCTGGGGGGCTGGGGCTGGAGCTCCCGGCAGGCCTGCGGGGCACAGCCTCTCTGGGCCATGAGCCAGCTGTGAATGTCCACGCCATGGTCATTTTACACGGGTGTGGTGTGGACACGTGTGTGGGATGCCTGGATGTGGATCTGTCATCTGTGGGCAGCACAGCAAGGTTGTGCCCATAGCCCAAGCGGTAGTTTCGAGTGACGCGGCCCTGAAGGCAGTTGGTGCAGCCGACACATTGACTGGGTGAGCGTTTCAGAGGGACCCACTGGTGCCCTCCCTTGGGAGCGTCCCTTGCCCCGCAGGTCCTCACCGTGGACACAAAACCCTGTCACCGCTCCGCTAGGTACACGTCCCATGGGCATCAAGCACTCCCGCCCACAGCCTGGCCCTCTGGAGGCCTTTGCTGAGTTTGTGAGGATGCATGTGCCTGCGGACCCTTACGCTGAGCCTGACATCCCCAGGAGGCCTCTCAGTGACAAACTAGAAAAGTGACAGGAAGGTGAGGTTCCTGCCCGAGTCAGCTTGGCTCAGTGGAGAGAGCAGTGATGGCGAACCTTTAGAGATCGGCGTGTCAGCATTTTGAAAAACCCTAACTTAACTCTGGTGCCGTGTCACATATGGAAATTTTTTGATTTTGCAACCATAGTAAAACAAAGACTTATATTTTTGATATTTATTTTATATATTTAAATGCCATTTAACAAAGAAAAATCAACTAAAAAAATGAGTTCGCGTGTCACCTCTGACACGCGTGTCATAGGTTCACCATCACTGGGATAGAGCATCAGCCTGTGGACGGAAGGGTCCCGAGTTCGATTCTGGTCAAGGGCACGTACCTTGGTTGCAGATTGCCCGGCGCTGGCTGGGGCGTGTGCAGGAGGCAACCAATCGATGTGTCTCTCTCACATTGATGTTTCTCTCTGTCTTTCCCTCTCCCTTCCTCTTCTCTAAAAATCAATGGAAAAATATCCTCTGCTGAGGATTAACCAAAAAAGAAAGAAAGAAAAGAAAACTGGGTTCCTGACAGGTTGTGACAGATCCAGGATGCCCGTGTCTCTTTGCCGATGCCCATCGGGCACAAGGAAATGATGGACACGCTGCTTCACGGGATCGTGTGGAAGAGGCGGGAAGCAGGGTCACACCTGACCACGTAGACTGTCCTGGAGCCACGGCTCGAGCTCACACACTGTGGTCTCTGATGCCTTCCAATCTGAATGATGTGAAGGAGGGACTGGGAAACGGTGGCACAGAGACAGCCTCAGGATGGGAGTCATCTTCCGCCCCTGGCAGCCCGAGAACAGAGAGGAACCGACGGGACACACACACAGGACAGTCTGCACTCGAACCCCGATGGACGGTTCCACGGAGGGGGGTGGGGGAGTAGAGGGGACGGGGGGGGGGGGGCGTGGCGTGAGGGGGAGGGCCGAGGCATCCTTCCGGCCGTGGAACTAGGAGAGTCCGGGGATGCCAGACAGGTGTGAACTGCTTCCTGGACCCGCCAGGTGCTGGCTTTGTCACCTGGGCCAAAATATGCAGGCCCTTTGGTTTCCCCACATCTAAACATGAGAATCAGCCTACAATGCCCGAAATTTATTAAATAAGACACACGTGAAAGTATTTAGGCAACACCTTACATAGAGCAAACGCTTGAGAAATCAAAGCTCTTTTAAATATTAGGACTATCACTAAATTCTTGTAAAATTTTTACTATGTTGTCTTGATGCTGCTTCTGAAAAAAATTTAAAACTATTGGACATCATAGAAACATGTCAAGGCTGGCCGGTGTGGCTCAGCGGTTGAGCATCAAACTATGAACCAGGAGGTCACGGTTCAATTCCCAGTCAGCGTCCATGCCCGGGTTGTGGGCTCCATTCCCAGTAGGGGTGTGCAGGAGGCAGCCAATCAGTGGTTCTCTCATCATTGATGTTTCTATCTTTCTCTCTCTTTCTCTCTGAAATCAATAAAAACATTTTTTAAAAAAAGAAACATGTTGA
The DNA here is from genome assembly GCF_964212035.1 of Myotis nattereri. Classification (NCBI taxonomy): domain Eukaryota; kingdom Metazoa; phylum Chordata; class Mammalia; order Chiroptera; family Vespertilionidae; genus Myotis; species Myotis nattereri. Next base: position 94,272,430 of record NC_138083.1, read on the forward strand.
AACAAGAGGAAATAGAGGCGCTGCCATTGGCTGCAGGCCCAGAATGCGATAGCCCAATGGTTAGAGTTTTCCCAGGTGCTTTCGAGGGCATTTCACTTCATCTTAGGGAATATATGATCGTTTCTATTTTTATATATGAGAAACCTGAGGCTCAGAGAGGTTATGGAACTGCCTGTGGTCACACAGGAAGGAGTGAAGCAACAATATGAAGAAAGAGGGAAAGAAGGGACTAGTGGCTGATGGGAACGGAGCCTGTGGCCTCCCCGGAGCAGCACACCCGCCCAGAGGCACCAGGTTGAAATGCAACTTACGGATGCAGCCGTGCGGGGCCTCCACCGGCACGCCGTGGGGGCGGAAATAGCCCTTGGCGCACTGCTCGCAGTTTATGCCCGCCGTGTTGTGCTGGGAAGAAAGAGAGATGCAGAGGCAGGGCCCTGAGCAGGTCCGACCTCACACTGCTCATCCAGAGGAATGGCTGTCGTGTGCACTTGCAATTTCAAAGTCACGCGCATAAAACACACGACAAAAAAGGGCTGATCTTGGCCTTGAGTCTCCAAGATTTACCACAGGACACTGGCTCACACGGGCTGTGGATTTCCCCCTTTGGAGAGGAAATGAGGGTAAGTTCCATGAACTGGACAAACCAGCTTTCCCCCATCACAGGGACATGCTAATGAACCACCTGGCCTCTGAGTGAGAGAGGACCACAATTCAAAGGTCACTCGGAAGAAGGATGGACAGTAGCTGACCCTTCGTTTGGCCCAAGGAGTAAACAGTCAGTGTGTGCTTTCATCTTCTCGGTGTCGGGAAGAACGCACACACACTCATCCTCTCCTCCCGCCGTTCTCATGTCACCTGCGCTTTAGTCATGGAACCGCTTCCCAAACACGTCTGTCACGTGAATGGAAAAGGTAGGCAGGAGCCTCCCACACAGAACTCGTTTTAAAGGATAATACGAGGCTGCTTTTTCTATTTCATGATTAACCCTCTTAATTGCCACAGAACCTAGTTACGCAACCTGCGTCACCAGTCTCCAAGGACCACCCAGCAGGGGCCCAGCTCAGCCCTGCCTCTCCTGCTCTCCAACGTGCAACAACTGGGAGGCCGCTGTTCCTTCAGTAACAGAAGGAGAGGCGACTGGGAGTCAAAAAGAACCACCATAACACTCGGACCCACAACGAGGCTGCGCAGAAGCCCAGAGGGGAGGACAAGGCCCTTTCTGTGCCCTCTCCCCATTTCAGACGATTTTACTAACTCCAGGCTTTTAGTTCTTACCACTCCTTGTCCCGTGGGCGAAACTCTGAATGCACTTCAACACTGAGCCTAGAACCACACTGGCCACTGCTCTGGCTTCACACTTAGATGCGCATGCATTGGGGCAAACAAGAAACAGCTGTGGCCCACCCCGTTCCCACCCAAGGCCAGTTCACCCCTCGCCTCTGTGGCTGAGAACAGACCCAGGACACAGGGCAGCCTGGGCTCCCAGCGTGTCCCGTCGGAGAGGCAATGAGGAGACGTCCCCCGAAGTGGGCAGCGGGCTTTCCCTTCTCCCACAAAGTTCAGGCGATGAAGCACCGGCCACAGAGAAGGTGCAGTTTTAAGACACAAAACACAGCAACAAGCGACCGAAAGACAACGGCAAATCGCCAGAAGATGGCTGATGCTGCTTTCGGCCTCCAGGTCGCAGTTGTCGTACGGGGCCCACACCGCACCCAGAGGTGACCTTTGAACACCCAAGGTCATGGCTGGACCAAGGCCGATGGAGACGTAAAGATCGCGGCTCCCTGGTTTCTACAGGACGCACTGAGAAGCCGCCTCACCCGGGGAGTGGGCACTGAGTTTGCATTTCCCTGACACTTAACACAATGAGAAAACTGCAGCTTTCAAGCCAAGGAGCGGGCTCAGCACGAAGGGAATCCGTGCAGGAGTTAACTGACCCCACAGACACCCCTCCTCTGGCACCTCCCAGAGAAGCTAGGAACGCTCACCCAGAAACCCGGCCCTGCTCCGACCATCCTTCCATTCTAATCCTCTAAGCAAACCTTTTCCGAGGTGCTTTCCATCTTCAGGTAAAACCCACCTCCCTGTCGCTCAGTCCCTGACCAACCCACACACGCTGCTAATGTCCAATCCTGAGAACTTCAAGCACATGGAGACCGCTGCTGGCCACTGTTGGCCACTGCTGGCCACACTCTCCTGCAAAGCCTGAATTCCCTTCCTAAGGCCACCACCTGGCCTCTGACCTCTGACCTGTCCACCCCTGCTCATCCCCTGCCGTCCCCTCCACCTGGAACTCTCCCCCAGGCAGCCGATCAATGATTCTCTCTCATCATTTTTGTTTCTATCTCTCTCTCCCTCTCCCTTTCTCTATGAAATCAATAAAAATATATCTAAAAAAAGAACATCAATATTTTATTAAAGGGAGTCAAACTCCCCCAAAAATATTTTGTTCCTTGCCTTCTTTCATTGCTCTTCCCCATTTTATTATAAAAAATTAAAGTTTTACAGTGAACACCTATGCATGCCCTATGTATTTTACTGTATTTGTTTTATCACAGAACTATCCATCTTCTCGTTCCCTATCCATCCACCAGTCCATCTTACTTTATGCATTTCAAAATAAACTGCTAAGTACCTAACTTAAACAAAGGCATTTTAAATTCAAGTTGGAAAAAAATGCAGTGAACCTAAACAAGACTTCAATAATCTACATACAAAAGAAAAACGCTTTTGCAGGGCCATTCTGAAAAAAATGAAAGTCCATCTTGATGTTTTCCTGGAACCACAAAGTACAAAACGTAGTGTGACTGCGAGAAGGAAGAGCAGGAACGACGTGTCCTAACGACCCACTGAGGGGCTGGCCCTTCCCTGGAGAAGCATCCCACCACCCGTCCCCCAGTGCTGCCCCGATTCCATTTCCACAGTTCAATTTCAAACAAATTTATTTCCGCAATTTAATTCCATACGCATTACTGAGGGCCTCGGAGCGCATCGCTCAACCAGATCCCGGGACCTCTCACTTACGCATGAAACCCTCCCTATGCCTTGAACAAACCTGTGCCTCACCGTTTATTTGTACTTTAGTTCCCTGCAAGGACAGCTGTGGAGTGTGGGGAGTGGGAGGTGGGGGAGAGCGGTGGGTCTCTCTCTGCCCGTGTGGCCCTGGTCTGATAGAAATGGGCACCTCATGAAGAGACGCTCTCTTTGATGGAGACTTTGACAAAGCATCACTCTAAAAGCACCAGGACTGAGGGACAACATAGTCCAAACTCATGGACATTAGACCCTCCTCTTGGCTCATGTCCAGTGAACCCCACTGTCCGCCAGAAAAGATGAAAAGTCAGTGTTTCATACTTGGTGTCGATGGCAGACATTACTCGATCCTGCTACCCTTTCTCGCCGAGTCTAGATTCAAAACTGTCTGAACAGAGGATGCAGGGCCAGCATTGAGGTTAGCACCTATTTTCCCTCCAGCTTTAGGGCCTTCACACCATGAGCGGGAGCAGCCAGGACTTCTCCCCATTTAGGCCAAGATCGCGTGAGGAACCTGATCGCTGGCGCCTGGACAAACATGCCTCAGTCCGTGTCCCCTTCCACCCCACGGGACGGCCAGCTCACGAGGACGCGGTGCACAGAGTGGAGAGGTGATTCCAGAAAACACTTCCAATGCTCAGAACGGCCTTGGCACCTTTTGGGGAGCAGAGCTTAATGATGTCATTTCCTACAGTGACACCCCCACTCAACTTGCCCAGCGCCTCACCTGACAGTTGATGCAGACCCCTCCACCTGCGTAGACGCCGCGGATGTCCAGGCTCGCCTGCTGCCGCTCCACATCCGGGTCGTAGAAGCAGTCGGCGGCGTGGCCATGGCAGTTGCAGGCTGCAAAGGGCACCCGAGGTGAATGCACATCATGGCTGTGGGAGGCTCAGTCAGTCTCACCTATGCATGACCCGCCCCCAGAGCATGGCTGCTTAGTGGGCTACAGCACCGCCTCTTCCGGGACCCCAGGGCCACTCAGTGGGAAATCTTAGGGACTTTTACACAAAGTCCAGTCTGTACCCCTAACCCTAACCGCCCAACCCCCACTGCTCCCTCAATGCGCCCAGCTGTCTGCTTAGCCGCCAATCTCACCACCTTCTCCAGACCTCGGTCCTCAAAAGAGTTAGGGTTCCAACCCAGTATCACATCCTAAGAAATGATGAGGATTGAAATTCAATAGTGGCTGCATCGTGTCCTAGACTGTTAAAGAGGCCAGCTTATGTTAAAGCACTCGGCCCAATCCGTGCATTGAGTGAACGCCTAATCACAGTAAACGTTATTACTGGTGGTGTTTCTTTTTTAAAATATATTTTTATTGATTTCAGAGACAGGAAGGGAGAGAGAGAAATATTAATGAGATACATCGATTGGCTGCCTCCTGCAGGCCCCCCACCGGGGATCAAGCCCACAACCTGGGCATGTGCCCTGACTGGGACTCGAACCAGGATCTCCTGGTTCATAGGTCAACACTCAACCACTAAGCCATACCTGCTGGGCCACTGTTATTTCTATTCTCACATTTATGTCTGAATTTGGAGTGGGGCCCTCACACCTCCACTCTTGTGAGTTACTCATTACACTAGAAAGACCTGTGACCCTGAGATTGGCGTGATCCCCCCTCTTCACAAGCAGGGAAAACACGGCTCAGGTAGAGATGGGGGATGTTGGGCGGGTCCTCAGGTAGAGATGGGGGGTGTTGGGTGGGTCCTCAGGTAGAGATGGGGATGTTGGGCCAGTCCTTAGGTAGAAATGGGGGTGTTGGGCGGGCCCACAGGTAGAGATGGGGGGGGGTGTTGGGCAAACCTCACCCCAGATCCGCCCCCACGCTCACCTTCGCACTCATGGCTATGCCCCCACGTGGCCAGCTGCCAGCGCCTCTGGTGGTGCCCGGCACAGCAGCGGTCACAGGTCTCCCCGCAGGTGTGGTGGCGGCATTCACACCGGAACCTGGGCAGGAGGGGAAGCACATCGGTTAGCGAGGGTTCACACTAAGGTCAGCGTCTCCTGGCAGAAAACTCAGTCATCAGGGTCACCCAGGGAACACTTGATTGAGTAACTATGGAAACGAAGCACTCTGCATGTATCACTCACGGCTCCCTGTCCTGCTACTGTCTGCATTTTACAGATGTGGACACAAGATTCAGCGAGATGAAAACACTGGGTGGGCCCAGCCGGCATGGCTCCGTGGCTGAGCATCGACCTATGAACCAGAGGTCATGGTTCCGTTCCCTGTCAGGGCACATGCCCGGGCTGCGGGCTCAATCCCCAGTAGGGGGCATGCAGGAGGCAGCCAACCAATGGTTCTCTCTCATTGATGTTTCTCTCTCTCTCTTACCCTTCCTCTCTGAAATCAATCCTATCGAATAGACAGACATGGTAATTGACCGTACCTTCGATACGCCTCCCATTGGCTAATGAGTGTCATATGCGGCTAATTTGCATACTGCAGGCAGGGCTAGCCAGCACCAGACGCCATCCAGGCTCCCGTGTGCGGCCCTGGGCAGCCGGGCTTAGGCGGCGCAATCGCATCACCTAAGCCCCGCCCCCAGCCGGGACCCCCATGTGCTGCCTAAGCCCCGCCCCCAGCTGGGACCCCCATGTGCCGCCTAAGCCCCGCTGCCAGCTGGGACCCCATGGCGATCCCAGAGCAGGCAAGTTCCCCACAGGCAGCACCCAGCAGGGCCTGCCCCCGGTCTCTGCAGTGATCCGGTGATCCATGAGCAGGAAAGCGCAGCCTGCAGGCAGCACCCCACCCTGGCCACAGCTCAAGGGAGAGAAAAACACGCAATGGAGGCCAGGAGCCTGAAAGATCAACACAGAGGGGTGCCTGCTCCAAGCCTCCACGGTGTGGCTGGGGGCAGGCCCTCAGCAGACACACACACACACACACACACAGGACGCCTGCTCTGAGCCTCTTGCCAGACTGTGGCCGTCAGTAGGACATCCACTGAGGGCTCCCGGACTGAGAGAGGGGCAGGCTGGGCTGAGGGAATCCCACCCCCCAGTGCACGAATTTCATGCACCAGGGCTCTAGTAAGAATATATTTTTTAAAAAGATTCTAAACTCTATGTGCACTTTACCGAAATAAAAAAGAGGGGGAAGGATTTGAACATGTACACCCTTGATCCCACTAAAGCAAGGATGATAAACCAGTTCTATTTCTCTTGGCAACTCCAATCAGGGGCTGTGCCTGCCGGGGGCACCATCTGGTGGGGGGACGGGCGGGTGGAGGTGGGAATGAGAGATACTTAATCGGATGCAACCATCACTGAAACAGCTGGACCGGCTCACAGCACGGCTGGCAGCGCTGCACGAGGTACTCACACTTTTTCAGGGTTGTCTGCACTGCACAGGTCGGCGTGGCCGTTGCACGCACAGCGCCCGCCAACGCTGATGTCCTTGATGCTGTAATAATACTGTGCGACAGAAAACAGACGTGCTGTTTACGGAAGAGCAGCAAGCCTTCACCCGTCTCTCAGGCGCATCTATGCTGGCCCTGTTCCGCTCTCTTCCTGCTCCCGTGAGCCCACGTCAACCCCACGGGAGCCACTTTGGGTGTTATTTGTCTTATGAAACAAGTGCATTCCTCAATCAAATTTAACAGCATGATGCTGAATCCGTACCTTTTTAAAAATGAAATGCTTTAAAAGAATGGAGGGAAACTGCCTTGGGAAAAGAATCATACCCGATCGCCTTTTAAAAAGGGATTAAGCCCGGCTGGCGTGGCTCAGTGGCTGAGTGCAACCTATGAACCAGGTCAGGTTTGATTCCCGGTCGGGGCACATGCCTGGGTTGTGGGCTCGATCCCCCGTGTGGGGGGTGCAGGAGGCAGCAGATCAATGATTCTCTCTCATCACTGATGTTTCTATCTCTCTCTCTCCTTCTCCCGTCCTCTCTCTAAAGTCAATAAAAACATATTTTTTAACAACGCTTCTTAATAGAGAAGACTCATTCACTTAAGTGAAGAGAAATATGCTTACACGTGAGTACAAATCTTGGCACCCCTCCACCCCCCCAAAAAAAACCAAACACCCACAGATAAATAAATAAAGGGTGGTGAGGTCCACTCGTAGCAGGGCTTCAAAATGCCCGAAGGAATGGAGACGCAGTCCGACCAGAGTTTATTGGACAGCCCAGCTCTCCCTTGCAGGTTCCATCCTCGGACCCAGGACGGGTTCCACATACGGCTGCTCCCAGGGCTGATGGCACAGGAAATGCAGAACACAGCCGCGGCACCCACAGGACAGCCTTCTGGAAAATGCTACAACTGGAGCAAACCTCACTCTCCTCTCTTCCTTTCCCAGCTCCCTGATGCACTTACCTCTGAGGCCAAGCCCTCTAAGATGCGCTGGGCATCTCCCATCACCCTTCCACGCCCACTCTCCTCCTTTCTCACCTGCCCTTTGCCCAGGGCTGATCTTTATGGGTTGCAGCTGGGTCTCCTGCTCCCTGGCTTTCTGTTGGGTTTGGCCAATGGGGGACCCTGGCAGGAGATGCGTGGGCGGCAGAAGAATGAGCTCAGGGTACCTGTGCCCAGGAGACGGGGTGCTGTCCTGACACTAGACTGAGGGATGTGCAGGCCAGACACCCCACACAGAGGAGCATGGTACTCACACACCCATGTCTCCTCTATCTGGCAGGTCACACACCAGCCCTGCATCTGGTGGGGCTACACACAGCTCCGGCCAGTGGCAGTGACCTGTGTGGTTGGGAGCCTGGGGGTCTTGCCCACCCTCTCTCCCCGCATCTGCTGACCAGATACAGGGGATCCCAAGGAGGACTCTGGGGCCCTACAGGGTGGCTGCACCTTTAAATAAAAAGAACCCGGTTCCCTGAGTGATTTTGTGGAGCCGACCCCACCTACTGAGCACATTCGACAGCAAAAAAGTGAGCCTTGGGGAGTCTGTTATAGAATCATACTGACACCCGGCCAGCTGTCACCCTGGCCTTTCATCTTCTTCGAATGTAATCATTTCTCCTCCACAACCAAACATCTAAGTTACATCTAGTCATTCAGACCAGAGCAAGTCTACGCCTACACTATTCCTGGCTGTAAAGGTTACTTGAAAGAGTTCAAGGCAATTAATTTGATAAGTAAAAACAAAAAGAGTTTTAAAAAAATGCTGCCGTAGGCCCTTCAGCATGACTCACCCGCCTGGTGACGGTGGGGTCCCGCTGTGCTTTGGAGATGAGGTGTCCCAGGAGCGTGTTGGTTCGGAGAAAGCGCAAGCGGATGTTTGTTGCCTGGGTGAACTCCCGCAGGGTGTTGGAGAAAGTGAAGTTTCTTGCACCTGGACGACCGTTTATCAAGGACACCACAACCTAAATAACCACACACACACACACACACAGGGGGAAAGTCCTTTCATCAAAACTTCCTGCAAGTCACTATAAATGACTCACAGGCCCGAAGGCACTGGGTCTCCCTGAGCCACCAGGTGTGTGCGGGTGGTCTTGTGTCTTGTTTATGTCTAAAAGCATCATTGCTAGTCCCCCTCCCCTTAGAATTCTGGCAACCTGTCCTTAAACTGGGCTCTCAGGTGCTTCCAAACCCGTTGTTCTATCGGGGTAGCTGTGGGGCTGTGAGGCCGTGACACGGTGAAAGTATAAGGTTAAAATATATAAACGTAAGGAAACAACTTCTTGTGAAGCTGCACCAAAGAAACAGCTGACGGAACCTAAACACCTAGAGGAGGTTTAAGAGGAAGCCTCTCCATGTCAAGGGGACGAAGTACCTACAAGACCAGGGTTTCATCTTCAAGCTCGAGGAGCTGGACAACCATGGGGCATGAACCACTCACTGCGAGACACTGGCTACAGCTGCTCACCAAGACCGTTCCACCCGAAGGGGGTGGCCAGCACCCCTGGGAGAAGCGTATTCCACACTCACTTCAAGCTCCGCTGGCCTGTTTCCCTGGAATGCGTCTGATTTCCCCACCTGTTTCCCGTCTCCTCCAACAACAGTGTGGCTGCCTGCACAAGGGCAAGCGCAGCTCCCAAAGACAACAGTCCTTCCCCTCCCCACAGAGGGTGCCCACCTGCCCGAGGAGTCGGGATGCGTGCTGCCCCTCCCCACAGAGGGTGCCCACCTGCCCGAGGAGTCGGGATGCGTGCTGCCCCTCCCCACAGAGGGTGCCCACCTGCCCGAGGAGTCGGGATGCGTGCTGCCCCTCCCCACAGAGGGTGCCCACCTGCCCGAGGAGTCGGGATGCGTGCTGCCCCTCCCCACAGAGGGTGCCCACCTGCCCGAGGAGTCGGGGATGTGTGCTGCCCCTCCCCACAGAGGATGCCCACCTGCCCGAGGAGTCGGGATGCGTGCTGCCCCTCCCCACAGAGGGTGCCCACCTGCCCGAGGAGTCGGGATGCGTGCTGCCCCTCCCCTCTCCTCACTCTCACTCCTGGGATAACGTGTCTGGAAAGCAGTGGGCAGGGCTTCACCTCAATCATCAGCCACCCACTTTCTAAATATTCCTCCAGAATAGAGGGTTCAAAAAGAAAGAAAAAATAAATGAAAAAGAAAAACAAAACAAAACAGAATAGAGGGTTCAGGACCTACGGGTCTTGAATTTGAAATGCTGACTCCCAGAGGAGAGTTAGAGACCCCGAGTAGAATGTCTGATGTTAATTACATCTCAGTAATAAAATAATAACAAGAATTTGCAATCCAACTTGTCAATGATGAGAGAGAATCGTTGACCGGAGTCTTCGATGTGATCCTTGTACCAGTTAGTCCCAAGTACTGGTTCCCGTTGTGGTCTGTGTCAGCTCTCCTTGAAAGAGCATTTTCACAGTTCTTTCAAAATGAAGAATTTGATATCCTCGTGTGCGTTTCTGGTCTCATCCTTCACGGCCTCCCAAATTCACTTACCTCGCCATTTTCCAAAGGCACGATCCGGGAGTAGTCCGTGGTGCAAAGCACGTCATCATCTCGGGTGATGGCCGTGTTGGCCGTCCGCCCAAATTGTTGCCAACAGTCTGCCTTAGAATCTAGAAAGGAAACATTTTAATACTGGCAAATAAAATATTATCACCTTGCGTAAACCTCTGAAGAAATCTTACATTTCCTTAAGAAAATACATGAATGGGAAAGAACAGACAAGCACTGAACATTTTAGACAGAAGCTTAGACTGACGTTTTTAGGTCATGAAAGAAAATACCGAGCCATTTCAGGCCACTTGACTTTTAAAAGCAATGTTTGGAGATGCGGTTCCAAGTCCTCCTTATTAAACAAGTCTGCCCTCGAAGGAGCATTCACGGAAATCCCAAGGCCTTTGCAAGCCACATTCCTGTCCACCTCAATCCATCAGAGGGCTCATCACACTGACATTCTTTGTTAGCGAAGATGACAGGGTCAAGGTGAGTCAGGTGAAAGGCAGGGTCCCTAAAGGCGAAACTGGGTTCCTAATTCTGCATAACAGGAAAACGGTTGCTTCTCCCTAAACAGTGGCAGGAACTGTTAACATAACAGGCATTTCGGCCTCAGTTCTGCGTGGTTCTTGTGATGAATGTGCACTACTTGAGAAAAAGGGCTGTTTGGGGGGTAACCTCGAACGTTAAAACCGACCAATCCTTAATTAGCCAGTGAAGAGACCAATTTTACAGTGAAATCCAAGGTCTAAATCTGTGCCGATAATTGAAGCCTGGCAGGCAAGGTTACTTACGAGCAAAATATTGCCAAGGTGAGTAGGTGCTCCCAAAGTCCACCGATCTCTCCAAGACCCAGAGGTCAGGGCGAGGAGAATTGGCAAATTTGATTAAAACATAGGCCACCTGGAAGAGCTGAGAAAGCAAAGGAGACACAGTTACCACAGTCGCCTGGTCTGTGCACACCTGGAGCATCTCTACGGGATGCTGCTCCCACAGCTGCACCTGCAGCCGCTCCTCTCCCAGACCAGAGCCCCTGCCGGCCTGCCTCCCGGACACCCCGCCTGGGGCAGTGTCTCCAGCATATCGTGTCCAAACAAAGTGGCCACTTTTCTTAATTTTTAATTTTTTATTGATTTTTACAGAGAGGAAGGGAGAGGGAGTGAGAGACAGAAACATCAATGATGAGAGAGAATCATTGATCGGCTGCCTCCTGCACACCCCCAACTGGGGATCCAGCCTGCAACCCGGGCATGTGCCCTTGACCGGAATCAAACCTGGTACCCTTCAGTCTGTAGGCCAACACTTTATCCAGTGAGCCAAACCGGCTAGGGCCCACCCCGCATCTTAAAGTCCATACATTCAGAGAAATCTAATGGTTCCCTCAAAAAACCCTAATTATTTAATGATTTATGATGTCATCATTGCTGCGTTCTGGGTGCCATGTTAAGCCCCTCAAGCATGCTTGCACTCAGGCCTCACAGGAATGAGGAGGAGGAGTGTGACCGGAGGAGGTAGTGTGTCCTCGTCCTGCAGGTGAGGAGTCCTGAGCCTCCGTGCATCTGCTCACTGACCACCAGCTCTGCACAGGCCCGACGGGTCCTGCACACGTGACCTCTTCCATCATGGGGAGGAAATACAATGTCAGAAAGCTCCAAGCATCATCATCTCCAAACCTGTGAATGCCCGTCCCAGCAGCCGGGAGGGGCAGCGTGTGGTGTGACACGTCTCCGGGGCTATTTAATGCAGTGGTTCCCCAAGGTGCCCTTTCGCTTGGAATATCCAAATCCATGAAGCACCCAGAGGCTCAGGAGGCCACGCTCTTGGTTTGGCTCCGTCATGCTCTGAGGGAACATGTGATCCCGTGGAAGCAGCACAGCAAAAACCCCAAACCCAGCAGCGGGCGGAGACCCCACGTGCGCTGCTCCCCTTGTTCTAGAGCCTGCCCCCCGGGCCCAAGTGAAGACTCCCACTGATGGCGCCCACTCAGCACCTGGCACTGATTGCGGACAGGGCGTTCCTCTCCAAACGTTCCCCTCCCGTGTCCGCCCTGTGTGCCCTGGACCTCGGGCTGCCTTTCATTCTCCTGAGTCCATTTGCACAGGCAGACTCTGCTGTCTGGATCGTCTCCGTGGCTGTGGCACTTGCAGCCGGTTCACACCACGCGATCCAGCTCCACAGCTCATCTCTGAGACCTGCTGACTCAACATGACGCTGCTGCAAGGCGTGATGGGGTCCAAGGTGGGTTCACAGCCAGCTCATGCGTGTGACACCCACAGTGTGGAGCTATTCTCTTCTACTTGATAATTTAAAATTATGTGCCTTTCGCCCGGCTGGCATGGCTCAGTGGTTGAGCGTCAACCTACGAACCAGACGGTCATGGTTCGATTCCTGGTCAGGGCAGCTGCCCGGGTTGCTGGCTCCATCCCCAGTGTGGGGTGTGCAGGAGGCAGCCGATCAGTGATTCTCTCTCATCATTGATGAGGGAGTAAGGAAGGAGGAGGGAGGAAGTGTCCAGCCCTGAGGGGCTGGCTGGCTAGGGAAGGAATCAAGCAGAGAGTTTACACAGGGGCTTAGTGAAAGCCACAGACACCTCCTATCCTAACGGGACAAGCCGGGGCCGTCCAGCGGGTGTCGCCCACCAGCCTGAACACCAGGCCCTTTCAGGTCCAGCCCTGCCCAGGCCTGAAACACAGGAATTTGCAAAACAGCTGCCTTGTGCCCAGCTCCCTGCCCGTCTCCCCACAGTCAGGAGGCCACCTTGCCCTCCTGAGCTCCGCCTCACCTGGCCAGGCCCTGCACCCTCTCCCTCAGCCCCAGGCTGACTGCCCACCGCTCCGCCCCCCTGGACCTCTGATGAGAGACCAGCCTGAACGCCTGCTGCTGTACAATTCAGACCCTGAAGCTGAGAGAGGGCAGCAGCTCCTGGCTCCGGCTCCCTGGCCCTGGCCTGCACCTCCATCTCCAGGGGAGGCCTGGGACTCTGCATGCTTTTAACAGGTGGTGACAGGTGTGTGAGGGCCAGCGAGTCAGCTAGAGGCCTGTGAGAGGCAGGGTGCAGAACCAGCGTTCCCTCTGGTTGTTCTGTGATGCTGAGAAATGCTGAAGGTAAACAATCTCCTCAATCAAGGTGCTTCAAGCCTCCAGAGAGAGACGCCGGAGTCCTAGGGAGATGGAGCCTGCACTGCCCCATCCAAGGCCACCTGGGCCAGGCCTGGGGGCACAGCTGTAGCCGGGCAGGAGCCTGACTCTCCCAACCCGACACCAACCATGGCCTGGGTGGGCTGCAGGGGGGAGGCAGGGACACCCCTCCAGGAGGCTGGCAGTGACCACAGAGAAGTGGTGGTTTTCCATAAAGGAAGGAATGCAGGGGAAGGAGGAGGTGACAGGCAAAGGCAGAAAGAATCATGGAAATGAGAACTGGGAGAGGAGGCATCGGGAGAAAGGAAGAAAGGAGGAGGTGGATGATGTGGAGGGACTACAGGGTAGCTGGGTGTGGGAGAGGCAGAGGCCTGAGGGCCTAGGGGAAGCCCTGGGGTACAGTAGGCAGAGGAGGGGAGGGTGTGGGGGGACTCCCTGGGGTACAGCAGGCAGAGGATGGGGGTATAGGAGGGACACCCTGGGGTACAGCGGGCAGAGGAGGGGATGCAGGGGGGGTTGCACTGGAATACAGCAGACAGAGGAGGGGTGCGGGTAAGGATTCCCCACCATGATATTTAACTCAGACCTCCTTGATGACACTGTGAAGAAATCCAGTCTTTCCTTATATGTGCTTGCCATTAATAGACTAGGACCATGGTCGGCAAACCGCAGCTCGCGAGCCACATGTGGCTCTTTGGCCCCTTGAGTGTGGCTCTTCCACAAAATACCACCTGCAGGCGTGCACGTACAGTGCGATTGAAACTTCGTGGCCCATGTGCAGAAGTCGGTATTTTGTGAAAGAGCCGGTATTTTGTGGAAGAGCCACACTCAAGGGGCCAAAGAGCCACATGTGGCTCACGAGCCACGGTTTGCCGAGCCGCAGTTTGCCGACCACTGGTAAGAGAACTGCCACGACTTAAAGCCAAAATCTGCCTAAAATCACAAAAGTTTCATAAGGGAGGAAACATAAAATAGTTTTCAAGATGAGCTAAGGAATAAAATAGGCTCTTTAAAAAAATAAACTTCCATTTACTGTGCATTTTATGATTCTGCTGCCTTTAAGATCTCTAGCAGGCTGCCCCCATTCCAGAACGAGGGTCAGAGCTTTTGGGGAGGGCGGGGGCAGAGGGCATCTGGAAGCTCCAATCCCGCCGGAACCCAGTGCTCCTTTTGTCCTCTGCATCGAGCGCTTCCTTTCCCCAAAAGGAACAAAACCCCCCAAGAGCTGCATTGTCTTTCTAACTCAAAGTCCCATCCCAGCTGGTGGGTCTCACCTGCCCCAGATCCAAGGTGACATTGACCTGGTTGTACCGCATGCCTGAGGAGAGGGGGGGGCTTTGCCACCAGCGCTCTGACCCGTCGATGGCGTTGGTGACTGGATGGGCTTTCCTGGGGTCCTGGGAGTTGCAGTAGTCACAGAACTGCCCCTGGAAAAGGACAAAACAACACAAAAACAGCTCATTCTTATGTGCAAGTAACTCTGTCTTGTCAATGTTCTAAAAAGATAGCCAAAAGGAAGACGAGATGCCCGCTGGTGAAGTCACCACGATGCATTCCCTCTTACACCACCTTCCTGTGCACCTGTGTCGAGTGTCTCAGGTACAGACTCTGTTTAGCTTCCACCTTCTACAGCCTGTGCTTCCTGTCCCGTCTGACACTCAAGAAGAGCCTGTTGTGCTTGGGATGCAAAGACCTTTTCCTCCAGCAAATCCTCTCACTGTTTATGCTCTACTTTGTGCAAGTTCTGTGTCTGGCACTGGGCACAGTCTCAGTGGAAGTGTTAAGTACAATCGTCCCCCCTTATCTGTGGGGGACACACTCCAAGACCTCCAGTGGATGCCTGAAACACAGCCTCCTATACGCCCTATGATAAAGTTTAATTTATAAATTAGGCACAGTAAGCAGTTGACAACATCTCATATAATAAAAGCCTAATATGCAAATCGACCGAACTATGGAACGACTGGTGGAACGACCAGTTGCTATGACATGCACTGACCACCTGGGGGCAGATGCTCAATGCAGGAGCTGCCCCCAGCCCACAGGCCCCAGGCCAGGCAAGGTGGGTGCCAGCAGGGGCCCCCTGATCACCCCGCCGGTTGCCCCACAGATCAGTCCTGATCACCAGCCAGGCCTAGGGACCCTACCCATGCATGAATTTCATGCACTGGGCCTCTAGTTAACTAATAATAAAATAGAGCAATTGTAACAATACACTGTAAGAAACTTGTAAACTTTATTAGGAAAAATCTAAATACATTAAGAAGAAACCAAGATGGCGGCACAGGTAAACACTGGAAATTGCTGCCTTGCACAACCACTTCAAAAATACAACTAAAGGACAAAACGGATATCATCCAGAACCACAGGAAGGCTGGCCAAGTGGAAATTCTACAACTAGAAGGAAAGAGGAAAGCACACTGAGACTCAGAGGAGGTGTGGAAGTAAAGTGCAGAGGTACGGAGGCGCACGTGGAAAGGGCTGGCAACTGAGGACGTAGCTGTCTTTTTCAATTGGGAGGGAGACATAAGCTCCCGACTGCCCTGACTCCAGTTCTGGACGAGTCTCTGGAGACCCAGACTCATACAGGAGAAACTGGACTGTCTGGCATCAGGCATAACCTGAAGGCGGCTTTCCCTCAGAGGTGCTTGCAGCGATTACCGGGACACTGAGACACAGGGCCCCTTAGGGCAGGGCTGAGGATCAGCCATAGCTGTTTGCTCCACCCTGTTGATTCCGAGACCCTGCCCCACCCAAGCCGTGCGCAGAGGCTTTTGCATATGAATGCCCCGGCCCTTTGCAATCTAAAATTACCTAACTAACTTCAGCTGGGTCAGAGAGACCCAGAACATCCAAAAGAAGGCCCAAGGCCCCACAGCAGCTTGCATTGCTTCACAGCTGGGCCTCATCTGGGCACCTCCTAACCCCAAACAAGGAAGGGGAATCTGCAGATCTCTCCATAGCTCCTGCTGGGTAGCCTCAGGCAGAGGCTAAATTAGCACCTCCTTAGAGATCCAAGAGCCAGTGTACCCAGTGGTCAGAGTGGGACCATGCAGATTACAACTCCTCAAATCCATAAGGGACACACTCAGGGGGCAGACTCAGTGAGCACCAAAGCCCCCTGAAGCAAGTCTTGCCCCAGAAGGGTGTCTCCAGCACAGAAGTTCTCCCACCATAACCACAGCTGATTCTCACAGCCAGTTGGCCTGGAGGTCAATTCCTCCCAGTGGTACCTACAACAATCAAGACTTAACTACAACAAGACTGTGCACAAAGCCCACAAAGGGGTGTACCAAGAGTGTCCACCTCCGGTAATTGGGGAGGCTGAGCCACTGGGCCCTATAGGACACCTAGCACACAAAGCCACTCAATCAACACAGGGAAGCAGCAAAATGTGGAGACAAAGAAATAGGTCACAAATGACAGAAATGGAGGAAAGCAAACTACTGGATATAGAGTTCAAAACCACGGTTATAAGGTTTTTCAAGAATTTTCTAGAAAACACCGATAAATTTAGTGAGAGCCTCGAGGATATGAAAAAGGACCACCTAGAAATTAAGGATACACTGACTGAAATAAAGAATAATATACAGAGATCCAACAGCAAACTAGAGGATCACAAGAATGAAGTCAAAGATTTGAAATATGAAGAAGCAAAAAACACCCAACTGGAAAAGCAAAAAGGAAAAAGAATCCAAAAATATGAAGATAGCGTAAGGAGCCTCTGGGACAACTTCAAGTGTACCAACATCTGAATTATAGGGGTGCCAGAAGAAGAGAGCAAGATATTGAAAATCTATTTGAAGAAATAATGACAAAAAACATCACATCGATGTTTCTCTCTCTCTCCCTCCCTCTCTCTCTAAAATCAATAAACATATCCCCGGGTCAGGACTAAAAATATATACATATTTAAGAAATATATCCCAAACTCAAACAAATCAATAAGAGAAGTATAAACAGTTCAACAGAAAAATGGGCGAAAGTAAGAATAGGCATTTTACAGAAGAGGAAATACATGTCAATAAACATCTGAAGAGAGATTAGCCAGGTAACTTGTATGCACATATGCACAGCCATGGACACAGACAATAGTGTGGTGAAGGCCTGCGGGGGGAGGGGGGCAGGAAGGGAGAGGGAGTGGGTTCAGGTTGGAGGGGCGTCGGTGGGGAATAAAAGGGGACATCTGTAACACTTTCAACAATAAAACTAAATTTTAAAAAATATATGAAATAAGCATTTGAAGAAATGTTCACAATCACGATCATTAGTGATCAGGGAGACCACAGAGCTATCCTGTTTTCCACGCATTCAATAGGATCAGATTTTAAGTTTGAGAATAACAAGTATTGGAAAGGATGTGGTAGGAGTATGAATTGGTATAAAGACTTTGGAAAATGTTTTGGCATTACCTCCTAAAGTAAAAAATTCACATTTCCTATGACCCAGAAATTCTACTCTCAAGCTCATAACCCAAAATCTGATGGCATCATGCTCATGAATATTCATAGCAGTCCTGCACACAAGAGCAAAATCCTGGGACTAACCTAATTTTCCAGCCACAGGAATGTGACTACATCAATAGTAGTATATGCACACAATGAGTGAGTCTAGGAACAACAGTGAGTAAGTGAACATACACAACAACGCGGACAGTACGGGTGGATGTTAGTCTTATAACATGAGTTTATAAAGCATGATATATACTTTTTATAAAGTTAAGAGCACTTACTTTTTTGGAATATATAGAGATGTAACAAAACTTTATAAAAAGTAAAGCAAAGGAAAAAATACCAAAGGATTCAGGATGATGGTTACCCCAGGTTACGGGAAACCGAGATGGGAGTTGGGAAACCATATAGTTAGGCATAAGTTACTATCAAGACCCTGGTCTGGGTTTTGGTAGCGAGTTCACAAATGTTTGTTATACTATTTTAAATCCATCCACCTGCATGTATATTAAAGCAGACCATGCAAGGACCGATGATGAAAGCATGTCATAACTGGGGGTCATGCATAGTCTATAATCCAACGCTGCACCTGAGGTCCAGTATTTTTACGCAACATAAATAAACAAAAGCAGGACCAACACTGATAGAAATCAGCGACGAGGGAGACAGACAGAGAGCAAGGAGGCCCTGTGTGCAGTTATTCATCCATCCACACAGCAAACCTGTGCTGGTCATACTCCCTGCCAGACGCTACGCCAGACAAAGACGAGAAACAGAAAGATAAGCAGGACAAGGGGCCACGCTCGGAACTGTGTTACGGCTAATGCTAGCCCAGTCACATGGGAAACAGCAAATGCAATAAAAGAGGCTAAAAGGGACGTGGGCGGGACTGTGCAAACAAACAACTGAAAAGGGTTGTGTTCCAAGGATGGAGGCCCCAGAGGACAAGCCGATGTTCGCCCGGAGGCCCCGCAGCGACCTACACTTTTTCAGAAGGATGAGAAAAAACACTCTCCCCCAGTTGCCAACATTTTTGATGATTCTCCTTAACTAAAAGCCTCACATATATAATACTCTGCAACTGAATTCACAATATAAACACTATCTTATTCTAGACACTAGAGGTTGTATGGCACTACTCCCTAAGTTCTTTCTTTCATTTAAATATTCAAAATATGTTTTTATTGATTTCAGAGAAAGGAAGGGGGAGAGAGAGAGATACAAACATCAATGATGAGAGAGAATCATTGATCGGCTGCCTCTCCACGCCCCCCACTGGGGATTGAGCCCCCAATCCGGGTATGTGCCCAGACCGGGAATCAAACCGTGACCTCCTGGTTCATAGGTCGCACCAGCTAGGCCATAAGTTCTCTTTTATTGTTTGAACATGCCTTCTTTTACTCAACTTTTCAAACTGCCTACAGTGAGGAGGACACTGCACTGAAAGGGGGGTAGAAACAAACCCTCAGAGCCCCCGCCCCTCAGTGTAGAGAAGAGAAGTGACTCAAACATCACAGAGAGGCACTGGGACCGAGACAGCAGGAGGGCGGGAGCCAGGGGTGGCCCCCACGCTTCGCTTGGCTCAATCTTCTGAATTTCACTCCGGGGTTTATATTCAAAACTTAAAGACGAAGAAGTGAAGCCTGAGAGAGGTGAGGTGCCTCCGACACCCCATCAGCACGGCGGGAGCCAGGACCCCTGTTTCCTCACTGGAGAGGGAATCTGACTTTTCAAAGGAAAACGTTTGTCTTCAATGATTGGTACCTAAACATTCATTGCTAGATCTTGGCCAATGTCCACAAACACAGAACAGCTATTAGAAAAGCTTTTTTTTAAAAAGGGTCATTCATCCTTAAATGGCTGTGGTCATTCGCTTGGAGTCTCAAAATAACTCTTATCATTATTCATTGTTAGAAATGCATCAATGGGCATAGTAAGAATCTGAGAGCTCCCGGTCCTCGCCCAAGATTTCCACATCACTTCTCGAAGGAAAAGGCCTGTGGAAGTTAACAAATGGCTCTGACTCACAATAGTTCTATACACTGCACCTCAATGAAGCCAAGTTTCCTGTTTACGGCCACTAGTCCAAGTTACACAGGCACACAGCGGAGGCTGCTCTGTGGCAAGCACTCCCACCCTTAGCCACAGCTCCTGTGTGCCTGCTTCTCTGTCAATATCGCCAGGTCAGATACACATGCCTATGCCATGTCAAAGTGTAATTAGGGAACATACAAGAGATGTTGAGCCCGGCCGATGTGATTCAGTGGTTGAGCGTCGACCTATGAACCAGGAGGTCACGGTTCGATTCCCGCTCAGGGCACATGTCCAGGTTGCAGCCCGATCCCCAGTGTGGGGCCTGCAAGAGGCAGCCAACCAATGACTCTCTCATCGTTGATATTTCTCTCTCTCTCTCTCCTCCCTTCCTCTCTGAAATCAGTAAAAATATATTTTAAAAAGATGTTGCACTGTAATGCACAAAATCGAGATCATATGTTTGGCAGATAAGTGCATTTCATTCCATGTGAGTCTAGTGTGTGTGCCAACCTGAACCAAGCGCAGGGCTGTGCTTTAGACACATCTCCACTTCCTCACAGCCTTTCCCGGCACCTGCACGCCACCATCCTTTACTCAGGGTTTCCCGAGCACCTGCCTACGATGTCCCAGGCCTTGTCCTGAGCTTTGGGGATACAGCTGCGACCAGACAGTGAGAATCCCTGAATCAAGGAGCAATCAAACAGCAAAAACTTAATGTCTGAGCGTTCACGGGTACAGAGTCTTATTTCATGAATATTAAGTCCAGAGAAAGCAGTGGATATTTTTCACTCAACGAACAACATTCAGACTTTCAAAACACGCTGCCTGTTAACACGTGCTACCATTTAAGTATCAGCATTGTTATTATAGAATCAGGGCTGTAAACTCAGGTTTTATTCTTAGATGTGACTTTATTCATTTTTTACTTTTTCTTCTTTTTTTTTCCAAAATCCTTCTGACCTAAAATTCTAAACCCTGGCTGGTCTCAAAGACGTATTTTTAGAAAGCTCAAAGAAATAGAACTATTTCCGTTAACTCTGCCCATTTCCCACGTCGAGCTGCGCATGAGCAGCCCCTAACCACCATCATTCAGGCAGAACCAGTGGAGTAATCATCGTCCCTCCCCTCTTCCCCATCCATCGCATGGCCCACACCCCTCATGTCTCTGAAAGGCAGGTGTGCGAGCAACTGCCCACACGGGGCTACCCCAGCGTCTCACAGCCTGGACTCTGGAGCTCGGCTTCCCCTCTGGTCTCTGACACACTTCTTACGTGAGAACCTCCCACACCAACAATCAGGGCCTCTTCCCCAGCCTCCAGGATGAGAGAGGAAAGCACTAGCAGCGGAGCTTTGGTTCCCCTCCCATTTTCAGGGAAGCACAAGACAATACCAGGTGGCCCTTCTTTCCTGCGGGCTACACCCTGGCCTAGAAACACCGTCCCTTCTTACTCTGTCTAGGATGGGAACCCAGGCCAATGCCCTATTCTGGGAACGCCATCAACAGCAGGAAATGTGGCTTTTCTGGACCTTCAAAACTGAAGTTTCCAACTGTGAACACAACAGAAAGACCAGCTGGGGAAAATGAGGGATGGCCGTTCCTAGGCAAATCTGGGGGAGAGGAGCCGGTTGAAAATCCTTCGATTCCTTCCTTCTGCTGGCATCTCCTCTCCCCGAATCAGACTAGTTCTCTCCAAAGTTGGGTGTGCCAGGCAATCCAGTGGGAGCAAGAAGGGAATATTTACATCTCTTTATACTTATTTTACTTAAAAATAAGAGATATACTTTTACGAATATTTAATATACAGATTGCTTAGGGAATCTTCACCCAGTCCACAAGCCTACCAAGGAGTTCCCATTAAAATGTCAACTGAGTTCTCAATAGAAGCACTTCAGGACAGAAGGGAGTGGCATGAAGGACTCAAAGTAATGAAAAGCAAGGGCTTAAACCCAAGACTATTGTATCCAGTGAGGCTATCATTTAAAATTTAAGGTGAGTCCTAGCTGGTTTGGCTCAGTGGGTAGAGCATCAGCCTGTGGACTGAAGGGTCCCAGGTTTAATTCCAGTCAAAGGCACATGCCTGTGTTGCAGGCTTGATCCCCAGTACAGGGTATGCAGGA
This sequence comes from Myotis nattereri, assembly GCF_964212035.1. Taxonomy (NCBI): domain Eukaryota; kingdom Metazoa; phylum Chordata; class Mammalia; order Chiroptera; family Vespertilionidae; genus Myotis; species Myotis nattereri. Next base: position 94,294,079 of record NC_138083.1, read on the forward strand.
GGCAGCAGATCAATGATTCTCTCTCTCGTCATTGATGTTTCTATCTCTCTCTCCCTCTCCTTTCCTCTCTGAAATCAATAAAAAAATATTTTTAAAAGGATAAAATAAAATTTAAGGTGAAATAAAAAGCTTTCCATACCAAAAAAAAAAAAAGTACATTACCACCAAACCAGCAATGCAAGAAATGCTAAAGGGACTGCTTTAACAAGAAGAAGAAGAGGAGAGGGGATCATAGGCACAAAGAAAATAAAAATGGTGATAAATAAATACCTATCAATAATAACCTTAAATGCAGATGGATTAAATGGTCCAGTCAAAAGACATAGGGTGACTGAATGGATAAGAAAACATGACCCATACAGGAGCTGTCTACAAGAGACCCACCTCAGAACAAAAGATACACACAGACTGACAGTGAAGAGATGGAAAAATCTGTTCCATGCAAATGGAAAGGGAAAAGAAGCTGAGGCAGCAATACTCATACCAGACAAAATAGACTCCAAAACAAAGGCCATAACAAGAGACAAAGAAGGCCACTTCATAATACTAAATGGAATGATTCAACAGGAAAATATAACCCTTGTAAACATATATGCACCCAATACAGGAGCACCATTTAAATAAAAAACTCTTGACGGATTTTAAGGGAGAGATTAACAGCAATGCAGTTATATTAGGGGAATTCAACACCCCACTGACATCACTGGATGGATCTTCCAGACAAAAAATTAACAAGGAAACAGAGGCCTTAAGTGACACACTAGATCAGATGGCTCTAACCGCTATTTACAGAACATTTCACCCCAAAGCAACAGAATATACATTCTTCTCAAGTGCACATGGAACGTTCTCAAAGAGAGACCACATGTTAGGGCACAAAACAAGTTCATACAAATTCAAGAAGATTGGATATCATACCAAGCATCTTCTTGGATCACAATGGCATGAAGTTAGAAATCAACTACAATTAAAAAAAACACACTCAAATACATGGAGGCTCAACAGCATGGTATTAAACAATGAATGGGTTACAATGAAATCAAGCAAGAAATTAAACATCCTGGAAACAAATGAAAATGAACACAAAACCACCGAAAACCTATGGGACACGGTGAAAGCAGTCCTGAGAGGGAAATTCATAACACTACAGGCCTACTTCAAGAAACAAGAAAAAAGTACAAATAAACCATCTAACCCTAAAACTAAATGAATTAGAAAGAGAACAGCAAGAAAAGCCCAGAGGAAGTAGAAGGAAAGAAATAACAAAGTTCAGAGCAGAAATAAATGACATAGAGACTAAAAAACAGTACAAAAGATCAATAAATCCATGAGTTGGTTCTTTGAAGAGATAAACAAGATTGATGAACTCCTAGCCAGATTCATGAAGAAACAAAGAGAGGACCCAAATACATGCCAGTACTGGCACAGGAACAGGCATATAGACCAATGGATCAGAACAGAGACCCCAGAAATGGACCCACACCATATGGTCAATGAAAGAGGTGATATAACAACGGACACAACAGAAACACAAAGGATTGTAAGAAAATACTATGAACAACTAAATGCCAACAAACTGGACAACCTGGGTGAAGTGGACAAATTCCTAGAAACATACAATCTCCCAAAACTCAATGAGAAAGAATCAGAAAACCTGAGTAGGCCAATAACAGCCAATGAAATTGAAGCAGTCACTTAAAAATGTCCAGCAAACAAAAGTCCTGGACCAGATGGATTTATAGGAGAATTTTACCAAACATTCCAAGAACTAACACCTATCCTCCTCAAACTATTCCAAAAAATTCAAGAGGAAGGAATACTTCCAAGCTCTTTCTATTAAGCCAGCATTATCTTAATCCCAAAACCAGATAAAGACACTACAAAGAAAGAAAACTATAGGCCAATATTCCTGATGAACATAGATGCTAAAATCCTCAACAAAATATTAGCAAATTGGATCCAGCAATATATTAAAGAGATCATACACCATGATCAAGTGGGATTTATTCCAAGGATGCAAGGCTGGTATAATATCTGCAAATTCATAAATGTGACACATCATATAAACAAATTGAAAGATAAAAAAAAAGCCCACAGGATCATATCAATAGATGCAGAAAAAGAATTCGACAAAATCCAGCACCCTTTTTTGATAAAAACTCTCAATAAAGTGGAAATAGAGGGATCATACTTCAACATAATAAAGGACATTTATGTCAAACCTACAGCCAACATAATAGTAACGGGCAAAAACTAAAAACATTTCCCCTAAGAAAAGGTACAAGACAAGAATGTCCATTTTCACCAATCTTAATCAACACTAAAGGCCCAGTGCACAAATTTGTGCACGGGTGGTGTCCGCCAGCCTGGCCCCAATCAGGGCGGACTGGGGCCAGGCCTGTTGGGAGGAGATGGTGGGAGATTGGCCGGCCTGCCACGATTAGGGCCTGATCAGAGCCAGGCTGGCTGGGGGGAGGGACTGCAGGTAATTGGCCAGCAGGCCCCACCCACAAATGGGGTGGGGGGGTCAATCAGGGGTCAGAGGCACGGGGGAGGGGCCATGGGTGGTTGGCCGGCCAGCCCTGCCCCTGATTGGAGTGGGGAGGCTGATCAGGGTTGGAGCTGGCTGAGGGGAGGGGCTGTGGGCCTATCGGGGTGGTGGGGGCCCATCGGGGAGGGACCAGCGGGGGGAGGGGCTGCAGGAGGTTGGCTGGCCAGCCCTGCCGCTTGATGGGGTGGGAAAGGCCAATCAGGGGTGGGGCGGCTGGGAGGAGGGGCCAAGGGAGGTTGGCCGGCAGGCCCTGCCCCCTGATAGAGCCAGTTGGCTGGCCATAGTGGGTGTCATAGCAACTGGTCATTCTGGTTGTTAGAGCATGCCAGTCACTGCCTTTTTATACATATAGATAGTACTGGAAGTCCTAGCCACATCTATAAGAAGAAGAGCTAAAAGGTATCCAAATTGGAAAGGAGGAAGTAAAACTGTCATTATTTGCAGATGACATGATATTGTACACAGAAAACCCTAAAGACTCCACTGGGATACTACTAGACTTAAATGAATTTGGCAAGGTAGCAGGATACAAAACCAACATCCAGAAATCAATGGCATTTTTTATATACCAATAATGAACTCTCAGAAAGAGAAACTGTTTTTAATTTTTTGAGGAAATAGTTTCTCTAATATTTCAAGAAACATGATTTTAAATATAATAATGTTACATGCAATAAGCATTAATATTTCAAGAAAAAAAGATTTTAAATATAATAACACTAGTGCCCCTGTGCATGGATTAGTGCACATTGAAAGGAAATTAATTAGAAGGTGGCCAGTGGGGCAGGACTGTGCGAGACAGGCCGGACATGCCCTGGAGCCAACCTCCCACAGTCCCATTATTATATTTAAAATCGTTTTTCTTAAAATATTAATGTTTATTGCATGTAAATGGTTAATTATTTTGTATGTACAATCTGGTAATAGATTTAGTTTGTATATTGTAAAAAAAAAAAAAAAAAAAAGAGTTAAAAAAAAGAGAAACTAAAAAAGCAATTCCATTTACCACTGCAACAAAAAAATAAGATACCTAGGAATAAACTTAACCAAGAAGGTAAAAGACCTGTACTTGAACAACTATAGGACACTGAAAAAAGAAATAGTGGAAGATACAAACACATGGAAATCTATACCATGTTCATGGATTGGAAGAATTAACATCATTAAAATGTCTATACTACCCAAAGCAAATTATAGATTCAATTAAATCCCTATTAAAATACCAAAGGTATACTTCTCAGAGCTAGAACAAATACTTCAAAAGTTTATGTGGAACCATAAAGAGACCGTGAATAGCTGCAGCAACCTTGAAAAAGAAGAATGGAGTAGGAGGAATCAGAACACCGGATATCAAACTATACTACAAAGCCATTGTAACCAAAACAACCTGGTACTGGCACAGGAACAGGCATATAAACCAATGGATCAGAACAGAGACCCCAGAAATTGACCCACACCATTACGGTCAATTAACACATTGCAAACGGATCACAAGAATTCTCGCTTCATATTACACAGTGTTTTACAAAGTATCATACTTTAAAAAGATATTAGCTTATAAGAACATGTAATAAATAACTTCAAAATGCAATGGGCATTTAATTTCAAAGTGTGCCTTTAACATTATGTAAAACATTTTTTGTACTCATTCAATAGAAACTTATCTGGCCACTGGGTAAAGCTAGCAATAAAACTACTGGTCCGCAATGTGTTAATATTTGACAAAGGAGGCAAGAAATACAATGGAGTAGACAGTCTCTTCAACAAATGGTGCTGGGAAAACTAGACAGACACATGCAAAAAGATGAAACTAGACCACCAACTTATACCATATACAAGGATAAACTAAAAATGGATAAAAGACTTAAACGTAAGGTATCTATATATATACTAGAGGCCCAGTGCACAAAATTTGTGCACTGGGGGGGGGGGGCGTTCCTCAGCCCAGCCTGCACCCTCTCTCAGTCCAGGAGCCCTCAGGGGATGTCTGACTGATGGCTTAAGCCATCATCTCCAGCCATGAGCCCAGCTTCTGGCTGAGTGGCGCTCCCCCTGTGGGGCTGCCCCCTGGTAGTCAGTGCATGTCTTAGCAACCGGTCATTCTTCCATTCGGTCGATTTGCATATTAGCCTTTTATTATATAGGATAAGCCTAAGCAACTGTTAGGACTGACCGGAATGACCAGAATGACCAGTTGCTATGACATGCACTGACAACCAGGGGGCAGATGCTCAATGCAGGAGCTGCCCCCTGATGGTCAGTGCGCTCCCACAGTAGGAGTGCTGCTCAGCCAGAAACCGGGCTCACAGCTACCAAGTACAGCTGTGGCAGCAGGAGTGGCAGGTGCAGCGGGGTCAGGATGAGCAGCAGCTGAGCTGTGCCCGGCCCTGGCTGGGGCTCCTCCCAGGCCGCCTGCCACTTCAACACTGCTACATCCCTCAGGGGGATGTCGGACTGCTGGGTTTCAGCCAGGCTGAGGAACCCCACCCATGCACAAATCCGTGCACTGGGCCTCTAGTGAAACTATAAAAATCTTAGAGGAGAGCATATGCAATAAAATCTCATACATCCATGTAGCAATATTTTATGGATACATCTCCTAAGGCAAAGGAAATTAAAGAGAAAATTAAGAAATGGGACTACATCAAAATAAAAGGCTTCTGCACAGCAAAAGAAACCACCATCAAAATGAAAATAGAGCACACTGCATGGGAGAACATATTTGCTAATGATACATCTGATAAAGGGTTAATATCCTAAGTATATACAAATACAACTCAACAAAAGGAAGAAAAATAATCCAATTTAAAAAATGGGCAGAAGACCTGAATAGACATTTCTCCAAAGAGGACATAGAAATGGCCAAGAGACATATGAAAAAATGCTCAAAATCACTAATCACCAGAGAAATGCAAATTAAAACCACAATGAGATACCACCTCACACCTGTCAGAATGGCTATCATCAAAAAATCAACAAACAAGTGCTGGTGAGGATGTGGAGAAAAGGGAACCCTAGTTCACTGCAGGAGGGAATGCAGACTGGTGCAGCCACAGTGGAAAACAGTGTAAAGTTTCCTCAAAAAATTAAAAATGGAACTTCCATTTGACCCAGTGATCCCACTTCTGGTAATATATCCTAAAAATCTTAAAACTCCAATCAGAAGCAATGTGTGCACCCCTGTTCATAGCAGCATTATTTACAATAGCTAAGATCTGGAAGCAGCCCACGTGCCCATCAGGAGACGAGTGTATAAAAGGGCTGTGGGACATTTACACAGGGAATACTCTGCAGCTGTAAAAAAAGAGGGATCTTTGGGACAGCACGGATGGACCTGGAAAATATGCTAAGTGAAATAAGCCTGTCAGAGAAAGACACATATCACATGGTCTCACTTATTTGTGGAACCTAATGAGTAGAATGAATCGGCCAACAAAATAAGACCTGAAGCAGGGAGGCATGGAGCAGACTGACCTACCTGGATGTGGGGTTGGGGGGCGAGAAGAGAAGAGATAAACCAAGGAACTTATAGACATAGCCCATTGGCACGGGCAATAGGCTAGTAAAGATGGGGGGGGTGTTGGGGGGGTAGGGGGGATGATTGGAGGATGGGGTAAAGGAGAGGAAAAGAGATATGTATAATACTAGCAACAATGAAGTTTATTAAAATAAATCAATCAATAAAGAGAACACCGGGGAGCAAATTAACATCACAATTTGATCAGCAATGATTTGAAAAGCCAAGAAAAGACGTGCTGCAGTGTAAATAAACCCCATTTGTAATGACAAAAAAGAAGGGGGAAATGCATGCCTTGGAAGAGCAGTTCTGGAAAGTAGATGTTGGAGATGCTTCATTTGTTTTTGTAATAAAGGTATGGAACTGTTGCTCTGAAAGTTCCCATAGTTGCACATTTTGAAAACAGGGAAACAGAAATTTTTAACATAGTCTAATATTTTCCAAAAGAGGACTTGCACGCGTTTTGAATCTATTGTCTGAAACATTAAGGAACAACACCTTCCTACCAGGAAGTCCTGAATGCCACTTGAAAAGCAGACATTTACTGGCCATGTTTCCACTTTACAACATTTTAAATAATTGAAGGATGGGGCAGAAATAGGAGTCCCACGAAGCAGTGACCTCAGCCAGCCTGAGGCCTGGGCAGCCACACAGGGCCCCTCTCGGAAAGTCCTCCCGCTACTTCCATGCTCTGCAGCCACCTCCACCTCCTTCATGATTTTGACCCAGGGACTCCCCGTTTTCCTGGTGCCTTGGACTTGTTTGGTTCTGGGACTCAGTCAATGCAGTTCTTCCATTTGAAGCTACATATTTTTCCAGGTACCTTTTCAGCGGTGACAATTACTGAAGTCAAGTATCAAAATAAAACAACTGTGAATCGTATCATAAATGCCCAAGTAAACTTGTCATAAATAATTACACCTATGATGACTTTTGTATATTTGTATATGTATAAATAGGTATACACAACCACAAATTTATTTAAAGAAAGCAAAATTATTTTGATCTTTGAGTCAATAAAATGAAAAGCATTTTCGTCCTCATTCTTTCTCTTTTCAATTTCTGTTTCTGCATGTTCTAAGGACACATAATACATAATAGAGTAATACATGCATATAATCTATAAACAAACACACACGTATTGGCCCTGCATGTTCAACAACTTGTCATTTATCCAAGTGCCCGTCAAAGAGCTTCCAAAACTCTCAGTGACCATCTTTCGCTTTGGGACACAAGCTCCAAAATTACTCCCACGTCCCTGCTCCTCAGCCACACTTCGCAGGGATCGCGGTCAGTGTGAGTGGCCGTGGGAGTCCCTACAGGGGCGGCGCGTTTCTGAGCCTGCGCCCCCGCCCCCGCCCCCGCCCCGCCCCTGACCCAGCTCCCCGCCCCCCCCACCCAGCGCCCCTGACCCAGCGACCCGCCCCCACCCCGCCCCTGACCCAGCGCCCCTGACCCAGCTCCCGCCCCCACCCCGCCCCTGACCCAGCGCCCCGCCCCCCCCGCCCCTGACCCAGCTCCCTGCCCTCCCCCCGCCCCTGACCCAGCTCCCTGCCCTCCCCCCGCCCCTGACCCAGCGCCCCTGACCCAGCGCCCCTGACCCAGCTCCCGCGCTGGTGGACGGACCCGCCCCCGGGCAGGTGCTGTCAGCACCGCCCGCTCCATGGTTCACACCTGCGTGCGCGGAGCGTCCCGGGGACTCGGCGCCCGGTGCGCCCGTGGGTGAAGCCTCTCCTCGCTGACGTCGGAGGAACCACTGGCCTAAACGCTGTTCAAATTCACCCAGAAGCGCCATCTCCTCCGAATAAGCGGGGAATGGAGGGGGGGGGACGGGGGGGGGGGGACAGCGCCTGGAAGGAGACGCGCCAGCGGAGCTGCCTGGGGGCAGGCCGACCACGCTCCCCGCACCCCCGGGGCAGCTCCAGCCGGCTCCCCGCTCGCCCCAACCTGGGGCGGCTTCACCCGCGCGCTGGCCAGGGCGCCGCTCCCCGGGGTCCCGCGCGGACGCCGCGCCCTCCCCGGCCTCACCTGGATGGGGTGTCCCCTGCCCGGGGCCGCGGGCCCCCCGACCAGCTGGCAGTAGAGCTCGGGCCGCGGCTCCCCGCAGGTGGCGGAGGCCCAGACCCGCGCCGCCCCCGCCAGGTTGAAGTAGGGCGGGTGCAGGCTGCGCGGGGCCGTCGGGGGCTCCGGGGCGGGGGCGCCCAGCGCGGGCAGCAGCAGCAGCAGCCGGACCGGCGGCGGGATCCCGCCCGGAGCCATCCAGCCGCGCACGGCCTCGCTCCCGGACGCCCGCCCGCGAGGGGCTCGGTGGGGACCGCGGGCGGCCGGGCAGCCCGTCCCGAGCGCACTCGGACCCGCGGCGGGGGCGGCTCCTCCCCGGGGGTCGGCGGAGGCGGGAGCGGCCCGCGGACCAGGAACTGCCGGCGCCTCCGGAGCGCGGGGCGCAGCGACCTCGGGGGCGGGCGGGCGGGGAGGGCGGAGGCGTGCCCGGCCCGCTCCTGGCGGCTCCGCTCGGCCGGCCGCTCCCACTTCCCGGGCGGGCGGCGCCGTCAGATCTGCCTTCGCCCGGGACACGCGTGGCCTCAGCCCCCCAGCCACGAACCTTCGGACGGAGGAGGCGGGCGGGGAACTCGGGTGTTCCCGCGGAGGAAGGCGCTGCTCCTGCAGAATCACTTCGCGGGAGTCGGGGCTTCAGACTGGGCTCGGCTGCCCAGAGCCCCGTGGATTCTCAGACACGTCGTCACCGACACCCACGGCCCCGCAGGCACGTGGTCGCCGACATCCGGGACCCGCAGCCACGTGGTCGCCGACATCCGGGGCCCCCGCAGCCGTGTGGTTGCCGACGTCCAGGGCCCCCGCAGCCACGTGGTCGCCGACATCCGGGACCCCGCAGGCACGTGGTCGCTGATATCCGGGACCCGCAGCCACGCACTGAGTGTGGGAGCAAAGGGGGCTCTGAGCGGCAGAAAGAACACGTTGAAGAGACAGCCAGGCCGGCCAGCGTGGCCCAGTGGTTGAGCGGCCGCCTGCGAACCAGAGGTCAGGGTCAGGGCACAGGCCAGGGTGCGGGTCCATCCCCAGAGCGGGGCACGCAGGAGGCAGGATCCATGATTCTCTCTCCTCACTGATGTCTCTCTCCCTCTCCCTTCCTCTCTGAAGCCAATAAAAACATATTAAAAAGAAAAGAAGAGAGAGAGAGCCAAGAGCGGAGGTTGTAGTTTGCCCAACGGGAGAGGGACCCCGAGATGCGCCATCAGCTACGTTTTACAGGTGAGCTGAGCTGTTGCCGAACCGCTGGAGCCGTGGCGCCGACCTGGGCACAGGCGCTCCTGGGGCCGAGGGTCGGTCTGGGCGCAGGCCCCTGGGCAGGGACGGGGCCTCGCCGTCGGCCACGAGGGACAGAAGCGCCCGAGGAAGAAGGAGGGAGCGAGCACCAGGAGGAGCCGTGAGGACGGAGGCGCTGACTCCTGGAAGGCAGCCTGTGCACCTCGAAACCACAACTGAACAAACGCGCCGGAAACGAGGGAGGAGGCAGCTTCCACCATTAAAAGTCACAGGATTCGTGACTTTCATATGTAAACTGCTTTTACCGAACAGTTAGGAAAAGCTGAGCACTCGTGGGAAGACACCTTACACAATCAAAGAAAACAAATGTTTAAGCCAATGTCACCCCAACAAATTCAAAAAAAGAAAAGAAACACATAAAAAACATGTGAGCTTCCTGAAAACTGAAATGCCAGCAAAGCACCAATGAGACTCATCTGTCACCTTTCGAACAAGCAAACGGGTGTGTAAATGACGCTGCAAGTGGAAGAGAATTCAGGGGACGCAGTGCCACACGCTTCACAGAAGGAGAAAAACCTGCCACCTCTCAGGAAGCAGATGTGTGCAGTGTTGAGCCTGTGCATAGGTTTTGCCCTAACAGTTCCACTGTAGAGATTTATATACAGGAAATAATTCAGGAAGTTTGCAAAGCTCTAATGGCAAGTACTTACCAGAGCTTACTGCCCACTGATAAAGAGGTAGTTAAGTAAATGGTGGTATATGACATAGTGAAATATTACAAGGTCACACCATATGCAGAAATGAACCCACAGTGTATTGAAGACCTAAACGTAATCACTAGTACCTCTTAGATAAAAACGTAGGAGGTAAATCTTTCTGCCTGTGAAACAAGCAATGGTTTCTTACATATGAAATTGAAGGCACACAAAAGAAAAAATGAATTGAATCTCATCAAATTTTAAAACTTGTGTGTTTCAAAGAACACCATCAAAAAAGGTGAAATGACAACCCAAAGGATGGGAGAAAATATTTGCAAGTCATACTCTGATAAGAGACTCAAACCCAGAATAAAGAACTCTGTAACAACCATTTCAAAAATTAACTAAATGATGGAAAAGGGATTTTAATAGACACCAGAGGCCTGGTACACAAATTCATGCACCAGTGAGTGAGGTCCCTCAGCCTGGCCTGCGGGATCAGGCCCAAAACCGGCTCTCTGACATCCCCCGAGGGGTCCCAGATTGCGAGAGGGCGCAGGCCAGGCTGCGGGACACCACTGGTGCACAATTGGGGCTGGAGAGGGACTCGGGAGGTTGGCCAGCCGGGGAGGGACCACGGCGGGGGCTCCAGGGTATGTCCGGCCCGTCTAGCTCAGTCCTGACTGTCTGGACCCCAGCAGCAAGCTAACCTACCAGTAGGAGCGTCTGCTCCCTGGTGGTCAGTGCATGTCATAGCGAGTGGTTGAGCGGCCTTAGCATATTACGCTTTGGTTGGTTGAACAGACAACCAGATGACCAGACACTTAGCATATTAGGCTTTTATTATATAGGGTTTCTTCAAAGAACATGTGAAAGTGGCCAATAAGCAAATAGAAAGACATCATTAGACATCAGGGAAACACAAATCAAAACCACAGTGAGATGTCACCTCACACCCATTTTAGGATGGCTATAATTAAAAAAAAATTAAAAAACAGATAATAAGTGTTGGCGAGGATGTGGAGAAATTGGAACCCTCATATGTTGCTGGTGGAAATGAACATGTTGCAGACACTTTGGAAAACACTTCAACAGCTCCTCAAAAATTAAAATATAATATTACCATATGACGCAGCAATTCCAATCCTAAATACATATTCAAGAGAGTTAAACCCATGGCACACAAGTACTTGCACGGGGATGTTCCTAGCAGCATTCATAATAGCCCCCAAGTGAAAACAACCCGGAGTTCACCAACCGATGAATGGACAAACGAACTGGTGCACCTCTGCAACGGAGCACCGCTCAGCCGCGAGATAAACGGAGTTCTGATACCGTCTACACCACCGAGGAGCCTTGAAGAGCTTCTCTAGGGAGGAAGCCAGACCCGAACGGCTGCATTATTGTACAGGGAGTCACTGCCAAGGGGGATGGGTTTCCTTCGGGAATGATGGAAATGTGCGGGCGCAGACAGTGGGGATGGCTGTACCACTCTGTGAATAATATACGGAAAACCACTGGGTCATGCACTTTAAATGTGAATTTATGGTGTGTGAATCCTATCTTCATTCAGCTGTTACTAAATTTTGCAGAACTGAAATATATATTAAATATAAAAAGTATACATGGATGTGTGCATGAGTGCATGCATACATGCACACACGGTGAGGCGGGGAGACTCAGATTTTGAAAGCTGTCTAGGATGTTCATGAGTGGATAGATGGGATGGAAAGAGGAGCGTTTTGTTTATTTTCTTCTTTCTGCCTGTCTATACATGTTTAACTTTTCCAATAGTGAAATACATTGCTCTGCCCTAAATAGGGACTCTTATATCTTAATAAATCAAGGGACTGAACACCCAGCACTACCTGGAACAGTCCTGCCGCGGCACCATGGTCCTAGCTAACGTGACAGAAGAAGACTGAGAGAAAACAAGAAAGATAGATTTATATATATTTTTATAAAGTCCTTCCAGACACAAGAGTATTTGAGGGGAAATATTCAGCAAACGGCTAAGATTCCAAAGTTAGGTTATTAATATGCGAAGTGAAAGCAAAGCCGAAAGGGAAGAAGCTGTCCTCCGCCCACATCAGCCCATCGCCCGGAGATGTTCTGATCCCAGCATTCCCAGCAGCAGAACCGACCACCTGCAGTTCAAACCAAGGCTCCGTCCTCATAGCACTTCCTATCCTGCTGTCAAAGGCAACCAGGACAGCATGGCGTGCAAGTGCACTGCCTTGTAAATGATGACATCACTCCTCGATATGTTTACTACATGCCACGGTCAGAAGGTGTGGAGCATCGCTGACCTCGCATTGTCATTGCCGCTTAGAAATAACTTAGTGATGTCACGTGCGGTAAGTGTGTTTGCCCACTGAGAACAGCTTTGAAGATGATCAAATAGAAGCTAAATATCTAAAGTTAATATTTGCCAGTAACGTTATCTCTCTAAAGATTGTGTATCCAAAGCAAACACCCTGAGCACCTGCCATCCACAGCCCTACCTATCAGAGATGTCAGGAGAATAAAGCCACTTGGGGAGGGGAGAGAGGCTGCCCTGAAGTTTGAATGAAGGAAGGGATGAAAAAGTACTTTTACACACTAAAGCAGCAAATATAAGGCTCACTGGCATTTTAAAGGCAAGATGAGGCTGCTGTGTTTTGTGAGGTCTTTAAAAATATATTTTTATTGATTTTGAGAGGAAGAGAGAGGGATAGAGAGAGAGATAGAGAGAGAGAGAGAAACATCAATGATGAGAGAGAATCCCTGATCAGCTGCCTCCTACAGGACCCCACCAGCGATTGAACCCACAACCCAGGCCATGTGCCCTGACCTGGAATTGAACCTTGAACTCCCGGGTCACAGGTTGACGCTCAACCACTGAGCCACACCAGCCAGGCAAGGAGCTGCTGTGCTTGAATGGGGAAAGATGACGCTCGAAGAAATGAAATAACTTGCCCCTGTTTTAAGAAAAATAGGAATAATAGGGACCCTCATTTTATGCTCCTGGAAGGACTCCAGGAGGACAGACGGAAACGCTGCCCTGGTGAGGCCCTGTGAGGTGTGAAAGCTGAGGCGTCCCCAGCAGGGCAGCTACGGGGTTGCTGAGCCCTGGAGGCGAGGGGTGTGACACATGCATAGTTGGGAATAAACAAACCCCAAACTAACACCAGGGAATTGGGGCCTTGGCTGGCCTCCCGCTACCTCAGAAGTGATTCATGCATAGCGACGTCCTTCAGATTTCAAGGGGGAGTCTGAAGGACTGAGTTGAAAAGGGTTTCCCCAGAGGTCAGACCCTCGACTGTGCGGGTGATAAACTCACTGTGTCCTTGTTGCAGGGGCATAAATCAAACTCGGCAGGTTCCTTTCACACGGCGTTTGGACTCACATACTCATGGCTTCTGCTCTTGAAGTCACAGCCTAGGCTTTATCCTCCTCCTTCCTCCCTCGCCCTCTCCAACTGGGCGGCCTTCTCCCTGTCCTCCCGCGTCCTCCTGGGACTATGAGCCGGGACCATAAATCCTGGGTCCTGCTTATTCTTCTTAGAATTGTATTGTTCAAGGCAACAACTCACCACCGGCTGATTGCTGCGCAGGCTGTGGTTTTCCTCCTCCATCATCACTTCACGGAGAAAGCAATGACAACGACATCCTTCTAGGCCAATAGCAGCCTGTGGGTCACCAACAGCCATGAAGAGAACACAAACAACATGGAAAAATAAGAGAAGGTTCTAGTTCTGGTAAGACCACACCCTGGTCAGGCCGCCCCTAAAAACCCAGAGGGAACGAGGGATGTTCGATGGGCCACCTGGTTAGCTCTGCTGTGAAGGTCGAGAGCATCTTTCAGAACCAACCTTCTAACATGCACTTTCATATGCTTTTTACATGTATTTTTATTGATTTCATAGAGGAAGGGAGAGGGAGAGAGAGATAGAAACATCAATGATGAGAGAGAATCACTGATTGGCTGCCTCCTGCACACCCTCACCCCTGGAGATCGAGCCCACAACCCAGGCATGTGCCCCTGACCAGAATCAAACCTGGGACCCTTCAGTTGCAGGCCAACACTCTGTCCACTAAGCCAAACCAGCGAGGGCTTTATGCTTTTATTAGAGGCCCAGTGCACAAACTCATGCACCAGTGGGGTCCCTAGGCCCAGCCTGTGGGGATTAGTAGACCTCCACGCTCCCACATTGGCCTTACCTGCCAGCTCATTGGGCTCCGGCCCATTGTCCACATTGATCCCGCGCAGCGTGAAGTTGTGCACGAAGCAGCAGGCGGTCAGGGAGGAGCCCGAGCCCAGGCTGGGCGCTGCACCGCTCCCGCTTGTCCTGGCCTGCTGTGCCTGCCCCCACTGCAGCTGGGGCACACGGGGGAGTGTCCGTGGGAGAGCAGCTGTGCTCGCCAGCCCTGAGCCCGGCGCCTGGCACCCGTCTGTCAGCTGAGCGGCGCTCTGGCTGTGGGAGTGCACTGGCCATCAGGGGGCAGCTCCTACATCGAGTGTCTGCCCCCTGGTGGTCCGTGTGCATCATAGCTACCGGCCGGTCATCTGGTCGTCAGGTCATCTGGTCGCTTAGGCTTTTATATAGATAGATAGATTACTCTTCTCTCAGGAGCTCTACTTTGAATGAGTGTTATAAAATATTATTTCCTAACAAACATTGTCCATATGATTAAAGACCTATAAATAGCTGGTAACTAGCATGGAGCAATTAGTGTGACCATGCTGAGCTTAAATCGCTCCAGCCCAGAGTGCAGAAAGTGGGCCTCCATCAGCCTACGCTGCCAGGCTCTCTGGCAGGGTTTCTGTAGAGCAGGGTTTCTGCTCGTCATTTTGAAAATTGAGGCTCGCCCCCTGGATCTCCCTAGCCCCCTGGGCATGGGAAAACACAGATCCAACACCACCCACTTTTACTGATAGGCAAGAAGTCAAGGTCAAGGAAATGGCCCAAGTCCTCATTACCACAAAATGGTACCCAAAATCCAGAACCCAGCCACGTGCCTGCTGGGGTTGCAGCACACCTCCCCTCCCCCTCAGAGTGGCCCCAGGCCCTGTTCCAGGCCCTGTTCCAGGCCGCTGGTCTGAGGGCTCCTTGGAAAGCAGTGATGCTCCCTCACACGTGGCCTGTGTCTGGTTTGGTTTCTGAGCTCAGCATCCTCTGTTCACCTAACCAGAGTGGAATTCTCGGAGCAGAGTTTCTGCTCACGGCTGGCAGATTCCAGGTTGGCTGGAACCTTGACACGGGTGTCTCCCGTAGGGCACTCCCTGGTTGCCAGTCTGCCAAAGACTCTGCGAAGAATTCACATTCCGATTGCATGAATTTCCTCTCCAGCTCTTGCTTCACACACTCCAGTTTGGCCTTTATGTGGACTATGCGGTTGGGCAGAGCAGGTAATTTTATATATTAGTTAATAAGAAATCCTTTTCTTCACTCCAGGTATGTGTTACTGCAAGCAGTGGTACTGGGGTGAAAGGAAGCCTACCTCTCTGTAATAACACCTTTTCTTTTTAAAAAAAATGCTTTATTGATTTCAGAGAGGAAGGAAGAGGGAGAGAGAGAAATACCAATGGTGAGAGAATCATTGATCAGCTGCCTCCTGCACGCCCCACACTGGGGATCGAGCCCGTAACCCTGGCGTGTGCCCTGCCCGGGAATCGAACTGTGACCTCCTGGTTCATAGGTCGACGCTCAACCGCTGAGCCATGCCAGCGGGCAGTACCTTTTCTTTACAGTGAAATTTCCCCCATTAGCCCAGAGCTAATCTTGAAAGGAAATTGGGTGAAAGCCATTATTTTCATTTTGTGGAATTGAGTAAAAATAAGCTAGAGAGAAATTAAATCATCTTGCTCGGGCTTAGTGGAAATTTAAGAAATGGAGCGTTCATGCTCTTGACATGAAGGTTAGTAATTTATCTGGCAGAGATTTTGAGTGAAAATTAGAAAGCAGCCTCTAAGATATCCTCTTGTATCATTTTCGATTTTTTTCCTTTCAGATCACCATAAGTTTAAGGATTTGAATCCTGTTTCACAGTCTCTGTAACCACAAGAGTTAACACCACAGGCAGCGTTAAAATATGTCACATGCTGGGGCCCAGCCACACTACACTTTGTTCCTATGTCCAAAATATATCACTTCAGAGACATACATTTTGGTAAGAATTTGCACAATAAAAGGCTATCCTATATAATAGAAAGCTAACATGCAAATAGACCGAATGGTGGAACAACCGGAACAACAGGTTGCTATGACGTGCTCTGACCACCAGGGGGCGTGTGCAGAACATGGCGGGCATTGGCCTCGGCAGGATGCTGGAGCAGGTGAGCGGGGGCACCAGACTAAGATGGGTGCTGGTCGCTGTCATCCAGACAAGCCTCTAGTGTCCTGCCTGGTGCTCGCACCTGCTGTCGGTGCCGGCCCCACTCACACCCGCTGCTGGCGCCTGGTGCTGGTCCTGATCACCATCAGTAGGTGCAAGTGGTGGCTGCCAGCCCTGATCGCCCCTGAGGGCTTCTTCACCTCCCCCTGCTCCTGAGGGGCAATCAGGTCAGCAGCTGCCACTCACACCCGCTGATGGCGCCGGCCCCACTCACACCCACTCCTGGCGCCGGCCCCAATCCCTCCGCACCATCAGCGGGTGCGACCAGGTCCGGCGTTGCCAGCATGTGGGAGCAGCAGCAGCGGGAGTGGGGCTGCCAGCAGACAGGAGACCGGGGGCCATGGCAGGAGGGGCTGGGCGGGGGTGCGGAGGATGGGCCGAGACCCGCCCTTGTGCCCACTGCAGCCTCGCAGCGCACAGTTCCTTTCAAGGTGCAGGAATTCGTGCCCTGGGCCCCTAGTTTAACAATAAAGGATGGAAACGCTTGAGGACAGAGGATGGCCCAAGGACGTTTTCTTCTTCGTATGGTCTAAGATCTCAATAGAAGTGCCTCATACAAAGCAGAAGATTGGTAGTTCTTGGTCAAAATCTAGATTGAACTCATTTCACCTGAGCCCTAGAACATATGTGTAATAATTGTAAAGATATAATCGGGGGGGAGGGGGGACATATATAATACTTTCAACAATAAAGAATTATAAAAGAAAGAAATAATGTGAGGAAGACATTTAAAAAAAGATATAATCACTGAAACCTCTCACCACTTAACCGTCTTTAATAGCCCCCTTAATGCTGAGTAGTTTACAGAATAAGTGGGGATGCTAAATTCAATATTTTCCTCTTAAGGCCAGGTAGATCCAACTTGCTCATGTCTGTACCCTTCGACACTGGAGTTAGAGGGCCTGGGTATGCACTCCGTGACTAGGCGCTCCGTAACTCTATTCCTCACCCACTCACCCGTTATTTCCTTACCTCGTGCAGAGTGCTTTTCCATAGAACTAAATTCCAAGGAGATTCTGAGTGTGGCCGGTTAGACAGCCGGGCTCTGTAAAACAACCGGAAAATAGGAGCAAACCATAGACATACCCTGAGGACGTGGGAGGAGATAAGAGAGGGGCCCAGTCAATGGTTGGGCCCAGGGCGAGGAAAAGACCAAAGAGCCAGGAGGACCATCAGCATAACCTGCTGGGACGTGGCGGCAATGACTAGCTGCCTACCGAGGACTGGCGCCCCCATGCGTAGGGCACAGCTGTTCCAGGAAGTGGTGCTGCCCGAGGAATACGTTGTCCACCCCACTGGCATCTCCGTGGGGTCATATGACTGATTCTGAGCCAATGAAAAGGGAGGAATAGTAGCCATTAAAAGCCTTCTGTGTGATCCTTCCTGTTCTCTCTCTTCTCTTGCCTGGAGATGAGGGCTCCAAGGCCAAGTAGATGGAGGGAATCCACAATCCACAAGCCGGCCCATGTGGGAGGTTGCTCCACACGCACCTGCACTGGGCTGCTATGTAAATGAGAAATAGACGCTCGCTGAATGAAGCCGCCATGACCGGAGGGACTCCCTGTGAAAGCAGTCAGTGTTCAACAGCCACATGTGGTTCACGGCTACCACGCTGAACAGAGAAGATGATAAAACACGGGCAGTTCCCCTTGGCAGCGCTGTCACTAGGCTGCAGACCTAACCGTATCCTTACTCTGCTTAACATCACGTGATGTTTCTTATCACTCAGGATAAGGACTGAATTAGCTCTTCCCAGGGCGGTTGGTAAGCTGGCCCTGGCCCGCCTTCCTGCCCTGTCTCCTTCACTTGCGGGGATTGTGCCCTCACCTCCAGCCTTCGCAAACGGTTTCCCATTCCTCCGTGTGTCTCCACGACGTTGCACACGGCCATATTGCCTGTCAGGAATCCCCCCAGTTAATTCTTCAGAACCGACCTTGGGCACCACTGCTTGGCAGGCTTTCCCTAGCCGCACCCAGAACGCTCCCTTTGCCCTCAGAGCTGGGCGCCTTTCACTGGGCACACCGTTCATGCTCCTATTGCAGCACTTGGTCTGCCTGCTTACCAGACTGTGAGCTCTTGGGGCAGGCACCAGTGTAATTTATTTTTTATCTGCGGGGTCTAACAGTGTCTGGCACACAAGTAGGTGTTGAATTGGTGTTAGTTCTTCCTTACTCTTCAGTCCTCCCTGTCCGGGATGCGTTGCTGTTCCAAAGCCATCACATGCCCATCGATCAGCATGACTCCTCAGCTGGCTGCCGCCCAGGGCTGTTGAGTGAGCACTAGGCCCCGAGTGTGGTTTGCTAAAGACAAAAGGAACCAGGCGGACGCTGCCTTCTCAGAGGGCAAGGGCTCGGATTTGAGAAGGTCTGATCCCCTTTCTCACGTGGCTGATTTCCCTCGTTTTCTGTACCCGTAAAGCAGTGCTCTCCACCTCGGACAGCAGGACCAGGGGAGCCAGGCGGTAGCCATGGTCCAGTCTCCGTGCTCAGACTTGGATTATCAAAGGTTATTCCAACGCTCAGACCACGTCTCCATGTGTTGCAAGCCTCATCAGAACAAAGTATAACAAAGTTTTAAATCCTTTACTGCTTTGCATTCTATACGGGACAACTAAGCACGCAGTGATAGTCTGCCTTATTCTGTTTCCCACATTGTTTTTCCTATCTGTATTCTCTGACTCCATTGCGGGCATCCGATAAACAGGAAAACCTGTCTTCCATGCCACTCTGCATCGTGATAATGACTTAACAGGTGCTCAATAAATATTGATGGATTGATTGGTTGACGTGGTTGGGCTAATCTGGTGAGGGTTTTTCTCTTTTTTAATATTGTTTTATTGATTTTTTACAGAGAGGAGGGAGAGGGATAGAGAGTTACAAACACCGATGAGAGAGAAACATCGATCAGCTGCCTCTTGCACGCCCCCCACTGGGGATCAAGCCTGTAACCAAGGTATGTGCCCTCGACCAGAATTGAACCTGGCACCTTTCAGTCCACAGCCCAACGCTCTATCCACTGAGCCAAACTGGTCAGGGCTAATCTGGTGAGTTTTTATAGCCCCACAAGCCACTAAAAAAATCCCCAAATACCAGTGCCATCTTACAAAGCTCTAGACCATCAGCCGGATTTTCCAAGTAACCTAACTTTGAATCTGTATTTATGTAAGTTTTAAACATTTTGATTTAAAACATTTTTTTAGTTTATGATGGGCCATTTATTACATGGATGGCCTCCAATGAAGCAGGCCTCTGGGAATTCTTTCTCTTCACACGGAGTCTGAGTTTGGTCATGTGATTTGTTTTGGCAAATGCGACATTAACCAGAGTGATGTAAACAGAAATTTCATAATCACTTGTCATCTCAGAATTCTCCCTTGAACCTAGAATCCATGCGGTAAGAAAGTCTAACTACCCTGGTGAAGGAAGAGGGATGTAGAAAGAGGCCCTGGGACATGTGAGACCATGCCAGGCACGTGGGCAAAGCCAGCCTCGTCATTACAGCCCCGTTCAAGCCATCAGAGGAAGGCCCGAGGAGACCAGCAGAACTGCCTGGCTGACCTAGCCCAGGTGGCTGCACCACGAACTATAAACAAATAGTGGTTGAAGCCTGGGCTTAGGGGTAGCTTATTATGCACCAGGACACAACCCCAACACTCAGAATTTTCTCTCATTCATCAACATGAACTGGTAAGTATCACCTACCATTTGCAGGTTCCATTCTTAAACATCTTGAGTGAGATCTGAAGTGGAATGTAGAGTGCTCTTTCCTATCAAGATGAGGAAGTTTTACTTCTAGATCAGCGGTTCTCAACCTGTGGGTCGCGACCCCTTTGGGGGTCCAACGACCCTTTCACAGGGGGTCACCTAAGACCATCGGAAAACACATATTTGTAATTAGAAATAAATATTTCACAATATATAATTACATATTGTTTTTGTGATTAATCACTATGCTTTAATCATGTTCAATTTGTAACAATGAAAATACATCCTGCATATCAGATATTTACATTATGATTCATAACAGTAGCAACATTACAGTTATGAAGTAGCAACGAGAATAATTTTATGGTTGGGAGTCACCACAACATTAAGAACTGTATTAAAGGGTCACGGCATTAGGAAAGTTGAGAACCACTGTTCTAGATGCTTCTAGAAAACTGGGATTTTAGAATTTGACTTTCATGTTTAGAGTTTTTTCCTATGTAGTTAATGTCTTTAAGATAAATTAAGTTTATCTCTTCTTACTTTCTCTCTTTTTTTTCTGGCTTTTGCCCCTGGGTAAGTATCTAGGGAAAAGAAAAATTTTTATCTCATGAGTTTCATGTCCTGTTTTTGACTCTTGCCAAGTCGCTCTGTTAAATTTATTCCAAGTTAAAAAATAATAAAGTTCTTGTGAATGTGCCACAGCATCAACAACCATGCCAGAAAGGACAGTTCTATCCAAATAGATTTCTTCATTCTGTGTCTGTGTGACTCCCACACCTTCACATGGTCCTTTTGTACCTATCTTGTGAGTCATGGGGTTTTTGACCATCTGTGAGCCTCTCTTTCAAGCATAGCCATGGCCTTATTCCCCCCTCCCCACTTTTGGTTTATAGTTTATATTTCTTTCTTTCATTCTTTGTGTATCTTTTGTAGGTTGAGCTTTGAAAAAAGCATTTCTCCTTTATCTCTCAGTTAGGAAAAAATGTGGTTTACCTTGACTCAAAGACTTTCTTTGATAATTTCATCAAGTGTTGAAATTTCCATTAACGTGATAAGTAAAAAAAAAAATTAAAGATTGAAAGAAAAAGCAGCAAGAGCTAGCTTTTGAGTTGTTGGGTGGTTTCTGAACCGTCATACGCAGTTTAAGCCAGTGCTGCTCGAAGTGTGGCCCCTGGACCAGTGCCAGGCCATGAGCTGTGGCTGCAATGAGAAAACAAAAATTGAGTTTATAAGCTTTTGTACGTAGACGTCAGACTATGGTGTGGCCATTTTTCTTGTATCCAGTTTTATTGTATATTTAAAACATATTGGCCAACCATTGATTGTAACTTTAAAAAATGATCTTCCTGTACTGACAGTTACAGAAGCACTGGTCTAAATGACCTCTCCAGTGACCTTCCAGCCTCAGGCCTCAGACAAGACAGGGCCCAGAGTGGGCAGCCAACAAACGGACGTTGACAGATTGATTGTTACTTAATGCATAGTTTCTAATCCTGTGGTGCTCTGTTATGTTAAATCTTTATCAGTCGCTCAACTGTACATACAACAAATATAAGTCAGCTTTTTACAACAATTTTTATATGGGCATGAAACAACCTGCCTGATTCTCTTGGCTCGGTGTGAGTAATAAGTTAAATCCAAGCTTAGAGAACTCAAAAGAAATGATGGGTATGCTCAGGTTAACAGCAGCTTTCACTTGCTCCGCACCAGCACCGACGGGCTTAGCTGCCTTTGAGCGGGGAGCTGGGTGGGAAGCGCGCGACTCCATGTCAGGGCCGCCTCCATGACTCACTGTTATGAAGAATAAATGCATCGCTGGGTTAGATCAGGTGAAGGCCACGCCTCACACTAGTGCAGGAAGTCGAGTCCTGGGAGTTGCTCTCTGCCCTGGAGGCCCTCGCTAACTCCGACCTCGGGTGGAAGAGACCTGAACGCATAGCTGGGTCACGTTCTTCCTTCCGCACGGCCGTGGCCTCGGGCAGGCTTGCTGCTGGTCTTGCTCTGGCTTGCACGTCAGTCCATTGATTGGGTCATGGTCCCCTTCCTCTGTGACTTTACACGAGCTGCTTAAGCCTATGTTTTGGATCCCTCATCTGGGAAATAAAAAAATAAAGACGAGGACACCGTGAAGGGTAAGTGACAACGCACGTGCCATGTCTGCTGCTGGCTGACGGACCGCTACGCTCACGTCACTGCCCTCCCCGGGCCCTGCTCCGGACCACGCTTCCTCTGCCCGGGGAGGCCCAGGTCCCCACCTACTGCTTCCGCGATGTTGTGACTTCGGGCCATTTTTTAACCACTTTTAAGTCTCGGTTTCTTCATCTGAAAAATTGTACAAGGCGTGACATTTGAGTGAAGTCAGGTTGTGGAGGGCCTCGTGCAATACCACGTGCAGTCTGCTTCCGATTCGGCTAGGGATGGGAAAACGCACAGCTTGACCCACTGCGCCTGAGTTTCTGTCCAGGCTCCTGCCTGGGATTCTCATTTCTCGGAACCTGTTTCTTGACTCTTGCCATTAGCATCAGTCCTTACGAATCTAAGGACTGCCTTTACCTGCTGAACTTCTCACTGGACATAACTCCCTTTTTAAAAAATATGTTTTTTTTCGCCCTAACCAGTTTGGCTCAGTGGATAGAGCGTCAGCCTGCAGACTGAAAGGTCCCAGGTTTGATTCCAGTCAAGGGCATGTACCTTGGTTGATCGCTGTTTCTAACTCTCTATCCCTCTCCCTTCCTCTCTCTGTAAAAAATCAATAAAATATATTTAAAAAAATAAAAAGTATATTTGTATTGATTTCAGAGAGGAAGAGAGAGGGAGAGGAGATAGAAACATCAATGATGAGAGAGAATCATGGATCGGCTGCCTCCTACACACACACACACACACACACGCACACACACACACACACACACACACTGGGGATCTAGCCCACAACCCGGGCATGTGCCCTGACTGGAAATCCAACCATGACATCCTGGTTCATAGGTCGACGCTCAACCACTGAACCACACCAGCCAGGCACCTGCTTCCCACTTTTTACCCAGCCACAACCCCAGCACCTTAGAGGGCCTGTCAGGAGTCACAGAAGCTCCCATTGCCCTAAGATCCTCTGGTCAACACCGCCTGCTGTCTGCCCCCAGGTCCCCAGGCCACAGGACACCAACCAGCCTCCAGGCTGCTTTGCTTTCTGTTGGGAGCTCTGTGGATCTCTCCCCCCGCCCCGTGGGCCTGCCTAGGTCCAGGACTGAGCAGGAGTGGACTGGCCTTCAGCCACCTGCTGAGCCCAGAGTTGACAGGACCTGCTATGGAACAACACAGGGCATCCTGGGACCGGCCTGTCCCCGTGGTGTCGTAACCCCGGCAACCGGATTGAAGGCAGATGTTACAGGGACCATTTTGTGTAGAAACCATGTTTGATGGTGGCTCTTCTGGGAGCGTCTGCTGAGTTTCTCTTTCCCATGAAGTGACTTGGATTTCTCCGCAGACCTTCCATTCTTGTGTATGGCTCTTCTTCAGCTTGATTCCACCTGCTGGGGAGCTGAGACTCCTACACCTCCACAGACCAAAGGCATCAAAGCCAGCGGTGGCCTAGGAAGGCTGTGGCATCGGTGGCTTTGAGTGGCACCTCTGGGGGGATGGAGAGTGTCGGTGGGGCGTCCTGTACAAGCATAAGGTCCCTTGTTCAACTTCAAAATTCCAGACACCCCCCTCACACACACACAAAACATACACGCACACACACAAAGTGTCAGTTCAGTTGGCACAGACACCCTGCTCCAGCTGCCTCCACCCTGCTCCAGAGGCCTGTGGGTGTCCTTGACTTGGGCTCCTGCAATCAGGGGCCCCCAGCAGCACCCAAAAGGGAAGCCCTGGCGGAAACTGCCTGGTTCTGAACAAGAGGCGGCTGATTTAAAGGTAACGCCAGGTAAGGGCCCCCAAAGTCAAATGCCAGCAAAAACACTCTATTCTGCGTTTCGAGCTGTGGCGGGAGGGAATCTGTTTTCTCTACAAACAAACTTAAAGTTCACGCTTGCTCCCACGAAAGGCCGAGAGGGAATTTCCATGGCATGGGAGTCTTCGCGTCTGTTTCCCTGAGGACGGAAGTCAGCCTTTTGTTTGTTTGTTTTTGGCTTCTTTTCAATTGTTTTTGTTCAGTAAAGATGAAGCAAATCCAGTGCCAACTTTGCATGTAACTCAGAACTAAGTCTGTGTGTCTGCTATGCGTTTGCCCCTTACGGGCTTAGCAACTTGATATAAACCGTGAGGATGGGGTGTGAGCTCAGCCAGCATCAGGGTCCTCAGGACGGTCAGGCTGGCGCTCCCGCATGGACACTCAGAAACCTCTGGAACGCTCAGCAGCCTCCATTAGGAGGCATGTCCTCGGGTCCATCCATTATAGATGCTCTTACGCCCAAGGGCCAGACTAGTGCACGGGCACTTTCCAACCATTACCCTCTCTCTAAACAAACGCCGGGAGGGGCGGAAGCCGAGGGTGACACGATAATGCCGAACATCCTCATGAAGGTCCAACACGCCGTCTGACCTCTGACAGGGAGACGAAGGCTCGTGGGCTGGCGTTTATACCGGGTGCCTGGACCGCAGGGTCACAGACGAGTCTCCCAGAAACCCTGCTGCGTGAGGCTCACAGTCCATCCTGACACGCACTCGACGGGGCAAAGGCAACTGGCCCCCAGGGAGCTTCACTGCCCGACCCCAGAAGAGAAGGGCAGCTGACGTTTTGTTAAATCACTAGGGTGGATAATAAAAGCAAATCATTAGCGTGTTTGTTCCAAAAGCAAACAGTAGAAGAGGCCTGGATGGCTAAGGGCCACTTGGGGGAGAGTGGAACCATTTTGTGAAGTTCCTCTATGTCAGGGTGGCTCTCCTGAGAAGGGGGTACAGAGAAACCTTTACACAAAGCCACCCCAGAACCCTGCCTCCATGGGCCAGGGTGCTCCTGCGGCAACACGGGAATGCCCTACCCAGAAGGAGAGGGAGAGAGGGAGAAAGAGGGAGAGAGAGAGAGAGAGAGGGGGGTGGGGGGGAGAGAGACACTTTGCAAGTGGGAGCAGAGCATACACACACTGTAAACAGTTCATCAATGAACAATAGAACAAGTTTAGCAAATGCAATTCTAAAAAAACACTCTTTTCGCCCTGACCGGTTTGGCTCAGTGGATAGAGCGTCGGCCTGTGGACTCAAGGGTCCCAGGTTCGATTCCGGTCAAGGGCATGTACCTTGGTTGCAGGCACATCCCCAGTGGGGAGTGTGCAGGAGGCAGCTGATCGATGTTTCTCACTCTCTATTCCTCTCTGTAAGAAATCAATAAAAATATTTTGTTTTTTTTTTTTTAAAAAAGAAAACTCTTTTCAGAAGAGACGCTAAAGAGGAACATGCTGTCAAAGAAGGAATCGCTTAAGAAATGGATTTAGGTATCAGAGGACACACAGCGTAATGACAGCCGTGTTTACAATACGCTGATTGCAACTAAAAGGCCCTACAGACCAGCTGCAGCACAGCAAGAGCTCCCAGTGAGTGCCTTTGTTTCCCATTTGCTCACATCCACCCTCCGCCTGCCTGTGACCAGGAGAATGTTGTTCCTTTGGGGGCTTTTTTTTTTTCTTTAATGAAGATGAGTTTAGCCAGGTGTGTGGGGTGGGGTGCAGGCAGATTCTCTCCTGTGACTGACAAGGATCCCAGCAGCAGCCTGGCCGGTACACCCCGCCAAAACCAACTCTGAGCGGCCAGTGTGGGTGTGGAAAGGGAGTGGAGAGGGAATTGGCTTTGAAGCCAGACAGACTTCACAGAAGGTCTAATTAATTAAGTCGCTCGTTAGCAAATTCCTTCATTTCACCTCTCAGGACCTTCGTCTTCTTGCCTGTGGATAGGCATAAACCACCTCATCTGATTTTTATAAGGAAGCACCTGGCACATAGATTACACTCAAAATGTTAATTCCTTCCCTTCTTTCTGTTTATCGAAACTGCTACAGCGAGCCCCCCAGATCTGCTCCAATCCAGTGAGAGGGGTTTCTTTGCTCCCTTCCCTCCCTCCCTCCTTCCCTTCCTTCTGGATTTACTCAGCACCTGTCTGTGCCAGGGGCTCGGGCACAAAGGCAGAGCTAGCACCCCAAGACCTCACTGCCCCGTGAGAGCACCCAGAAAACAGCTGTGACTGGGGCGGGTGCAGGATGCAGGGGGAGCCCCGAGGGACTCCGAGAAGGTTCTCCAGTGGAGTTAAAGCCAAGCTGGGCCCTGAAGGACGAGGAAGGGCATTCGAGGTGGAGGGAACTGCATGTGCGAAGGCAGGGAGGCAGGACACCGCCGCCTGGCCTGGGAACTGTGGGAGGGCGATGGAGCCCGCGCCCAGGAAAGCTGCTGGGTGAGGTGGGGGTCCCAGAACTCAGTACCTGGACCCTCTGCTCCTTGGCCTCCTTTGGTCCTGGCTGCCTGGCCAGGAAGAGACCCCGCCTACCTGCCCTAGAGGAGGCTTTGAAGCTGGAGAGAGGGATGAGGAAGGAGGGGCAGCTGCTGGGATTGCTTCTCAGGAATCTCCTCCTCCTCCTCCTCCTCCAACACCATGGCAACCAGGCAGCAGCCGGGGGAACACCTGTGAGCTGGGCTGAGTGGAGGGGGAGGTGGGCTGGGGGTAGGGCCCTCTCTGAGCCTCAGTTTTGGCATCTGGAATATGGGCACCACAACCCAGTTGCTGGCTCCTGTCAACCCAGGTGCCCCCGGAGGCGGAGGCCCAGGCTGGACTCAGGAGGGGAAGGCGGGGCTGGGGGGACCCTGCACCATCCTGCGGCTGGGGGCTCAGCCAGGCGGCAGGCGTCCCTGAGCCACGTGGCCTGTGCTTCCCACCAGCAGCTGCCTGGTGCGCCCACTGCACTGTCCCTGCCCAGGAGCCCGGGGGAGCGGGAGGCAGGGCCGAGGCACAGACACAGGGATGGTCTCCCCGGGAGCCCTGCAGGGGGAGGTCTGGGGGGGTCTCCCCTGCTGGGGAACAGGGCCCAGCTGTTCCCAGAACCCGGTCAAAGCCCCAGAAGGAGGGGAAGGAGGGTCTATTTCCTGGGGCTGCTGCTCCCATGACAACAGACTGGCCTCAACCAACAGGAACACGTGCCGTCCCCCTTCTGGGCCAGAATCTGAAATCAGGGCGTCTGGGCTGTGCTCCCTCGGAGGCTCCAGGGAGGGTCCTTCCTGCCTCTTCCGCTTCTGGGGGCTCCCGGCTGCACCCCTCCATCTTCACGGGGCCCCTCCTCCATCCTCAGGCGACTTCTCCAGTGTGTCCACGTGGCCCCGCCCCCTTGTTCACGTGCCCACTATTGCCTGTTCATGTGGCCCCGCCCCCTTGTTCACGTGCCCACTATTGCCTGTTCATGTGGCCCCGCCCCCTTGTTCACATGCCCACTATTGCCTGTTCACGTGGCCCCGCCCCCTTGTTCACGTGCCCACTATTGCCTGTTCATGTGGCCCCGCCCCCTTGCGACCTTGGATGGTCTGTTTCTGGGGTGCCACCTCCCTGGTTGGCTGGCTGCCTGCTCTCACACCTGTCCACAGTCCCTTTGCCAAGGTCCTTCCAGAAAATCGTGTGCACGTGCCATCTCTTTCCTGCTGTGACAGCTGGGATTGAAAGGAGACGGGAGAGCAGTGGCCCGTCCAGAGTCCATGCAGGAGGTCCAGAGGGCCTGTGCAGTCCCCGGAGGCCCTTCTGAAGGGCAACCAGGTAATTTAAAATGATTTTAAACACAAAGTAACACAGTTTATCCCTAAAGGGCCTGGCCAGTGTGGCTCATGGTTGAGCATTGACCTATGAACCAGGAGGTCACGGTTCAATTCCCATGACCCTACAAAGGGAAAACGTATTTGTTGTCCTTATTAACTTTTATTTGTAGTTGTAGTTTTTAACTTATAAATTTTCAGTACAAATTCAATTGAGAACAGGGAAGGAGGCGGAAGCAGTGGCGAGGGGAGAATAAGTAGATCCCTAGTGTAGGTCGAACTGGGGTGGGGGCCAAGGGGGGTCATTGGGGGTTAAACCCATGGGGTCAGGCCGGACCTGGGTTCAGCGACCTCGGCGGTTGGGTGCTGGCTCCAAAAGAATTCAGAGCCCAGACTCCAACTGCAAGAGGACATTACGTATAAAACCACGGACGTGGAAGAGTCAGTTCCTAGGAGAAATGGGCTTAGAAACAAGTCAGAGGCAAAGTAAGACCTTAGACTGAGCTTGGGAGTGAGGAAGCCTGTGGTAATGCCCCTGGGGTCCGGGTGGGGGAGGGGGAGGGGAGGGGGAGGCCTCTGTCCTAAGGGCTTTAAGGGAGGAGAGTCTTAGGGGGTCGGGGAAGAGTCTACAGAACACGCAGCAGCTTTCCAGGCGGCCCTTCCAGGGATGTGGTCTCAGGGATTGATTGGCAGGCGCCAGGGCAGGGTCATTATTCAGTGCAGCTGGTCCTGAGGCCAGCCAGGGGGTCGCTGGTCTGGTTTTGTTGCTTTTCTGGGCCTGGAGTGAATACAAGGGAGGCCTGAATGTTATCTCCAGGGAGGGAAGGTCAGGAGGCCACCCCTAATGACCAGTGATAGGCTAGGCCCTCCGGGAGGGGGGTCACCTGGGGAGGTCCCACCCTAAGCGTCCTTTTCTCAGCACCTGGCCCACCCTCCTCGTCCTCGCTCTGCTCATGTCTAACTCCCACCACACTACAGTGTGGGACGTCCACTTTTACTTTAGCTTTGAACTCTCTAGAAAGGCTATTATTGTCTTTTGTACATTAAAAAATAATTTGTTTTTTTCATTTAAAATATATATGACTCCCCCACCTTTACTTCCCTAAACCCACCCTGGGCAGGCAGCAAGCAGTGTGTGAGGGCGTGCACAGCTCCAGGGCCCTCCAGGTGTGCAGCACAAGGCCCAGCGCAGGTGACAGGTGTAAGCACAAGGAGCTATGAGCCCAGCCGGGGTGGCTCAGTGGCTGAGTGTCGACCTATGAACCAGGAGGTCAAGGTTCAATTCCCGGTCAGGGCACATGCCCGGGTTATAGGCTCGATCCCCAGCATGGGGCGTGCAGGAGGCAGCCGATCAGTGATTCTCTCTCATCATTGATGTTTCCCTCTCTCTCTCTCCCTCTCCCTTTCTCTCTGAAATCAATAATAAAAATATTTCTTAAAAAATAAATAAATAAGGAACTATGAGTATATTTCAAATGTGCCCCTCACCTGCAAAAAAGAAAATACCACTCATTACTGATTCAGCCAAAAGGCTTGAATCCCCAGGAGGGGAATAAAACCAACAGATTCTTAGAAAAGAAAAGGATCAGAAAGAAAGGAAAACCTGGAAAGAAAGAAAAATGCAAAAAGCGATTTGAAAGGGTGGTGGGATGGTGGGCGAACTGTTGTCTCCTGTTTCACTGCCATCACCATCCCAGCTGCAATGAGGCCGGCAGCCGCCTCTGCAACCTGCTCTTCAGAGGGTGCGTGTGCGCGCGTGTGTGTGAACCTGCGTGTGGGGATGTGGAGGCTGTACAGTTCCACAGTGTGGGGTTTGGGGTGAGTGTGTGTGTGTGTGTAAGGGAACGTGGATGTGCTGGGTGTGTGTGAGGAGTGCAGGTTGTGTGCGTGGCAGGTGGGGAGTGTGCGGCGTGTGGGGTGTAGCCTGGAGTGAGTGTGGACTGAGGAAGCAGGTGTGAGCGCGTGGGTGTGAACCCGTGGAGCGCGCACAGCTGGAGTGTGAGTGAGATGGGGCCTGGAAGGCGTGTGCACCCCCCTTCTGCCCCGCCCCCCCCACCCACCCCGCCCCTACCTCTCCCCCTCCCCCTCCCCCCTCCCCTCCGACCTGCGCGCCCCGCCCGGTCTGCGGTGCAGCTGCGGGAGCGCGCGGTGCGGTGCCGGTGCCGGTTCTGGGAGGCCGCTGCCTGCGGACCCGGCGGGAGGGGCGGGTGGAGCGCGGTCCCGGGTGCGGCCCGGACGCCCGGACACTGAGACACGTGCAGGATGTCCTTCAAGGTGAGCGCAGGGTGCGGGGGGTGCGGGCCGGGCGGCGGCAGACCCGCACCCGGAGGCCGCAGGGGGTGCGCACCGCCCGGGCCGGCGGGGAGGGGCGGGGGGCGGGGAAGCGCGGGCGGGGGCGGCTCTCGGCCGTGGCCGGTGGGGCGCCTGGTGCGGGGAGGAGGGGAGGCCGCGGGGCTGTCGCGGTGGCGGCGGGGCGGGGGGGGGGGGGGGGGACGGGGCGGGGGGAGCCGGTGGCGGGGCGGGGGGAGCCGGTGGCGGCGCGGGGGGAGCCGGTCCCCGCCTTCCTGCGGCGGCTCCGGTCCGCGTCCTCCCCTCCAGCCCCGGGGCGCCGCCGCCTGGGGGACCGGTTGGGGCGGAAGCGCGCTGACAGTTGACTGAAGTCTCCGCCACCCCCGCATTTTAGGGCGGAAATGGCCCTGTTGGAGGTTTTAGTAAAAATAGCCGCTGAGATGCTCCAGCAGCGGAAAGGGGTCCGGCTCCGCACCCGGGGTTCCCCGCGCGTCTGTCCGCTGAGCCTCACAGGCCGCGAGAAGGCGCTTTCCTGGTTCTTCAAAAACAAACAAACCAACAAAAACAAGAAAACCCAGAAGCATGAGGTTCAGGGCCGCGCGCAGCTCCGCGTGGGAAGCGAACCCTGCGTCCGGCTCCAGAGCCACGGGCCGCGTCCTGAGCCCCGAGCGGCCGGTCCGGCAGGTCTCTGGCCACAGGGTGCAGAGCGGCCGGGGGGCGAACAGGGGGGCGTGGGGGCACCGTGTGGGATGGCCCTGGACCAGAGCGCAGGTGTCCACGGGGAAGGACGGAGGCAGAATGAGTGGCTTCCGGACGTTCAAACCTGCAGAACTCAGCCCCTGATGTGCCGCGGAGTTAGGGACACGCGGAGGTGAGAAGCCGGCCAGGCGGGCAGTGGGCGGAGCGCGAGGTGAGGCTCAGCGGGAGCAGTGTCACCGGTATCGGAACCCACGGGCATGAGTGGGGTACCCAGTGGGTCCGTGTGAAGGTGGAAAATAAGAGGGACTGAGGACACAGTTTTGAAGATCAAGACTTAAGCACGGCCTGGCCGGCGGGGCTCAGTGGTTGAGCGTCGGCCTATGAACCAGGAGGTTCGATTCCCCGTCAGGGCACAGGCCCGGGTTGTGGGCTCCATCCCCAGGGTGGGGTGAGCAGGAGGCAGCCGATCAGTGACTCTCTCTCGTCATGGGTGTTTCCATCTCTCTCTCTCCCTTCCTCTCTGAAATCAATACAAAATATGTACATTTTTTTAAAAAAAGAATGAGCAGAATGAGAAGCCCATGGCGGAAACTGAGTGGCCGCCAGCTTGAAGAAACATCTGATAACGTCCGGAAGACGTGCCAGGATGGAAGCCGAGAATCTCCAGCCGTTGAATGAACGTGGGGAGGGACTCGGAGTTAATACCACAGAGAAAGCCACCAAGCTCAGAACTGAAGAGTGGCCACCGAATTTAGTAAGAGAACAGCCACTGGGGCGGCGAGGAGAGCAGCTCCGGTGAAGCGTGGGTGCAGGAGCCGGACTGAAACCGCTTGAAGAGAGAGGGTGGAAGCCATGAGCGAGGAGAACGCTCAAAAAGTCCTGCGAGACACGGTGGCTGCAGAGGCGGCCAGACTTGGCCCAGGGTCTGCTTGCTTGAAAATGGCAGGCGTGTGAACATCATTCCGTGATGACAGATATTATCTCGACGATAAAAAGACAACCCAGTTTTAAAATGGGCAAAGGACAGGAACACACATTTCTCCCGAGAGGGTAGATAAATGGCCAATGAGCCACCGGAAAGATGCTCAACATTGTTAGCCACCAGGGAAATGCCGGTCAAAATTACAGTGCGGTCCGGCCGGCGAGCTCAGTGGTTGAGCATCGACCTATGAACCTGGAGGTCACGGTTCCATTCCTAGTCCAGGCACATGCCAGGTTGCAGGCTCAATCAACAAAAATATGTATTTTTTAAAATCACAGTGAGATACCCCTTCCCACCCCCTAGGATAGTGATGGTGAACCTGTGACACGCGAACTCATTTTTTTTGGTTGATTTTTCTTTGTTAAATGGCATTTAAATATATAAAATAAATATCAAAAATATAAGTCTTTGTTTTACTACGGTTGCAAATATCAAAAAATTTCTATATGTGCCTCGGCACCAGAGTTAAGTTAGGGTTTTTCAAAATGCTGACACGCGGATCTCAAAAGGTTTGCCATCACTGCCCTAGGATGACTAATCAGCAAGACGATGACAGGTGTTGTTGGCAAAGGTGTGGAGAAACGGGAACCCTCATACATGGCTGGTAGGAAGAAGAAAGCATGCAGCCACATTATAAAACAGTCCGGTAGTTCTTCAGAAAGTTAAACATAGAGCTGCCACATGACCCACAATGTCAGTCCTAGATATAAACCCAAGAGAAATGAAAACATACGTTCACACCAACACTTACAAATGTTCACAGGAACACGACTCACCAAAGCTCCAAAGTGTGCACAACCCGGAGGTCCACCGACTGGTGACAAATGAAATGTGGTTTAGTCGGTCAGCGTGGCTGCCGTACAGGGAGTCCCGTAGCTCACCCTGCCGGAGGCCGGAGGCCCAGGATCCCGCTGCTGGCGGCCGCGGTGGGGCCAGCCTGCTTCCTGGCTTGCTCGCTGCGTCCTCCCACGGGAGAGAGGACGCTCATGTCTCTTAAGGGCACTAACCCTGTCCTGGGCTCTCCGCCAGGGCCCTGTCTAACCTGCATTACCTGCAAAGGCCCCACCTCACAATGCATCGCATGGGGGTTAGGGTTTGGGGCGGGGGGGGGGGGGCACACACATTCAGTTCACAAGATGGTCTGGCCGGACAGTGGAGTCACTCTCCTGTCAAAACACTGAAGTACCGCCCGGCTGGTGTGGCTCTGTGGTTGAGGGTCGACCTGTGAACCAGGAGGTCTCTGTGACTCCCGGTCAGGTCAGGGCACATGCACGGGTTGTGGGCGCGATTCCCAGTGGGGAGCGTGCAGGAGGCAGCCGATCGATCCATGATTCTCTGTCATCACTGATTGATGTTTCTGTCTCTCCCTGTCCCTTTCTCTTTCTGAAATCAATAAAAAAAAAGGATTAAAGTGTTCATTTCAGTTTTAGTATATTCACAGAGCTGTGCCACCATCAGCACAATTAATTTTAGGATGTTTTCAGTGCCCGGAAAAGAAGTCGCACACCCAGTAGTAGACACACTCTGTTCCCCTGCACTTCCCGGCTTTCGATTCTGCTCATCTGTTCCCGATCCCTATAGATGGGCCTGTGCTGGTCACATATGTTGTAAACAGACTCACCACGGTCTAGAGTTCTGATCTGGGGATGCTGGTGTGACATCAACCCCCTCTGAGCGGGAGGCCAGGGGCAAACCCCCTTTTCTCCTCCGATGCCTCCCGCAGAGCGAAACAGCGCTGACAGCAGAGGGTGTAGCTCAGTGGTCGGCAAACTCATTAGTCAGCGGAGCCACATATCAACAGGACAACGACTGAAATTTCTTTTGAGAGCCACATTTTTTAAACTTAAACTATATAGGTAGGCACACTGTTATTAACTTAATGACGGTCCTCGTCAGGCTTAGGAAGAGCCACACTCAAGGGGCCAGAGAGCCGCATGTGGCTCACGAGCCGCAGTTTGCCGACCACCGGGTGTAGCTTCTTCACAGTCTGTTGGACACTCTGAACCTTTCGAGCACTTCGCACGGAGCGGGCAGTGCGTTAGGGTGGCCGGTGACGTGTGCCGCGCGTCCTCCCGCACAGGCTCCTGGTCCTGCGTCGTGTCCTGAGTGACGTGGCCTCTGTCGTACGTGACGGAACAAAGCTCACGTCCTCCTGGTTGACCTAATAGGACACAACGGAATCCACATGTTCTAACCCTTTTAAACAGCAGCTTAAAGCTCTTGGCTTTTCCTCGGAATTCCAGTTCTGCCCCCAACACTTCCCCTCCGTGTTTCCTCTCCTCCTTCCCGTGTTTAGCTCCTGGCGGTGCGCTGATGAGCCGTGCCTGAGCCCGAATCCTGGCAGTAAATGAAGGGGCAGGGAGGGCTTACGGCACACGAAGGTCTGTGCTCGGCTTTCCTCAGGGCAATGAGATACGAGACCTCGGACTCGCCTCGAGCAGCCGTGGGTTCGAATCCTGCCTGCTGCTTCCTAGCGGCACGGCCGCGAGTCATCCCTGTGGGCATCGCTGTGCTCGTCGTTAACATGCGGGCAGTCACCGCGCTCACTCGGTGGGGCTGCCGGGAAGTAGGGGTGAGAGCAGGAGAGCGCCTGGCACACGGCTGGCGGGGGCGAGGGCTCGGCGTGGTGGTCGGCGCTGTTCCTCATCACGCGGCCGCAACGGGCCTGGGAGGCCCTGGCCCTGTGGGTGAGGACCAGGCTCCGCGGTCGCATGCGGTTTCGGTGCCGCATGGTCACAGCATCGTCCCCGAGGGAGGGGAAGGGCTTGCCGTCCACGCCCAGCGCCGATGGTGCGGTCCGTGTTGTGCTGGGGTTTGTATGAGCCCAGGAAACGTGAGCGTTGACCCAAAGGGAAGGGAGGTCGGGCCTTTGCCTCTCGGCAGAAGAGGAGCCGGAAGGGGGCAGGAAGGAGGCCGGGTCCGTGCTGACCGCTCCTCACTGTCCCAGGAGGGCTCCCCGGCGGGCGGCGACAGTGCGAGGGGAACAGGCAGCGCCAGCTCCAACCGCTGCGGCCGAGCTGCCTTTCGTCTCCCGCTTCCCTCGTCCGCGCCCTAGGAGGGGGGATGCTCCACTCTCTGAGCTGTGGTGAGGCTCACGCGGGCGCGGGATGCAGGCCGTGCCCCACGGTGGGGCAGGACAGGCCCTCGGCGCTCGCTCGGGGTTCCACCTCGATGCCCCCGGGCCCTGAAGCAGCTGTTCAAGCTGAACTCACCATCGCTCCTGAAACCCGCCCTCATCGCATCCCCGACGTCCAGGAGTGGCCGGCGCAGTCCGTCTCCATCGGTGGGTCAGGTGGCCGGCGGGAGGGCGGCGGGCGGTCACCGGGTGTTTGTGTATCTCACGTCCGAAGGGGTCGTACAGGTGCCTCTCCCTCGCTCGTACAGCCGCAGACCAAGTCGGTGTAGCTCCTTGTGGTCCCGGTCGGTCTCCTGCCGCCCTCTGTGGCTGTCTCCGCTCGGCCCGTCAGCTCGGCCCCGGCCGTGCAGCAGCCTCCTTGCCCTCGCGGACATGGACCTCACCCGGCCCCTGAGACAGCGAGGAGCGGGCAGCAGGGCCCGGTGGCCTCCCTCCGTCCCGGGCCCTTCTCCGGGGGCTGCCCCGGGGCCTTCCTGCTACACAGAGCGGATGGTTGGATGGCTCGCCCACCTCCACGCCCCTCCTCGCTGCCCCTGCCCCCAGGATGGAGTGAGACCCGGGCCCAGCGGACCCTCAGGACGCGGCCTGCCCGTCTCCTCACACCCTCCACTCCGGCCCTGCCAGGCGGAGAGAGGGGCCATGTGCCGGGAGCGGCAGCGTCTCCTCGCACCCTGTCCTGTCTGCGGGGCCCCTGCTCACCGTCAACACCCTCCCAAGAGCTCCTCTCTCTGAGGCCGTCCTGCCGCCGCCTCCGGTGAAACCCACCGTTCTCTGCTCTCCCGCGGGGCCTGCCCTCCCACCCCGGCCCCTAACGGACACTCTCCCATGGCTGCTGTCCCCCCGGGGCAGGAGGCCGTCTGTGAGCGGAATCAGCAACTCCCACCTCTGGTCCCAGCCCCTGGCCAGGGCCAACATCCCTAGCACTGCTGGTGACCAGTAAATTAGCCCAGATAAGTGTTTTTCTTAACTCATTGTTTTAAAATACATTCTTACTGATTTCAGAGAGGAAGGGACGGGGGAGGGAGAGAGCACGGTCCTGTGTGTTATCTGTCCAGTCCTCCGGCCGCACAGGAAGGAGGCGCTGTTGTCAGGACCCCGTGCCATGAAAAGGGCGTTGTTCGTGGCTCACGGTCCACAGCAGACCGGCCTTGCTCTCGCCTCACCCGGCTCATAACCGCTCTAACGCGGGCCCTGCCGGGGGCAGGAGCCACGGCCCTGGGTGTGGACGCCACCCTGCGTTTGGCTGCAGACGCCGGGACGGTAACATGTGCGCCTTCGGGGAAGGAATTGTTCACCTGGAATTTGAGGTGAGTTTTTCCTCCTCGCGGAGCCAGGAAACTATTCGGAGTATGTTTGTAATCTTATCGCTCGCCGCTCTGCCCGGCTCTCATCCAGGAATGCACGAGGGCCCTCAGCGGTGTGTGCGGAAGGTTCTGGAATGAAGTCCTCACACACCACCCGCTGTCGCTGTGCTTCCATGAGACGGCCCAGGCATAGCTGCATTGCTGGTGGTTGCTCTCTTAGCGAAGGCCTCTAACTTAGAGCGGGTCTCTAACTTCGTGTAGGTCTCTAACCTAGCGTAGGTGCGTTAGGTGTTGTACTGAGTACCTTCTCCATCTACTTACAAGACGTCGCTCAGAGGCCTTTGGGGCTGGGTGGTGCGGGAAGCCGACCCAAAACATCTCTCTGTGAAACAATTTGGAGACCAGACGTTTCTCTGAGATCAGCACATTCTTCATTTAGTGCCAGTACTTGAGTTAAGTTTGCCTGTTGATTCTAACTTTGTAAAGAAAACGGGAGAGACGTCCGGCCGGCATGGCTCAGTGGTGAGCGTCGACCTGTGAACCAGGAGGTCACGGTTCCGTTCCTGGTCAGGGCACAGGCCCGGGCTGTGGGCTGGATCCCCAGTGGGGGGCGTGCAGGAGGCAGCCGGTCCATGATGCTCTCTCATCACTGATGTTTCTCTCTCTCTCTCCCTCTCTCGTCCTCTCTGAAATCAATAAGAATATATTGGGGGTGAGGGGGGGACAGGAAAAAGGGAAGGAAAGGAGCCTCCGTAAGCATTTTTGATGTGTTGGGCACGCAGGTAACCTTAGCTCCTCCGTCTAAGCAAGAGGAACCGAGACCCATCGGGCCAGACTGTGTCCTAGTGCAGGGCTGGGCTAGAGGCCGGGGTGGTCATCCCAGGCTGCCCTCTGCCCTCTGCCCTCTGCCCCCCCCCACCCCCACACACACCCCGTTCTCTCCACTCCCACGTCCCTGCATTAGGGGAGGAGGCTGCCCTCTCCTCTGGGGACCGTTCTCCAGCTCTCCCTCCCGTAGGCCTGGCTCCAACATTAACTTTGCAACTTCATTCTTTATTTATTTAATATATTTTTATTGATTTCAGAGAGGAAGGAAGAGGGAGAGAGAAACATCAATGAGAGAGAGAATCATGGATCGGCTGCCTCCTGCACACCCCCCACTGGGGATGGATCCCACAACCCGGGCCTGTGCCCTGACCGGGAATCGAACCGTGACCTCCTGGTTCACAGGTCAACGCTCACCACTGAGCCACACCGGCCAGGCAACTTTGCAACGTTAAACCAGCCCAGCGTGAAGGACCCACGAGGACACGTAGGCGTTTTCTGCCCAGAGCTCCTGGGTCTCAACTGGAACCTCCGCAGCGTCCGGCTAAAGCCAAGAACAGCGGGTGGCGAGAAAGTGCGGCTCCGCCCAGACTGGGGGGTGGAAGCTGTTGGGAGCATAGAGAGGGGCTGCTGACCCCCCGGAGGTCAAACGGGAGTGGTTTTTCTCTGCTGAGAGAGAAGAGAGATTTGGGGACGTTTCAGGGAGGAAATCGCATTCAAAGAACTTTGGCCTTGCAGGACGGGGCAGGACTCACTTCAAGCAAAAAGGAAACGGGAACTGCCGAAACCGGTTTGGCTCGGTGGATAGAGCGTCGGCCTGCGGACTGAAGGGTCGCAGGTTCGATTCCGGTCAAGGGCATGTGCTTGGGTTGCGGGCACATCCCCAGTGGGAGATGTGCAGGAGGCGGCTGATCGATGTTTCTCTCTCATCGATGTTTCTGACTCTCTGTCTCTCTCCCTTCCTCTCTGTAAAAAATCAATAAAATATATTTAAAAAAAAAAAAAAAAAAAAAAAAAAAAAAAAAAAAAAAAGGAAACGGGAACAAAGACACAGGCAGGAAAGCGAGGGCCCTGGTGGGAAAGGGAATGATGGTGCTGTGTTGTCAACAACTCGCGCCTCGTAAACAGCCCGGCCCCACATCGGCCATAAAACAGCATTCCACACACACCCCTCCCGGCCGGCGTGGCTCAGTGGTGAGCATCAACCTATGATCCAGGAGGTCACGGTTCGATTCCCGGTCAGGGCACAGGCCTGGTGGCGGGCTTGATCCCCAGTGAGGGGCGTGCAGGAGGCAGCCGATCAGTGATTCTCTCTCATCATGGATGATTCTCTCTCTCCCTCTCCCTTCCTCTTGGAAATCAATGAAAACATATTTAAAAAAATAAAGCAGTGTGTTCCATACCAAGTGTATTAGAGCAAAGGCTACGACACGTCTGGGAATGTGTGTGTGTAGACGTGGTCACGGTGCCCGTGTTGATTTTCGATCCTGTTTCCTCTGATTCTGCAGAAGGAGACGCCGCTGGCCAACGCCGCGTTCTGGGCCGCGAGGAGGGGAAGCCTGGCTCTGCTCCGGCTGCTGCTCACCAGCGGCCGCGTGGACGTGGACTGCAGGGACAGTGTACGCAGGCCCCCCGGTCACGCGTGCCCCGGGCGTGCTGGGCCCCCGCGGGCCGGAGAGCACCTCCGACACGTTTCCCTCCCGGGGCTTGGCTACCGCTCACGCGCGTGCTCGCTTTATCCGTGTCCAAAGCCCGGGGTGGGTGGGGGACGGGGGGGGGGACGGCAGAGAACTGCACAGGGCACAGTCACAGGCTCACACAGGAGGCCGCGTGGGGGGCACTGTCCGGGCTCAGATCGGCAGATCCTGGAAGGGACGGGAGTGTCAGAATTCAAACCGGCTGCTCCCAGGGAGGGCGAGCCGATGGAGAGCAGAGGGGCTGCCATGGGCCTGGGGGTGTTCTCTGTTACCTTTGCAAACGCCAACACGCTAATTGGCAATTAAGGGAACTAAGAATAGACACTGGCACTGGCGGGCATCCCAGGCGAGGCCGCCCCTCCCTCCCCAGAGGGACTTCACATCTGGGGCAAGTCGGACCTAAATGAGGGAGAGAGATGTTTTGATTTTAGGATCTAAATAAAAATGTTTCTCAAAGGAGCCGTATTGTTTTCCTGAAAACAGGATGTGCCGTTTCCGCTGTGATGGCACACATCTGGGCACATCTGGGCGTGGGGGTCAGCCCCAGCTCCAGGGAGACGCCGTGCGGGCTCCGTCCCCCTGGGGGCATCCGTGCAGGGATCTGGGGTTCGCCCGTGCTCTCCAGCCTCCCGGTGCCCAGCCTCTGAGCTGTGTGCGGCCCTAGGGGACCGCTTCCCGTTGGGTTTGGCCGCTGGGAGCTTTGGCAGGCGTCCGAGGTGGGGAGGACAGGGATGTGGGGGAGCCCAGCGCTCCCCCCTCACTGCTCTGTCTGGCGGCGGCAGCTGGGAGCCCCCTGGGCCTCGTGCCTTCTGGCCTGGGCTGGCGTGGACCGCACTGCCCGCTCCCGGTGCCAGGCTGCTCCTCAGTGCCGCCCCCCCCCCCCGCCTGACACCCCCCCCAGGGCACAGCCTCACAGTTGGTCTTTGTGAAACTTCCTCCCATTGTCCCAGTTGGAATGGACCCTCTGTTCCTGGCCAGGCCCCAGGTGGTGGTTCAGGTCACAATTTCAAGCCGTTGGAAGCAACATGGAATTAAACTGCAAAAGTCTAATGGGATGGGAGGCGTCTGTGTCAGAGGCACCTCCAGGCCTGAATCTGGAAGCCGGGAGAGACCTCGGTTCCCGTCCCACGCATGTGAGAGACCTCGGTGCCCGTCCCACGCGTGTGAGAGACCTCGGTGCTCGTCCCACGCGTGTGAGAGACCTCGGTGCCCGTCCCACGCGTGTGAGAGGCCTCGGTGCCCGTCCCACGCATGTGCATGTTAAAGATGCGGTGAAACCCGCAATCGCAGGCTCCTGCCCCTTAACATTGGTTCATGACAAAGGCCGACTTGGACTCAGGGCCTGACTCTTCCAGTCTCTCATCTCATCACGGTGCCTGTCCTCCCGCCCTGACCCGTGTGAAGGTCCAGACTCAGCCCAGAAAACCAGCTGGGACCTCTAACCCATTTTCGCATGAATCGCAGTGTTGGGCTGAGGACCTAACATGAGGCCACTGCATCGCTGCTGCTCTCAGATGCAGGAACCATGGCTCAGTGGGGACTGCGTTTCTGACGGCGATGGAAGGAGGCCGTTTTTAACTGAAAATTCCAGCCTCGGCAATGGCCACGTGGCTTTCCCCGCCGAGCCTGCCGTGTGAGATGCTCCGAGACAGGCTGTCATGGCGGGGCGAGCTCGGAGGTGCCCGGGTGGGGCTGGCCAGGACCCTCGGCACGCCGTGGCCTAACGCTCACTGTCTCCTCCCCGCAGTGCGGCACCTCGCTCCTCATGGTCGCCTCCTACGCGGGCCACATCGACTGCGTGCGGGAGCTCGTGCTCCAGGGCGCGGACATCAACCTCCAGAGAGAGGTAAGTCAGGTTTGGCACGTGGATGAGAATGACGCCCGGCCCGTGTGGCTCAGTGGTTGGGCATTAACACAGCCAGTCCGCGAAACCCTTTGAAAACACGGTTTGCTGGGGGTGGCCGAGAGTCTAGCGCAGCCGTGGGCAAACTACGGCCCGCGAGCCGTTTGAAATGAATAAAACTATTGAAAAAAAAGACGGTACCCT
Source organism: Myotis nattereri (assembly GCF_964212035.1). NCBI lineage: Eukaryota > Metazoa > Chordata > Mammalia > Chiroptera > Vespertilionidae > Myotis > Myotis nattereri. The sequence goes on from NC_138083.1 coordinate 94,334,914, forward strand.
TTTATGTAATGATGTTTACTTTGAATTTATATTAGTTCACACAAACACTCCATCCATGCTTTTGTCCCGGCCCTCCAGTCCAGTTTAAAAACCCATTGTGGCCCTGAGTCAGAAAGTTTGCCCACCCCTGGCAGCGGGTGAGCCTCTTTAAGAACAGGTTGGTGACGTCCTTCTAAAAACATAACGATCTCTATGAAAATGGTGTGAACTCCAGCATCTCATCCCACGGGAAGAGGGGAGGTCTGACTGAAGCTGGGGGCGACGTGCTTGCGTGTTTGAGGGATGTGGTTTGAGGTCTGGATGCCTGGCGGCAACGCGTGCCTGAGAAGACGTGTTCAGCTGACGTCCAGCAGTGTCAGCCTGTCACCTGAGTCATTCTTTTTTTAGATGTTTTTATTGATTTTTAAACTATTTTTTTAATTGTGTAATTGATTTCAGAAAGGAAGGGGGAGAGAGAGAGAATCATCAATCGGCTGTCTCCTGCACACCCCCCACTGGGGATCGAGCCAGCAACCCGGGCCTGTGCCCTGACTGGGAAATGAGCCATGACCTCCTGGTTCATAGGTCGACGCTCACCACTGAGCCACACCGGCCGGGCAAGAGTATCTTTAAATGAAAGCTGCCCACATCCGTGGGAGGGTCATTTTGCTCAGATGGCACAGTGATTTGGGTCCCAGTCTTCGAGTAGGTTTATAGAAATACCTGTGAAGAAAGGATGCTGAAAATTGTGTCTCAAATTGTCATGGATAAGTTTAAAATTGGAACCAGACTGTTTCTTGTTAACACGTCCTGTGTGGGGAGACACTTATAGCCGTCGGCGTGGATTATGGGCACGGAGAGCTTTCTGCCCTGGGGCAATGCATGTTGTAACCGGGCCACTGCCGTGTTCCCGTGTGGACGAAGGCTGGCATTCCCCAGATCACTGCCATGTTCCCGTGTGGACGAAGGCTGGCATTCCCCAGATCACTGCCCGTGTTCCCGTGTGGACGAAGGCCGGCGCTCCCCAAATCACTGCCCGTGTTCCCGTGTGGACGAAGGCCGGCGCTCCCCAGATCACTGCCGTGTTCCCGTGTGGACGAAGGCTGGCATTCCCCAGACCACTGCCCGTGTTCCCGTGTGGACGAAGGCCGGCGCTCCCCAGATCACTGCCGTGTTCCCGTGTGGACGAAGGCTGGCATTCCCCAGACCACTGCCCGTGTTCCCGTGTGGACGAAGGCCGGCGCTCCCCAGATCACTGCCGTGTTCCCGTGTGGACGAAGGCTGGCATTCCCCAGACCACTGCCATGTTCCCGTGTGGACGAAGGCTGGCGTTCCCCAGACCACTGCCATGTTCCCGTGTGGACGAAGGCTGGCGTTCCCCAGACCACTGCCGTGTTCCCGTGTGGACGAAGGCTGGCATTCCCCAGACCACTGCCCGTGTTCCCGTGTGGACGAAGGCTGGCATTCCCCAGATCACTGCCCGTGTTCCCGTGTGGACGAAGGCTGGCATTCCCCAGACCACTGCCCGTGTTCCCGTGTGGACGAAGGCCGGCGCTCCCCAGACCACTGCCCGTGTTCCCGTGTGGACGAAGGCCGGCGCTCCCCAGATGCTATCCCCAGCATCTCCGCTCCCCTCGGCTGCGGTAGCAAATGACCACAGACTGGGGGCTTAAAACGACAGAACGTTTGCCCTCAGGTTCTGAAGGACAGTGTTCCCAGGCCACGCTCCCTCTGCCGGCTCCGGAGCGTATCCTTTGCCTCCTCTCCCGGCTCCCGGCTCCCAGCTCCCGGCTCCCGGCAGCTGCTGGCAGTCTCTGACTTGCGGCCCCATCTCCAAGTCTCTTCTCTGGGGTCCCATTGCCGGAGCCTCTTCTCTGGGTTAGACATCGCTCTGCCTCACGCTGATGGAGACGCTCGTCATTGGATCGTTAACCGCGTCTTCTCCAGATCAGTCACCTTCACAGGTTCCCGCGAGTAGGACCAAGGCCACCACCCTTTCCACGGGGCCAGGAGTGAAGTTTCCTTTCGCCTCCTTCCTTCTCTGATCAAAGCGTATAATCAGTTCAAACATGGCCCCTTCCTAGACTAGAAGTTTTATGTGCAAGGATGTAGTTTTGTTTTGTTTGCAAATCTATAAAGTAAATGTAATGTGACCAGATGTCTTTTTTTAAATTTTTATTTATGGGGTGGTGGGGGGGAGAGGGAGGGAGGGAGGGAGGGAGAGGAGCCCTGACTTGCTGTTCCACTTGCTATGCATCCGTCGGTTGCTTCCCGTGGGCGCCCTGGCTGGGATGGAGCCCGCAAACTGGGACGAGCTCTAACCAGCGAGTGGCCAGCCAGGGGGAGCCGCACGTCTTTTAAAACCAGCCTCTCTCCCAGTCAGGCACCACCGCCCTGTTCTTCGCTGCCCAGCAAGGCCATGACGACGTCGTGCGATTTCTCTTTGCATTTGGAGCCTCCACTGAATTTAGGACCAAAGTAAGTAAACGGCCTGGTTTCATCCTCATTGGAGAACTCAGCCGTCCGAGCATTCACGCTCCTCACCTGCCACACGAGTCTGTGCGTCCTTCTCTACGGGACTGTCTAGCTGGGAAGGTGGTTTCGCGAGGTTCCTTGTAATCGTTTGGGGGCCTCCTCGGGATTCAGTTCAAAACGCGGCACGCTTTGCTCTGGCTCACAATCGGGGGCTTTCGTGAGGAATCGCGGACTCTCTTGCACTTGAGCTTTCTGCTCCGAGACACGAACTCTGTTACCAGGACGGGCACAGCGGCAGGTGCGTGAAACCTTCCCTGTTGTCACGGGTTTGTTTCTGCCTCAAGGTTAGTCCCAGGGCAGTGATGGGAGAGGCTGAAGTAGGAAGCGATCCGAGTGAATCCGGCAGGTGGTTTGCCCCTGCGATGCCGCACTGAGGTGACATGAAATATATGATTGCAGTTTACCTGGTTGGGCAGGAGAAGGCGCTTACTGTTCGCCGTGGGCACGCGGATAAGAGAGCTGAGAGCAGGTCGCCAGCTTTGCGTTCACAGTGCGAGTGTGAGGGATCGTCCTTTGTAGCAGGAGGAGTTGAACTGCCAGGACTTTCTGTTGTAATTGTCAGCTTATTTCTGGTCGAGTCATAACAAGAAATTCCTGACAATTTGCCCCAGTTGGAAACTTGTAGGTTTTCTTAATTCATTGGACTTGATATTTCAATATCCAGGGAGTTTCCGCTGGGCATTTCCCTATGAAGATGGTAAAACACGGGGATCTGAGTGTCAGGTCTCTGTCTTTTCTGAACCTGGCGTCGGCCTGCGTCCAGGCCCCAAACATGCTGAATAGGGCGGACAGAACATGTGTGTGTGCATATTGTTATGTTAATTGTCTTATTTTTCACTGTAAAAGTAATGAAACTAAACGCAGAAAGCGAAGTTTTACAAGCCCAAACCTCAGCTGGTTGAACCACGTCAGAACGGCCCTGAGTGGCCATGGGGCTGCCTTGGTCTTCCTGGTCGGCAAGTTGGTGCCGGCCTAAAGCCTTGTGCAGGGGCCGGTTCGTGCTGCCCAGGGTCCGGGGAACCTGGGCCCCGGGGGGCGTTCCCGGGTCTCCACGCCGTCAGCTGGGGTGTCCACCAGCTCCCCCCGGGAAGGAGAGATGTCGGGGGCTTTGAGTTTTAATAGGATCCGGGCATGAAGACTGACTGTGTCAACAGTTGTTCTCATCGTTACTAAACTTATTTGCCCCAAAATGTGTTTTTAAAAAATAAATGGTATCAGCTCTTCTAGGTCAGCCACCCTGTCTCATCCGTTCTCTAAATTCCTGCGGCAAAGAGCTGAGAAAATGGACAGAGCAAAACTGGGAAACATGGGTGCTCAGGGCTGCTATTAAGCAGTTTTCTGATCCTCACCCAGCCCCCCCCACTCAGCCCCCCCACCCAACCCTCCCCACCCAGCCCTCCCCCACCAAGCCCTCCCCACCCAGCCCTCCTACCCAGCCTCCCCCCACCCCCCGCCCCTTCCCTCAGCCCGGCCCTGGCTGAAGCCTCACGCAGCCACATGCGTCCCCTGGGAACCCAGCTCTTGCAGCAGCTTCTCCATGTGAGGCTCACCCACCACCTGCTCACCACAGTCCCCTTACACGACTGGACAAAGGCCAATTTCTGGGCCTTAGCCTAGAATCTGAGGATGAGGCCCCGAAGGTGGGCATTTGGGAAAAACACTCTGTGCCCCAGTTAGGAACCACACTCTGTCATGGTTGTGATCTGCATGTTAGAAGCAGATGGCATGTTGTTCATTATGTATAATTAAGCTCACATGCCCACATAGCAATTCACAGAGCCAAGCAGACCACAGCCCTAGACGGGAAAAGGGAACCCGTTCGCCTCAGCACCTCAGAAAACCCATTCAGGGCTTCTGCCGACCACAGACGCGGGGAGTCAGGAGTGCGACATGGTCGGCATAAAAGCCAGTTCTAACTGAGCTGCGGAAATGAAGGAGGCGTCGTCTCTGTCAAGAGGGTCTCTGGCCAGTTTCTTCCACGACAGACTGACTGCTGCCGGCGTTCTGTCCTCCTCCCTTTGTGGAGAGGCGGGTCGATGGGTCTCCTTGGACCTGGGAAATGTCTGTCTGCTTTTGTTTTTGATCCCAGTGGGCAGATAATGTGGTGATAGCCTCAGGTGTCTGACGTAGTGACCGGACATCTAGTAGCTGACAGAGTGATCACGTCCGTGAGTCTAGTAGGCCCGGGGCATTTCTGAATTAATCGCAAGGACTCGGTCAGACAACTGCCACAGATCGCAGGCAGGTCTTCCGAGAGTCCAGCATGAGGACGTCCTTGAGATGGACCCTGTCACGGTCACAGGAGAGTGGGAAGGGGCCCTGGCCAGTTTGGTTCAGTGGGTGGAGCGTCGGCCCGCGTACTGAAGGGGTCCAGGGTTCGATTCCCGTCAAGGGCACGTACCTGGATTGCAGGTTCCCCAGCCCTGGTCGGGGTGTGTGCAGGAGGCAACCAATCGATGTGTCTCTCTGTCTCTCCCTCCCTTCCACGCTCTCTAAAAATCCATGGGAAAATATCCCTGGGTGAGGACTAACCAAAGAGAATAAAAAAGAGCACGGGAAGGGGCCAAAGAGGAAAGGTGAGTTTGGTATTGTCTATGGAGAGTTCTTCTCCAAAGTTCTAAAGTGTGTGCTTTGTGTGCCCGCAGGACGGGGGCACTGCCCTGCTCGCTGCCAGCCAGTACGGGCACAGGCAGGTGGTGGACACCCTCCTGAAGCATGGTGCCAACGTCCACGACCAGCTCTATGTGAGTGTTTCCGGACCTCGCGCACCCTCATCACACCTGCCCTCACAGCCTGAACTTGGAGGCCAGAGTGGCAGTTCCAAGAATAGTTTCATGGACAATCGGCCTTTTATCTGAGACAGCAAGGAGCAAAATGCATCGTTTACCAGATGGCCTTGTTCTGAGTAGAAACCACATAACTTTGTTTACCCGTCTTCGTCTTGCCCTTTTAAATCTCTCACACGTGTAGCAGCTCATGTACCTGTGCAGTTAGGATCTTCAACAATCGTGTGATACGTACTCATTGGTAACGACAAGCCCAGCCTATGGACTTGCCGGAACCAAAACACATTCTGTTGTGGGTTTATTCGGGAAGAAGAGCACAAAAAAGGAGAAAACAGGTTATTTGTCCCTGCTGGTGCGGCTCAGTAGTTGAGCGTTGACCTATGAACCAGGAGGTCATGGTTCAAGGTCATGGTTGGATTTCTGGTCGGGACACATGCCCGGATTTCGGGCTCGATCCCCAGTATTGGGCGTGCAGGAGGCAGCCGATCAGTGATTCTCTGTCACCATTGATGCTTCTCTCTCCCTCTCCCTCTCCCTTCTCTGCAGTCAGGAAAATATATTTTTTTTTAAAAAAGAACTGAGGTTATTTGGAAAAGAGGTGAGGCTGGTGGAGGGAGACCCGGCCCTTTGAAAGGCAGCCCCTGCCGTGCTGGCCTGTTGGTGGCTGATCGGCAGTCAGCACATCTCCCAGGCTCTCTTCAGTGATTGTCACTGTGGTTCCACAGGGTTTATGGCAAACATGATTTCAGTTTTGTAGGAAAAAATAAAATGCGGGGAGAGGCAGTGGCTGAGCATGGTCGTGGGGAGTGGAAGGATCCGTATCCCGTGATCTAGGACCACACTTTGGCCATCCCACCACTAGCCACCTCGCCCTCGTGCCCGGGCACCATGTCCTCTCCTAGACGTGTAATGAGCGTGTAGGTGTGGACTTTTCCATTGGAACACCCTCCCTGCGTCGGCACGGTTCACTCCTGGCACCGCCGCGCGGCTGGACTCGCGGGAAGGGTGCTGTGCGTTTTAACCTGTGGCTGGTGTCCCTGGCGGGACGGAGGCAGTGAGCTGGGTGAGCGGGTGTTTCCCACCAGGATGTGCGCGGGTTTTCCACTCGGGATAAAGGGAATGAAACCGCCTGGCCGCGCGGCTCAGGGGTTGAGCGTCCTATGAACCAGGAGGTCACAGTTTGATTCCTCGTTGGGGCTCCTGCCCGGGTTGTGGGCTCGATCCCCAGTGGGGGGCGTGCAGGAGGCAGCAGATCCATGATTCTCTGTCATCATTGATGTTTCTATCTCCCTCTCCCTGCCTCTCTGAAATAAAAATATATTTTAAAATACAATAAAATAAAAAGGGGGTGGTCTCAGATCATGAACAAAAGCAGAGAGCAGCCAGTGAAAGTCCGTGCAGACAAGAAGTCGGGGCTGTGAGTCGGGGAAACCTGGACGCTACTCGGCTCGATGTGTCAGCTCTGGGATCGGGACCTCGGGGGGTCGTCGTAGACGTTATGCTCCCCCTCCTGAGACTGTCTGTTCTGACCTTTACCTGTCAGTCTGGCTCAGTGTGATCTTTCAGAATCATTCTTCAAAGAATAAAACGCTGACCATGCATGTGAAAAAGGGGGGTGGCAATGGGAAAATGTATTCAATGCATGTATTTCAAAGGTCATTTCCTTTCAAGTAAATGTGGAAGGTGACCTCTGCACTTTCCGTTGCTGGCCCTCAGGATGGAGCCACTGCCCTCTTCCTGGCTGCCCAGGGCGGCTACTTGGATGTCACTCGGCTGTTGCTGTCGTCGGGAGCGAGAGTCAACCAGCCGAGGCAGGTAATGTCGGGCGCACGGGGCAGGGGCCGGGGCCAGCTCTCGGCAGCAGCGTTACCTAAGCGGCCGGTCACCTCTGGGTGCCTTTACACCCCTCGCTTCCGGGCACCGTTCACCTGTGGTCAGGGCGTCCCTGTTCTTCGCTCTGGGCTCACCCGGAACCAGGCTGACATCACCGCTGACTGTGTTTAAAACGTGGGCGTTGGTGCCTGAGGTCAGGGACACAGTCTGCCGCCTCCTGTTCAGAGAAACTCCGGCGGCTCCGCGGTCGTCAGAGAAGGCTGCCTGGACGCAGGTGGACGGAGGCGACAGGTCGCTGGCCCTGCCCAGGCCCTCACTGAGGTGCTGCCTTCTCCCCGCCTCACTGCTTCCGCCAGCCAAGGAGGGGCCCAGTGTGGTCACCGGCAGGTCCGCACCCCCATCTCTCACAGTGGCAGTGCTGTTGGGACTTCATTCGCCAGCAGCTGGTAAACCAGCCACTTGATTCGTAAAGAAATAGAACTGCCAGGTACCGCAGGCCTCGCGCTAAGGGTGGGGAGACCCATCCAACGTGAGGCATTGTGACTAGGGCTCTTGTATGGGAACTGTTCCCTCGCTAATTAACTTGTTTTTAACAAAACACTTCCGGGTGCAGTGACGTGACCTTAAAGGTAGTTTTCTAGGGGAAAGTCAAGCCGGTTTCTTTGCAGTAAGCGGCGCTGCGATTCCCCCCGCGGTGAGGCCTGCCTTGACGAAGCCTGCAGGTGCACGTGGTGAAGAGCTATGGGAGCCTTCAGGCTGGTCCGAGGCCTCCACCACCTGAGAAGTCCAAGTGCATCCGGACCTGAGAAAAGAAAGGGGCTTTGGGCAAAGTGGGTCTGAGGTCAGGAATCCTGGTTCCAGACCCGGCTCTGCGGTAGCGGGCTGTGTGGTTTGGACAAGTGAACCGGCCTCTGGGACCGCTCGTCCCTCATCTGAATGTAGGAGGCTGGGTGGGGTGATGCTGATGATCTCTCCCAGCGCCTGCTCTGTTCTTGGTAATTTTTTTTTTAATTGGTTTGAGAGGGTCGGGGGGGTGGGGGGACATCGATGTCATAGAGAAATATCAATTGGTTGCCTCTTGCACATACCCCGACTGGGGATCGAACCCACAACCTGGGTATGTTCCCTAACTGGGAATTGAGCCCACCACCTGTTGGTATATGGCAGTGGTCGGCAAACTCATTAGTCAACAGAGCCAAATATCAACAGGACAACGATTGAAATTTCTTTTGAGAGCCAAATTTTTTAAACTGAAACTATATAGGTAGGTACATGGTTATTAACTTAATTAGGGTCCTCCTAAGGCTTAGGAAGAGCCACACTCAAGGGGCCAAAGAGCCGCATGTGGCTCACGAGCCACAGTTTGCCGACCACGGGTGTATGGGATGATGCTCCAACCAACTGAGCCACACTGGCCAGCGCACAAGCTCCCCAATTTTTATAACTGTTTTGTTCAATGTTCAGCCAGTATTGCTTGGGAACTTAACATGTGCCAGACACTGCTATAAATGTGAGATTATATTTTCAGAATCTTAAAGATATTCTTGGCTTAGATGGCCTCAGGAATATTTCTGGGAAAGGACACTTTTAGAAAAAGTTGCACTTCCGTTTCTGCCAGAATTGACATCTGGGGATTGGAGTTTAATATTTTCTTGTTGGTCCTTCTTATGTTGAAATGGTTGGTTGATTCTGAATCAGAGGCCTAATTTTACTAAATAAAAAGGGTTGTTACTTTCAGATTGCAGAGGTCGTTGCTGAGGGTGCTTCTGTGAATTTAGAAATGAGAGATGGCCAAGTCTCTCTTTGAACCTCCTTCTAAAATAATTTCTGGTGTTTTGACAAATCTATCCGTAAAGTAAATTACATTATTCATACGCCCAAGGCACCGTTTGTAAAAGCCCAGTTGGTATAAGGTTATACTTCATGTGCTGCAGGGATTGTGTCGTGTGCTGATGGCACGGGAACCCGGGCGTTAGGAGTGACCCCCCGTAGCTGGGGCAGCCAGGGCTCCCCAGGGGGAGGTGACGGGTCCAGTGGACGACCTCGTTTAAGAGGGGAGGGCTGGGGTCAAAGGGCAAGCGACCTGCCCTCCAAGGATTGTGTCCGATGTGACCGGCATCGTGAGTCCCGCTCTGAAAAGAACCGGGTGTTCATGCACAGGGATTGCCTTGGGGGGGACAGAATTTTTCCTTTTCGTGGGACACTAACCCCAGTCTGCCCTCGGTGCCCCTCAGGCAACCACTGTGCCTGCTTACTACCCGCCGGGAGCGTATAAATGGAAGGTTGTCTGGCCAGGTCAGCTGGCCCCGCCCTGTCTTCCCACCGGGAGTGTCCGTCCGTCTGTGAGGCTCACAGTTTCTAGGAGGGACGCCGAGGCTCAGCCGGAACGGGTGGCCTCCACCCCATGGCCGTCGCGATGAGGTGATGGCTGTGAGCGTTACTGCTGTGATGTTACCAGTGACTCCCAGCGGAGCACCTCTCGGCACTTCTCTAAGTGTCAGTGTCAATTAACAGCATTTTACTCAAAACAAGCCCTTGGAAAGCATCAGAGGCCCCTGACGGCCTTTCCTCGGCTGCCCCCTGGTGGCGACATCCACAAAGAGCAATGGCCCCGGCGGATAAGGAGGGAGAAGGGCACCAGCAGGGGAGCCCAGACACCCCCTCCTGCCTCCCAGTCCCACCCACGCCCCTCGGGCCCCGCCCACTCCCCTCGGGCCCCGCCCACTCCCCTCGGGCCCCGCCCACTCCCCTCGGGCCCCGCCCACGCCCTTGTGGCCACACCGTCTGGATCGCCCACCCTGCCTGACCCAGCCCCTCCTGTCCAGGTCACTGGGACTGGACATGTTCCATCTCCATGGGTCCCCTTGTCCCTTCACCCCCCTGACAAAATCCTAGTCCTTCAAGACCCAGCTCAGACGCCAACGCCCACCTGGGAGCTGACCCGTCACCCGCACGTGAGAGGCCATTCCTGGTTCTCGGGGCTCTGTGTCCACACTTTATTGGAGCCCTGAGGTCAGACTCAGATTCCGTCGCCTCTCTGCTAGCTTAGCTCCTGTCGGAGCAGGGATCACGTCTTATTTTTAAATATGTTTTACTGATTTCAGAGAGGAAGGGGGAGAGAGGGGTAGAAACAGTGATGGGAGAGAGTCATGGATCGGCTGCCTCCTGCACGCCCCACCCTGGGGATGGAGCCCACAACCCGGGCCTGTGCCCCCACCAGAATCAAACCGTGAGCTGCTGGTTCATAGGTCCTTCCACGGGGCAGTCACGTCTTATTTTTAGCTCTGGCTGCCGGAGACTCGGAAGATGCTTAATAGTTGCCGGGTGGTTGAATGAGTGAATGAATGGTTCTCCTGAGTTGGGAGAATCCAATTAAATAATGGATGGAGAAGTGCTTTGTGAACTGAGAGTACCAATCGAGGATGTGTCTGCATTGATGCACGATGTGCAGATTGAAGGATGGAGGAGGGCGAGGTGTTTCAGATCCTTCCACCCGTTTCAGCCCCTCTTCCCCACATCTCTGCAAGAACAGAGGTGCCGTGTCCTCGTACCCAGCACCCTCGGGTCCTCTGGGCTCCGACATGCCCTCATCCTCCACCCGCGCCAACGCCGTTGTCCCCGTCCCTTTGCCGGACAGCAGTGGGCGGCAGTCCTGTGCCTGCTGCGAGTAGCAGAGCCGAGTGAAGTCACATCCTCAGCAGGAAACGACCTGTGTGTCCTGTAGCTGAATCATCCTGCTCTCAGCCCGCGTCCCCACGGATGAGTAACTCGGTCTTGTCTGACCAGCAGCCTCTTTGGGCCACATTATCTTAGTTACCTCCGTTTAGGCAGTTCTGGGCCCTCCTCCCTCTTGCCCTTCTCTCCAGAGCGACCTGTGCTCTCAGAGGTCAGCGGCCCCTGGCATTGAGGTGGGGGGTCTCCTCCCTGTGCTGCTTGTCCAGCCGGCTGGTCCCTGAGCTTCCGCGCTGGGGACTGAGACACGCTGGTTCCACCACCCACGGCCCTGCCATCCTCTCTGCCGGTGAAATCATGGTGCATGTGGCTGCCGTGTGGAAGCCGTGCGGAGGCCGTGTGGCTGCTGTGTGGCTGCCGTGTGGCTGCCCTATGGACGCCGTGTGGCTGCCATGTGGACGCCGTGTGGCTGCTGTGTGGATGCTGTGTGACACCATGTGGCTGCCCTATGGACGCCGTGTGGCTGCCATGACGCCGTGTGATGCCATGTGGACGCTGTGTGGACGCCGTGTGGCTGCCATGTGGACGCTGTGTGGACGCCATGTGGCTGCCATGTGGACGCTGTGTGAACGCCGTGTGGCTGCCATGTGGACGCTGTGTGGACGCCGTGTGGCTGCCATGTGGACGCTGTGTGGACGCCATGTGGTTGCCATGTGGACGCCGTGTAGACGCCGTGTGGATGCCATGTGGCTGCCATGTGGCTGCCATGTGGATGCCGTGTGGCTGCTGTGTGGACACTGTGTGGCTGCCGTGTAGGCAGCATGTGGATGCCGTGTGGTCCTCTCGCTGCAGGATGGGACGGCACCGCTGTGGATCGCATCGCAGATGGGCCACAGCGAGGTGGTGAGGGTGATGCTGCTGCGGGGAGCCGACCGCGACGCCGCCCGAGACGTGAGTCTGAGTGAAAGCTGCACAGCTCGGGCCCAGGGAAATGCACGCACCGTGGGTCCCGGAGGTGGGGGGCGGTTATGCATGCACGGGCCGGGCAGGGGCGGGGGAGGGAGTCCAGGGGAAACGCACGCACCGTGGGTCCCGGGGTGGGGGTGGGGGGCGGTTATGCATGCACGGGCCGGGCAGGGGCGGGGACGGGAGGGGGTCCAGGGGAAATGCACGCACCGAGGCCCCAAACCATGGCAGCCTAGACCCGGAGACCACGCGGCTGTATGTGGTCGTGCCCAGCTGGGTTTTCTCCCCCCCTCCACCTGCTCTTCAGCAGGAAACTAACCGTGTGAATCTGTTGAAACCTAGTGCTGCTCCGCTCTCTAAGGAAAACAAAACCAGAGCCTGTGTAACTCCTCTGTGGTGCTCCCCCACTGAGCAGACTTCTGGATGGACGGTGGGGAGGGGGCGTAGGAGCCTGGGCCCCGGCTCCTTGGGGGGTGTCCCTGGTGGCTGCTCCAGGGGGCACTGCACCTCCTGCTGGCACTTGCCCCAGTGCAGCTGGCCCGGCGTGGGTGCCTGTGGTTTGGGGTCCCTCAGTGCTCCAGGCGGACCCCCCTCGCTCAGCCCCAGCCACAGAGCCCGGGGTCACCTCACCCCACAGCAGGCCTCGCCCCATAGGAGCCAAGGGTGGCTTGCTGCTTGCTTTTTATTTATTTATTTTTTCACAGTGTCTGGCCTCTGTCCTTGGCATGGCTCTGCTTATGTGACCCCCCTCTTTCCCAGTCAGACCCCAAAAAGAGGAAACAGGGGTGCGCTCCTGGCCACTTCATCTCCCCTCTCCCACTGTTCCTCTTCCCACCGACTCTGAAGCCAGAAAAGAAACCCCTGTTTCCTCCTTTCTTCCCGACTCCCGCTAAGCCTTGGGCGAGGTGGGCGGCCGTCTCCTTTCCGCCGGAGGGGGCTGTGAGCGAAACCTCCCGGTGCCGCCATCGGTACGCCAAGGCAGGAGGAAAAGAATGTGCAAGGTCTCTGCTCACGCCAAGTGATGGCAGGAGCGGGCGGTTAATTTCTCAGCTTGTCCTTGCATTCTTTTAAACAGATTTCAGTCTACCCTCCCCTCCTCCACCCCCTCTCCCCGCCCCGCATCCACCCACCCACCACCACAGGCAGACAGACACCCAGGGCAGAGGAGAGCAAGGCTGCAGGCGAGAAAAGACAAAACGAAAAGCCCCTTTAACGCTTGAGAACAGCCAATACAGTTCAAGAATTGTTAAGTCACTGCAAGCAGATCAACAGGGCTGCTCGGTCACGAACGACAGAGGTGCCTCTAGTCCATTGTTCCTTACCCAGAGTTCCAAGGGGCTGGGAGAGTGCGAATTCCCACAGAGCAGGGCCCTGAGATGACATAAGAAGTCACCGGTTTTGTCTGGTGCCCCTAAAGCAGACTCGGTGGCTGCGTGTGCGCTAGGAGGCTCCTAGGGTCGGGCCTGGCAGGTCTGTGCATGGCCCTCGTGCTCAGCCCGGCTCGCTCTGAATGCCCCCGTTTCCCTGTCCTGAAGGACGGCTCCACGGCCTTGCTGAAGGCCGCCAACAAGGGCTACCACGACGTCATCCAGGAGCTGCTGAAATTCTCCCCCTCCCTTGGCATTTTGAAGGTAAGGAATTGTGCCCGTCTGTAAGAGAAAGGGGTTGGAAATGAAGATTCTTGGACCGGCAGCGTGGCTCAGTGGTTGAGCGTTGGCCTGTGAACCAGGAGGTCATGGTTGGATTCCCAGTCAGAGCACAGGCCCGGGTTGTGGGCTCGATCCCCAGTGAGGGCCGTGCAGGAGGCAGCCGGTCCATGAGTCTCTCTCATCATGGACGTTTCTCTCTCTCCTCATTTCCCTTCTGCTCTGAAATAAAAAATAAAAAAATAAATAAAATTTTTTTAAAGAAAAGAGCATTGGCAGCACTTACACTGGCCACCCGCTGTGCACCTGGGCGCACTGTGTCAGAGGCTGATGTGACTGGAGAGGGGGCATCGGGGAGCATAAGGCCGGCGAGTGCTGCGGGCTGAGTCACTCTGACGCACCGTCTTTCCTCTTAGAACGGGACGTCGGCGCTCCACGCGGCTGTGCTCAGCGGGAACGTTAAGACCGTCGCGCTGCTCCTGGAGGCGGGGGCAGACCCAGCCCTGAGAAACAAGGTACGGGCCTGCCTTGCGCGTCTTTCCACTCCATCAGGCACCTGTGCAGAGGTAAGGCAGTGTCTGCCGTAACCAAGGTAACGCCTCTCTGGCTCCTGTGGCTCTCCTCGCACTTCCGCCTAGAAATGGCAGGCAGGGTGGTGACTGGGTTGTGGGTGAGCAGTCCCTTTGGGCCAGAGAATTACACTGAACGTACTGATTTCAGAGAGGAAGGGAGAGGGGGAGATAGAAACATCAATGACGAGAGAGAATCATCGATTGGCTGCCTCCTGCACTGGGGATCGACCCCAAAACCCAGCTATGTGCCCTTGACTGGGAATCAAACTGGGGCCTCCTGGTTCATAGGTCGTCGCTCAGCCACGAGCCATGCTGGCCTGGCTGGACCCAGAGAATTACTCTAAAACCCTGTATTGCCCTGACCGGTTTGGCTCAGTGGATAGAGTATCGGCCTGCAGGCTGAAAGGTCTCAGGTTCAATTCCGGTCAAAGGCATGTACCTTGGTTGCGGGCACATCCCCAGTAGGGAGTGTGCAGGAGGCAGCTGATCGATGTTTCTCTCTCATCGATGTTTCTAACTCTCTATCCCTCTCCCTTCCTCTCTGTAAAAAATCAATAAAATACGCCCTAACTGGTTTGGCTCAGTGGATAGAGCGTCGGGCTGCGGACTCAAGGGTCCCAGGTTCGATTCCGGTCAAGGACATGTACCTTAATGGTGGGCACATCCCCGGTGGGGAGTGTGCAGGAGGCAGCTGATCGATGTCTCTCTCTCATCGATGTTTCTAACTATCTCTCTCCCTTCCTCTCTGTAAAAAAATCAATAAAATATATATTTTTTAAAAATAAAAATAAATAAAGCCCTGTATTATCCGTGGGTTTCAGCTAACAAGGGCGCAGCTCCAGGGGTGGGGAGGCAGTGGGGGGGGGGGGGCAGCAGTGTGGGGGCGGGGTTACGAGGGTCCTGTTATCCACAAAGTGCCCTGAAAATGTCAGAGTCTGGTCGTTACCGCCACCCCCGGAGGCTGGATGGTCACATGCTGAGGATTGCTGGTGCTCGGTTTGGTGTCTGCATGGGAAAGTGTCACTTTTATGTTGTTAACAGGACTTCACTGCCCTGTTACAGAACCAACTCATGTCTTTTTACATCTCAAACTCTTTGGTTTACCGTTAGGCCAAATCTGGAGGTGGAAGATGCGCAGTAGCCATAGGAAAAAAACACGATTGTCGTCGTATTTCCTCTTATCCAACATTTGCATGAGCTGTCCAGTGGGGTGGGGTGGGGGCAGGAGCCTAGGACAGGTCTTGAAGAAGCACACGACACTGCTCACTTCTGTTTTTTGTTTAAAGACTTTTAAATTTATTTTTAGAGAGAGAAACGTCAATGGTTGCCTTCCGTAGGTGCCCTGACAAGATCGAACCCGCCACCCAGGTATGCGCCCTGACTGGGAATCGAACCAGCAGCCTTTTGGTGCCAGGACGATGCTCAACCAACGGAGCCACACCAGCCAGGGCTAAGCCGCTCACTTAGAAGGAGGAAGTGGGTGTGGCGAAAGCTATTTTTATTGTATACTTTCCTGCCACTTGAATTTTTATACGCATCTGCTACTGTGTCTGATTTTATTCATAAGGAGAACAAAAGCAAGGAGCCCATCCTGACACTTTGAAAGAAACTATCAGGAAGTACAGTGAACAGCCAGGGTCTCCTTCACTCCACGTCATCCATGGGTCCTCTCCTGTTCCTGCCACTGACCTGCTTGATGACAGCGTATCTCTGCTTATCTCTTCCCGAGATGCTGAGATTAGCTTCCATTGGGGAGTGATAAGGCAGCTGGAAGCACCACCCCTGTCTTATCTTTAGCCCTTGGACGGGGACATCCAGGGCTGAATGAAGGGGCCGGGGAGCAGTTAGAACCTTTATATAGAAACTGGAAATGCAGTTCTGGGTGTGCCTCCTGGGAGCTCAGCCGTGGTGGTTGTGGGGGTTCCCAGTGAGCACAGCACGGCCTTGGGCGCTCCGAGAGCTATGAGTCTGCGTGCGGCTGCTCCTGATGGAGGTTCAGGCGGGCCCTTCGAGGGCACATACCAGTGTTCATGGAGCACAGGCCAGATGCGCGGGGCGTTGCGCCGGAAACGAGAACGCACGACCAAAAAGCATGGGCCCTGGCATCCCGGGGGGGACCGTCTAGTGAGAGGCACGGCTAGGTGGAAAAGTAACCCTGACAAAAAATAACCCTGACCGGTGACGTGTTTACGTTCCAGAGAGACCTCTAATGCCTCAACACAAAGCAGAGTCCAGAGGGTGTTTCACCAGGAAAGAAGCAGGTTCGGGTCCGAGCCCCCTCGTTGGAGTCCCTAAAACCACACCGGCTGTGGGAACCCGCTAATGCCTGTCTTCCCTGCTTTCAGGCCAACAAACTTCCAGCAGAACTCACCCAAAACGAGCGAATACGGAGTCTCCTGCGAGGCAAGGAAGGCCACAGGAAGAGCTACCTGAGCTGCGTATTTGACTGAAGGGAGAAACCGTCACCGCATTGCCCACAGAAACTGCTTTCAGACGGTGTTGGGGATTCTGTAAGGAGACAGTGCCCGGGCTGCCCACCCAGGTTCCCCACCCAGAAGAGCTGTGCCTGGTGCCCGAGGCACCGGGCAGGGACCTCCTCATTCACACGGCTGCTCACGCGGCCTGCAGCCCACTCCCCGGGGCCTGGCAGGGTCGTGGACTCACTCGTGTCTCTCGGTTAAACCCTAATTGTTAAACCTTCCAAGAGCTTTAAGTCGGAAGACAGAAAGACTGTAAGCTTTTAAAAGCTGCAGGTCTGACCTCCGATGAACTAGTGAACTTTAGCTTTTGTGTTACATGTAAGTGTGCTGAAATATGTAGCTCCGTGACATTTTACATGTATGCATGTATGTCATCCCAGTGTAAGGTGTTTCTCCTACCCAAGGATCATAGCCGTGGTCTCAGAGACCTGACGTGTGAACGTGCATCACTAAGAAGTCAAAGGGGGCTGTTGAACTCTGAGGACAAAGTGTTCATGTGTGAGTTGAACCGGACCTTGGTCCTAACACGTAAAAGCCATGTTTACCCGGAGTCCCTATTGCAGGAAGGGTAGGATGCAAGTGGCAAGTTTGGAAATTCAGAAAATTGCAAACCACGGGACGTGAGGATTGTGTGTTTTTTTAGCTTTTATTTAGGTTATGTTATCGGGACCTGATTCCTGTGCCATTGGCATGCTCTGGAGTCTGGCGCTTCCAGCATCACTCCGCTTGGTACAGTGGCTTTGCGGTCCTTGGATACAATGTGATATGTGCAAGTACGATACGCTGGCACTATTGCAGGACTGTAGTAATAAAAGACTGTTGTTAGTGTGTAGTAAGTGTTCCTCTATGCATGTTCTTGAGCTAGTGGGTTCCAAGAAGGAAACCTGGGTTTTATGGAATTATTCCTCCGAGAAAGGTGTAAAATTTATATTCGATGCACTTTACAATCAGTGGTGTCTACATGCCTCATTTGGTGCCTACGTGCACAGACATGAGCTAACCCTCTCTCTGTAACCCGCCGTGATGAACACGGGTATTCTGTGACTTAGAAACACATCTTTCCTTCTCTCGTTCCTGTTCTGCTCTGTGTCCCGCCAGTGCTCTATGTAAACACACGTTGACACGGAGGGAAATGTAACCCCAGGAGGGTTTTTTAACCAACTTGCAGTGTCACTAAAAGCATTCTCGTTAAGTCGGTAAACAACGGAGTATAATTTTGAAATTGGCAGATATCCTCCTAAAGTTTGTTATGATCAATAACATAACCAACATATATTAGCTTATTTTGATCATTATCACAAGCAAAACCAGTACTGAGCAACCCACAGCCTGGCCAGCTATGCAACACGCCTGCAGTCTCACATCAGGATAAACAATGAGAAAGCTTTGTCTGGATTGCTGAACCCCGTATATTAATATTTTAGTAGCTGCAAAGCAGTGCCAGTTTCCTCATTGACTGTCTTTTACTCAGCAAAGTTGTCCAATTACACATCCCCCCATGAGAATTTCACAAAGCAATATTTATTCTGAAGACGAAAATAATGTGGCCTTAAATTTTTAATATTTTTTGCCTTAGTTAGAGCCCTAACTTAGAGCCTTAAGCCAAAAATGGTTGCTCATCACTGATCTAAATCAAAAGTTTTATGGGGACTGATAGCAAAGTTCCAAAGGACAAAAATGCAATGAAGTCACAAACTTAATGTTGTTGTTTTTCACTAAGACATGCTTTCCTTGTCCTATTTATGAGATCATTTTATGTGGATAATGCTCTTGATCAATATCAGGGTCATTAAAATGAATCCAGGAGCTCTGACAATATTTAAGGGAGCCTCTGACTGTAGGCAAGAGGTCTCTAGCTTAGAAGGCGCACATGTGGTCTAGATGAGATGATATTATCCACAGCAGGGAAGATGCTCATCTAAATCACTCACCCAAGACTGGAAAAAACAAAACAAAACGTTCTGTTATTTAAAGTTAAATTGCAGCCGAGCTTGCAACCTGGGCACGTGCCCTGACCAGGAATCAAACTCTGACCTCCTGGTTCATAGGTTGATAACAGGCAAACGGGTTACTTTTCACCGAATTTACTGGGTGACATTGGTTAATGAAATTATATAGATTTCAGGGGTGCACTTCTAAAAAAATGTTTTTAAAGCTAAATTGCATTTGTTTGTACACAGATAGATGGTTCTTGTTTTATGTTCATCTAACTCACAGTTCATTGAGCTCTTAGAACTAGCAATTCCTATGCAAGGCATTTGTTTAATTCAACCACAGAAGTTTTTCATTATGTCCATTTGTCTGATGAAATATTCCAGGTTATAATTCAAAATAAAGTTAATATACTACCCAGTTTGCCTTTGCTGCTTTTTCCTGTTTGTGTTTAATCAGAAGGTATTTCTGTGATTTTAAATAAGATGGAATTTTAGAATTAATGACTCAGCTCTGTAAGCCTTATGTTACTTATAGACTTATGATTTCATTATTTCTACCAGGGATCACTTTTGTCATGATGCCAGGAGGTTTTTTTATTCAGACAAAAATTCCCGGGAGAGTCACAGAAGATGCTACAAATAGAAACTCTTCATTGTTTTGCTGCTTTCAGTGTGGGAAGTCGGGGGTGGGGTGGGGAGGGTGGCGGGAGTTGCCGCATGGAGGCAGTAAGGGCGGAGAATACAGACATATTTTTCAAAACAGAGGCAGAGCTAAGGGTAGTTGGTGATTAATTGAACATGGAGAGTGAGGGGAAAGGTGAATTATACTAAGTATGTCAGGAGACCCTAAAACGCCCCCCCCCCCCAGTTTTGCTGATTGGCTAGGAGGACCCCAGAGCTCATCCTGTGGTCATACTCGGGGCGAAGATGACAGCAAAAGGGTGTGTAGCAAGATCAGCGAAGGGGAAGGGAAGTGGCGTGAAGGCAGGAAAGCAGTGCAGGCCTCCAAGAGTCTCTCCAGCAGTCACTGGGCGAGCTTCCTTGCTCTCCCAACGAGTGTGACAACTCCATGAAGTGCTCTCCCCGGGGGAAGCTCAATGGAGACTCACCAGGCTTTTAGTTAACTGGTCACAGGCACCCTCTGCCTGGCCTTTGCCAAGATCCCAGACGTCCAGGCATCGGCACAGACCACATGGTTTGTAAACGACTTGGGCTCAGTGAGCCCTTGCCATTCAGGAAAAGTCTGATGTCAGTGCAGGGAACTGTTTGACAGCCGAGCCCCCAGGTGCCAGCCGACAGCCGACCTCGTAGGCAAGAATCTCTAAGGAGAGCAGCCCCAGGTCTGCTGTCAACTCTTCTCCACACACGAGATTTCACGGTGCACACGGTGCCAGAAACTGGTAGGAAATGGGGAAGACAGGGTTCAGGGACACACAGAGAGAGGAGTTTGGGACAAGTTGAAGAATGTGTGAAAACAGATTCCAGGCGGCAGTTGTCAACAGCAACTGACGTTTAGAACTAGATTGCTGCTGATCTTTGCAGAGTGATGGGATGAAAGAGGGACTCTGGTTCGAGAAAGACTGAGGAGGAACTTTGAAGCAAAAAAGGAAGTTAGCAGAAACAACGTGAAATGGACAGGAGGGGGGATGGGACTGCCTCCTTCCTATATGAAATGGACAGCAGGCGTGGCTCAGTGATTGAGGGCCGACCTATGAGCCAGGAGATCACAGTTCAATTCCCACTCAGGGCACATGTCCAGGTTGTAGGCTCCATGCCCAGTGTGGAGCGTGCAGGAGGCAGCTGATGGATGATTCTCTCTCATCATTGATGTTTCTCTCTCTCCCTCTCCCTCTCCCTTTCTCTCTGAAATCAATAAAAAAAATGTATTTTTAAATGTGGTCTGGAAATAATTGTCGCTGTGACGGGGAGAACTGCATTTGTGAAGCCGCCCCAAGCACTTCCTAGGCATCGCTGGCAGCTGGCAGCGGCCGAATGCTCGCTCACAAGAAAGGAAGCCCTTTGTGCCACATCATGAAGATGCGAGGTCTGTGTGGTGCGACGGAGGCGGGCCTGTGAGTTCATGTTCTTGAACAGTGGTTCTCAACCTTGGCTGCACATTAGAATCACCTGGGAATCTTTTTAAAATCCTGATTTCTGGGCCTCATCCTCCGGAAATTCTGTTTCTTTGTTACTAATGTTGTGGCCCCACCCCATCACAAAGAAACAGAATTTTCTGTTAACAAACAGAAATTAATTAACAAAATTAATTTCACTGGCAGCCAGAGAAATCTCCCCGGCTGAGCCACCAAACACCAGCAGGACAAACGCATTTTCTAGCTCTCGGACTTCGAGACTCCACATCATCTATGTATTTGTGGAAAGGCAATACTTTAAGATGATTTTAAACGATGTCATGTTTTAATAATTGAAGGACGTTATTAAAGACCTCCGGTTCCCTCGTCAGCTTCATCAGAAAGAGTGACTTCTCCCATCTTTGGCTCTTCCCTCCCTCACGTGGGCTTAAGCCTCTTGTTTTTCAGGAGGGAATGCTGTTCTTCCCCTTCCCGAAGTCGGACTGGCAAAGAGCCTTAGGGAGGAAATGGTCAGATTACAAGAGGGGGGCCCTCTTTGAGGAAAGGTGAGACCCAAACCACCCCCGGCAAAGGACACCGTGTCCCTGACGGAATCCTCCAGGGGAGGGAACAGCATTGTGAAACGCCGACCGCCGTTCGGAGTCATCCGGATGCTGTGGCATCGTCTCTGCGAGAAAGTCCCCACCACCAGGGACTGGATTAGTCACCAAGTCGTGTGCCCTTACGAGGGCAAAAGACATGTCACCGTACGTTTGACCAACAATGGCCCACTTCTGAGTCAGAACCACTGGCGCTAAGTCATGAGTTGTAGCTATTTCCAGTGAAGAGGCCAGTGAACTTGGGCTTGCTTCAGTGTGGAGTTTTAAACGTCTATTTCAGCCCTGGCCAGTGCTCTCAGTGGTTAGAGCGTCAGCCCTAGCACAGAAGGTTCATTTCCCCATCAGGGGCATGACCTGGGTTGCAGGTTCAATCCTGGTCCGGGCGCGTGCAGGAGACAACCAATAGATGTGTCTTTCTCACATTGATGTTTCTCTCTCTCTCTCTCTCTCTCATCTCACCTCCCCTCCCTCCCTCCCTTCCACTCTCTCTAAAAATCAATGGGAAACATATCCTTGGGCAAGGATGAACAAAAAAAAATTAGTAATAAAGCATATTGCTAGATGCAAAAAAGCAAACTGAAAAATGTATACTGTATGCCTCTACCTGTTTAAAAGTCCATATATTATATTTAATTAATGTTTTCAAAAACAGAATTTTTCTGGAGGGAGTTTTTGCACATTTATAAAGATGCATATGTCTAATAATTTCATTTTCCCTCGTTCTGTCCTTAGTTATTATACAAACATTGTTGAATTGTGTATATAATCATAGTGGCATTATTATTTAAACAAGCAAGCAAAAAGTCTCTCTTAGGATCTCAACCATGTGAAAACCATTTTCATAGAAGGAGAAATACACCACAGTGTGACACATTATCCATAACGGTGGAATTATAGATGATTTTTCTATTCTTGTCTCCCAATTTTTGTGTATTTTCAAAGTTTCTACCATAGGCATTCATGGGTTACTTTGTTATGGGGCGTTGGGGGGCGCGGGGGGGTGTAACTTAGGAATAAGAGAGTTTATTTAAAAAATATACCCTAGGCTTTTGAGCATTGTTGAAGTTGTAGGAAAGACTGACCAGAAAAAGCATCTGTATATATGGTAACAGATCTGTTTCTGTTTTCAGACTGGTGGAATTATCAGAATTCCTGCCCATCCAGAAATGTGTCTGGAGCTTGAAATCTCCTTTACTCGCATCAGTGAATTTGTAAGGGGTTTAGCTGTTGTTTCCATAAGGACTTTGCTGAACTTGGGAGGCTAACTAGCCCTGCAGGTCCGGGGAATACAGTGCAGCTGCAGCTTGGAGTGTGTGCCCTGGGACCACCCGGAGGCCTTCCCCAGAGCTGCCCATGCAGCTGTCCAGGGTGGAGCCCATGCATTTGCATTTCAAACCAGTTCCCAGATAATATGCTGATGCTGCAGGGTCAGTGACATCCTTTGAGCACATCTGCATAAAGCAAACTGCTGTGTCATCAGAGGAAGCCCACGGGGAGTGGAGGTCAGTGGAAGGGTTAGGGCTGCCGTCCAGAGGAAACCCTGCAGTTGCCGTGCCCAGCCAGCCGGGCTCGGACACCTGGACATGTCCGTGCTGAGGAGGTGGGGAGGAAGGCAGTCACTGATGACCCCTGAGTGCGGTCGGAGGGAATGGCGCTCTTCAGTGCTGCAGACGGGTGTTTAGTCTCTTCATTGTGAATCAGAGCCCACCGTGGGGAAAGGAGAGCCTTACCTCCATTTCTGTAACTTCAAAATGGAAATGACTGCTGCTGATGAGTGATCTCAACAACTGACACCTGAGGGGCAATGTCACCAGAAATGCATGGGATAAACGTAAGTGCACGTCCAAAAAGGCGGTGATATATAATAATAAGAGGCACGGTAACAAAACAAAACAAAACAAAACAAGGACGCTTCTTCATCTCTGTCTCTCTGGAATGCACCTAGAACTCAGAAAGGGCCGCTGGCCCCACCCGCCCGGGGACGGGGTTTGGGTTCTTGGCCTCGCTCGGCTCCGCCAGCAGAGGGTGCGGTTCCAGCGCCTCCCGGGACGGGGGCTGAGCTGACCGGGTGACTCAGGGGCCTCGCCCCGCGCCCGCCCTCGCGCCCGGGCCCACAACGCCCTCCCCGGTGACCGATGACCGCACGCCCCGGCCACTGCGCCGCGCCTCCGGGTGCGCGGGCCGCGCCCAGGCCGGACCCCTTTCGGGGACTGGGTTCGGAGCAGAGCTTGCTCGGACCTAGAGTCAGCACGTGTTCCGCCGGAGCGGTGGGGGCCGTACCAGGAAAAAGCGTCGCCAGGACCTCCCGTTTGCTAACACCGCCTCGCCCGCCATCTTCAACCAAAGAAAAGGACAAAAAGGGGAGGCATGGATTTAAAGCGCGAAAACCACACACTGTTGCTACAACCCCAGAAACACTCTCCCGGCGGACTCCAGAAGCTAGCGCCCAGCCCAGGCAGAGCTTCTCAGTGGTTAGAGACCGCCCCACACGCCCTGGTCGGGGCGCGCACAGGAGTCAGCCGATGGATGCATAAATAAGTGGAACAAATCGGGTTCCTCTCTCCCTCTAAAATCAATCAACAAAAAAGTAAATTAAAAAGAAAAGCCCAGAAGTTGACCTGACGTAGTCTGGAAGGCCCTGGCCCCACTCCGCCCCCCGCGGGACCGGGCAGACAGGTGCGGAGCTGGGACTCCCGGAGGCCGCTGCGGCCGGGTCTGGTCCTCACCTCTCCTGGCTGTGACCCCGCCCGCCCAGCTAGGCCCCGCCCCCTCCATAACCCCTCCCTCCCAGCGAGGCCCCGCCCCCAAAATCCTCGCCCGTTCGGCTAGACCACGCCCCTATGACCACGCCCCCTCCATAACCCCGCCCCAGAGCGTCCTCCTGGCCAAGCAGCTGCGGCCCCGCCCGGAAGGGGGCGGGTCTCACGACGCCTCTTCCTTCCTAACCTGCGCGCGCAGCCCCGGCGCTGGGTCCTGCTTGACAGGTTCTTTCTGTGTCCGCGGAGCCGGGACTGGGTTCTGAGGGAGCCGGACCAAGTCGAGCCGAGCCTGGCCCAGCGGAACCTCCGCAGCCCGCAGCCCGCGACATGAGTGCGCGCGGCCTGGCCCTGGGCCTCCTGCTGCTGCTGTGCCCGGCGCAGGTGAGCGGCCGGGAACCGGGGCTGCGGCGGCGCGGCGGGGCCGAGAGTCCAGGAGGGCGGCGGGCCCTGGGGAACCACCCCCGGCCGCGTCCCGGCCCCGAGGTGGAGGAGGGCGGCTCTGGGACCACGGTTCGGCCTGTTTGGCGCCGTTCCGCTGTGGCCACCCCCGTTCTGGGTGGAGGACGTGGGGCAGGGGCGGGAGGGGAGGCGGGGGCGGGAGGGTCCTGTGTAGCCTGACTGCCTTCCTCGTGCCGCCGCGTGCGTTCCCGCTCTGGCCCGTTGTTTAGAGGCTCCTACCCGTGTGTGCCCTTCTCCCCAAAGAGGAAGGCGCGAGGAGGGGAAGGAAGGTTGGCGCGAGGGAGGGGAGGCGGGTGAGCTCGTCGAGCACCGGCTGGAACAGCTGCGCGTGTCTGACAGGAGTCAGCTCGGTCTCCTGAAGGGTGCAAGGTGCTTCTTACCAACTCTTTTCGCGTCTTTGGAAGCTGAGTCCCAGGGGCTGTCAACTCCGCTGGTGGCAGGACCCGGTGTCCCCAGGACCCCGGGGGACTCGGTGGCCCCAGGACCCAGGGGTCCCAGGGTGGGCTGGTTCCCCTGGGTCAGGCCGCCTGGGCAGCAGTGCCTCCTGCCGTGTGTGTATCTAAGTTTTCCTCTTTGGAAACCGGGGCGCGGTGGGGGAGTCCAAGGATCAGTGCTGGTTAAACCTGACCAGGGTGAAGAGGGACCTGGGATCCTGTGCCCGCCTGCCTGCAGGGGGTGGCAGTGGGGTGATGAGTCGCTGGGCAGGCAGACCAGGAAACCACTCCTTCGCTTCTGTGCAGCCCTGGGGAGGGGATCGGGGACGCCACCCAGTCAGGGTCCCGAGCCAGAGGGGCGGTGGCTCCCGCCTGGGTGTGTGTATGGGGGTCCCAGCCGTGTGGGCGTGGGTGTGGGCGCCCGTCGGGAGAAGGGGGAGAGCGGGTACCGCTCACCAGCACTGGCTTTGGGCACATTCCTATTTCTTTCTTTTTTTAAAATAAATATTTTATTGATTTTTTACAGAGAGGAAGGGAGAGGGATAGAGAGTCAGAAACATCGATGAGAGAGAAACATTGATCAGCTGCCTCCTGCACACCCCCTACTGGGGATGTGCCTGCAACCAAGGTGCATGCCCTTGATCAGAATCGAACCCGGGACCCTTCAGTCCGCAGGCCAGGCCGACGCTCTATCCACTGAGCCAAACCGGTCAGGGCGCATTCCTCTTTCAAGCCTCAGTTTTTTTCTGAAGATACACAATAAACACCTCAGAGGATTACTCGCGTTATTAGGTATGATATATGGAGAGACCCCATTGCTTTAGTGAAAACTCCAGAGATAGCAATGATGTGCCTTAAAGAAAGTGCAGCTGTCCAACTTCCCCGGCTTAGTCAGGACCTCGGGGCTTCCCAGGGCCCAGCAGCTTTCACTGAACGGTGAGACCCCTTTGCCTGGAGGCGGAACCCCGGCTGCTGGCCAGAGGCCCTCCTAGGACTTTGGGGGTAGGTCAGAGGTTGGTCACGAGTCTCAAGTCCCTTGCAAAATGCCTGGGAGCCCGGGACAGGTCTGTAAAGCTTAACTGGAAAAACTCCTATTGTGATTTCATGAGTCAACTCACTGAGTCTGCGAGGCTCGCAGAACCTGAGCAGGTGGGGTGGGCGGGCGGCTGTCTTCAGGATTCTGACCTCTGCCAGCAGCGCGTCTGGGTTCCGTCTGAGCACTCATAACGTTCCGTCACAGCGGGACAGGCTGGCTGTCCTCTGATGGCCTCCAATACATTTTGGAGGGATTTTCCTTCATTTTAAATTTTTACAGATGATGAAATAACATTACTAGACTGAATGGTTTTTAAAAATCCTTGTAGTCATCCAAATAATGTGTACAGTTTTGAGAAATAGGTTGAGTGTGTGTCTCTATAGATATTATATACATTTATCCTGACTCTATTTTTATAAGCTTTTTCTTGAGGAACAGGGAGCAAAGTGAGGCCTGGGTAGGAATGAAGCCATTAGAACGGCTTTTCCTGAGCTGGGGCATGGTTGGCGTTTTTGGCCGAGAGCCTTGAAGAGTCACCACCTGAGGATGGCGAGAATGTGGGTGATCTTTCCCAGTCTCTGCCCGGCTGCTGCTGTGATCGCTACGCTCCGAACATCCGCGCTCAGGGAAAGTAGGTTTCCCTTGGGCCAGTGGGCAGCAAGGAAAGGCTCGCTGAATAGGCCTTTGTGCTCGCAGTGTTTGTCATGCCACCAGGACAAAGGGCCCCTCTGCTTGTGGAGACAGCGTGTCCTCGCGCTCCGGGCAGCCCTGCCTCCTAAAGGGGAGGCTTCTCGGGAGTCTTAAGGGTGACACCTTCCCTCCTGCGGGAGCCTGGGTCAGAGCATGTCTCACCTGACCTCAGTGCCCCTGTCCCCCTCACACCACAGCTCTCTCCAGCCAAACAAACGACTTGCAGTCAAACCCCGTCTGTCTTCCAGGCCAGTTCAAATGCCCCATCGTCCCGACCTTGGCTCCCCTGCGCCCCCAGCTAGCTTGCCTTCCCTGGGAAGCTCTACGTCTTTGTGTAAACTCGCAGCGGCATTTCTGCCCAGCAAACGACTGTGAATTAAAAAGACGTGGGTGTGGGTCTGGCCTCCGCCTCTTCCCAGGAGTGCTCTTGGGCCAGCAGTGATCCCCGAGCCTCCGTTCCCTCCTCTGTCCAATCAGATGAACAGCTATCCCCACTGTTCAGGTGCGTGTGGAAGAGAGGACTAGTGTTGGAATTGAACGAGTGGGTCGGACACTTGTGCGTTTCTCAATCACCAGATCATCAGGCTCTCGTGGGCTCAGGTGAGAGGGTGGGGCGGGGGAGGGGTTCCGAGGCTGGCGGAGAAATGGCCCGGATTTGCACATGGTGTCTTTGTTCTCCATAATCAGTCACCAGCGGTGGCCATGCAGGTTTTCTGATGTTTGGACTGTGCCTCTTATTTTCAGTCTTTGGAATGTTTGCTTTGGCTAGAAAACGTTAAAGAACAAACAAAACCCTCGCTGATGCAAGTGTGCTGTTGGGGAATTTCAGAGTGAAACTTTAAAATGTGTCCTTTATCTTATGACTTCCCCTCAGGCCACAGAGGAACTCAAATTACCGTCTTGCACTAATTTTATAAATGAAAAGTGTTTGCTGTGGACACAGTGTAGGAAACAAAAGTAGATGCAACGAGTAAACGTGTAAACGAGGCAGAGGGCAGTCCACACTGAAGTGCTGTGTGATGTCAGCAGCTTCTATGCGTCTTATTCATAGTTGACGGGAAGAAGAGTAAATATGGTGTAAAAATCACAATGCAAAGTGTGCTTAGTAAAAGCAGGGAGAGAACTCCTAGGAGCCCATGCGTTAGCTGACCTTTGCAGGGTCACTCACCAGGTGGGCAAGAGGAAAACGGGAGGAAATAGCGGGGGAGGTTACCGAGTTGTTACTAAAACCTGTGCACTTGAAAAGGGTGGACTTCATGGTATCTGAATGACCTCAGTGAACCACTGGAAAATAACATCCCAGTTGACAAGAAACTGAAGGAAAAAGAGCCATCTGATTTTTGCCCAGCGCTCCCATGGCTGGGCTCGTCGATCTGGTTGATCTGCAGAACACCTTTAAGGTCAGTGCGATGCTGTGTTGCAGATGTGGAGAGTAGGGCTCAACTTTGTCCCCAGGCCACATCCCTAGTGGATGGCAGGCTGGGGCTTGGGCCTCTGCCCTTTGGCTCCTGTGTGCTATTCGGGTTCAGAACGGTGGGGGGTTATTTACAGTTAGCGAGCTAAGTTGAACGTGTGTTCAGCAAATGTTCCGTGTGGCCAGTAAGGCCCTGGCTTTAGTGTGGTTTCTCCAAGAGCTGGTGATAAGTCAGGGATGGATTAGCCCACCGGCCTGACCATGGCTCTGGTGCCACACTGTGAATGTCCCATCGGAGAAAAGCCTGCAGACAGGGTGCACCCCATCCACTCCCACAGTTTCATGTTAGTCTTTTGACTTGGGTTGTTTCTCAGACCATGGGTGCTGGCGCTCAGCAGTGCCTAATGGTATTATTAGGGGTATGATCCTGGGTGAGTCACTTACAGAAACTGCCCACTACTTTATCCACACAGTGAAGATAGCTGAGTCCATCTAAGGACAGATGTGTGACTTACACACCCATCTACCGGTGAGCCCGGTGCTCACACAAACCACTCCTTGTTTTGTGGATGTGTTCACCCCAAGTTGCTGTAAAACAGAGTTCCAGAGATTTCCCTCAATAGAGTTCAGACCAGACAAGCCTCCACGCCAGTGTCCTGCCGTATGTGTGTGGTCCCCTCGCTGGGGCGGGGGCGTCTCTAGGTTCTGCCTTGAGCTCTACCCGTCAGGACAGGGCAGAGGGAGGGACCCAGCCCTGCGCTGCACCTGCCTGAGGTGGAGGAGTCACCTGCACTGAGAAAGTGAGCCCTGAGCTGACGGCTGCTTAGCGCTGGACTGAAAAAGATGTAAATGGCACTCAAGTGGCCACGTGTATGTAGGAAGAGGGACACGTGTAGGATTGTAGCGATGGGACAGCCCATCGCTGGCCGGCACATTGTCCAAATCTCATCATACACCTTATGTACAAACTGACTGGAGTTGTGAACGGTCCAGCAGCTGGGGGTGGGATGGGAATAGGATGGAGCAGGCTAACTTGGTGCTCAAACCTCCATTCTCAGCACTGGTTTCCTCACTGATGAGCCATGTGGCCTCAGAGACTCTCTGAGCCTTAATTTCCTTACCTGTGAAATGCTACAGTACTGCTCCATGGCGGGGGGCGGGGGAGGGGGGGAGGGGGGGAGGCAGGCTCTGAAAAATAAACGAGAAAGAAATCACGTAACCTGGTTGACGTTTGGTAACCGTTTGAATATGAGTTACTTAATACTTTATTCATTGGGATTTTTAAAAGATATATTTTTATTAATTTCAGAGACGACGGAAGAGGGAGAGAGAGATAGAAACATCAAGGATGAGAATTTTGGATCAGCTGCCTCCTGCACTCCCCACACTGGGGATCAAGCCCACAACCCAGGCAAGTGCCCTGACTGTGAATCGAACCGTGACCTCCTGTTCTTAGGTGGACGCTCAACCACTGAGCCATGCCAGCGGGGGGGGGGGGGGGGGGGGGAGGCAGGATTCCCTAAGGGCAGCCTGGAGACAAGGTCCCGTTGCTGGTGTTCAGAGCTCCTCCATGTGATGAGATGCTTTCCTGCAGCTTCTTACTGGAGTCCTTTTAGCAAGTTGCTGTAGTTCTGACATTTTTTTAGCCTTTCCTAAACTATTCTTATTATTTTTAAATATGTTTTTGTTGATTTCTTTTCTTTTTTTTTTTTTTTTTTTTTTTGAGAAAGAGGAAGGGAGAGAGAGATAGAAACATCAGTGATGAGAGAGAATGATGGCTTCCTCCTGCACGCCCTCTACTGGGGATCGAGCCCCCAACCAGAACTGAGCTCCCGTTGGATCGCGTGCCCTTTGGCTCTGGCGGACCTCGAACATTGGTGTGCTTTTCCCTACTGGGCACAGTCCTTCCTCCCGAGTGGATGTATTCACTGACCTGGCATCAGCACCAGGTGCTCCATATCCTGGTAAAGGCGGACACCTTGCTCCTGTTATCAGGTGCTTGCTGAGGAAGGCATGCGGGCCTGTGTGTGAGCCCTGGGTGCGCCCTGTCCCTCTATCTTGTCAGCATGTGCTGCCCTGACATCCAGGGATTGTAGGTGCATCTGTCCTCTTTGTTGACAATGTCCTGACTGCCCTCTGTGCTCTGGCGATTTGGAGACTGAAAATTGAATCGCTCAGATGCCAGCTGGGTCCTTGACGGGATACAGAGAAGAGGGTGGCCTCAGAGCGGCGAGAGGAGTGAGAGATCTGGCTTGAGAACCAGCCAGGTTGGGGTAGGGTCTGGCCTGCCGTTTCTGAGGTGGGTCACTTTACCCGTGTGGTCCTCCGTCTCGTCTCTGTAAAGGGTGGTGTTTTCGTGCCAGCTTCACAGACCTGAGGTTCAGGGAGCTGGTGAAGGCACTCAGCAAGTGACGGGTGCTGGACTGTGCCCGGTGGGTCAGGAGGTGAAGGTGGAAAGTGGCGGTGATGGGGAGCAGGGGTGTGGAGTGCAGGGACGGGGCCGGAGGGGCATGAACTGGGAAGGATGGGGAAGGACGGGTGGGAGGGGAGCAGATGGTAGGTTCTGGGCAGCAGAAAACCTGCGGCTGTGGCTCAGGAAGCGCCAAGTGGCAGCGGCACCTCCGAGACATTGCCCAGGTCTGGGTGGAAGGTGCCATGAGGGCAAAGAATGGCAACGGGCTCGGCAGGGGAGGAGTCTGGGAGGAAGAGGCACAGGAGGCTGCACCAGGGAGCTTCCTGGGAGGTCGGGAAGATGCCCTGGCTTTAGGCCCTGAGGAGCAGAGACTGGTGATGGGGGGGCTTCGGAGGAAGGTTAGCTTCCTTTTGAGCACCTGGGGTGGCTGGGCAGGTAGGTGGAAGTGGGATAGGGTGAGGGGTGGTTTGACGGACGGAGAATGAAATTGGAGCAGCATTCATAGGCAGGCGCAGGCGAAGGGGCCAAGAGAGATGGGGTTGAAAATGTGGAAGAGAAGGCGGTCGGTTGGTGGAGGAAGCGCAGGAACACCACCCATCGGGGCCGGGGAGATGGAGGGCAGCCTCCCCCCTTTAGCTGGAGGTGAGAACAGGACGGTGAAGGTAGAGAGAGGTTTGAGAAGGGGCCGCCCTGAGCCCAGGGCAGCAGTGTGACACGTGTGTGCGCTTTGCACAAGGTGGGGAGTGGGAAGGAGTGTAATGTTAGAATGAGGACCTTAATTATACAATAGATTATATTTTATTAAGACTGTTTCCTGAAACAACGATGTCCTGGTTTGAATCCTGATTCTGCCACTCTTGGACAAGTTACTTAGCCCACTGTGCATCGTCTCTTCATCTGTAAAATGGGTATAATAACAGCTCCTCCCTCATCAGCTCATTGTGAGATTCCTTAGTTCATACATGAAGAGCAGTTCAAACCGTGACTGGCTTGTAAAGGGCTTGTAAGTACTTTGGGCCCCACTGACTTAGGGCTGCCTGAGGCAGAATGACTTTGGAAGCAAACCCAAGGACGTTGAGTCCAGCCCAGTGTTGTGTCCCTGGGCCCAAAGGAGCCTGGTGTTTTATTTTCTCCGGAGCCTCTTTGCAGAGGTCCCACACGGCTGGGAGACACTAGGAATAATTCATTGGTTTGTACCGTGCTTTCAGTTCACCAAGCACTTCCATGTGTATTCCCTCCTGGATCTTCACACCAGCCCTGTGAGGTGAGCGGTGGTGTGACCACATTCACGGGCAGGAATGCGCGGCTCCAAGGGATTCGGCACCTGCTGCAGCTCGATTGGCCTTAACAAGCCGTGCCCTGAGCACCCCGCCCTCCCCTCCCCGTCCCCGCCCCCCAGATGGTGAACACTCTGTCTAGAGATAAGTGATGTCGATTAGGAAGCGTGATCTTTGTGACAGGAGCACACAGCACTGGGTCATCGTTATTTCCTGCTGAGTGTGGAGAAGGGGAAGTGGGCGCCAGACGCCCTCCTGCTAGTCATGCCCGAGTCACGGCTGTGGTTTGTTGGCTGGATTTCTGCCTCTCCAATGGGTGACCTGCCAGAGGCCACCCCCCTTGCCCCCACCCTCCCCACCCCCCCACCCCCGGGCCCAGACTTGCTTGCCATGTTGGGCTGTTGAGAATGCTGTGAGGTCCAGGGTGGGTTTCTTCTGTTTAAATGGCATGTCAATATCAGCATCGCCTGTCCCGTCCCATCCCGTCCTCGTTGGTCAGTTTTTTTGCCTTTTCAAACTTCAGTAGATGGACAATGACCTTTCAGTTGGAACCCAGAGTCTTGGAAAGAACAATACTTTCCCTAGAATTGGAAATAACTGTGATTCTTTTTGCCTAAAAATGCGATGGAATTTTGTAGCATCTTGCCAGAGGTTTGGTATGTGGTGTTTTCGAATAGTTGGCACGCCCTCATTTGTATCATTTGTATCATGAGTCGAGATAAGGATGTTCTAAAATACCCGAATGAATTCAGAGTCAGATCATATCGGCCCCTCTGGCTCCCCCACATATGTTCCCCAGCCTCCTGCTTGGTTTTTCTTTCATGTTTCCAGGTCTTCAGGGTCTGGTGTGGGATTGGTATCTCAACGCTGAGGACCACAGCACAGACTGCCGGCCCTTTGGGGTGTGTGGGTCCTGTGCCGCGGCCCCAGGAGAAGGCGCAGCGGCCTGGGTGCAGGTTGTTTAAGATGGCTGTCCCTCCAGGCGTTTGGGAGCCCGGTCGGATGTCCTCCGTTTCCCCAGGGACAGGGGACAGCTCGCTTGTGCAAGCCCGCGGCCCCGGTGGCTGGCAGGGCCGGTGGCAGCTGACCCGGTGACTCACACGGCACCTCCTCCCTCCTGAGTTCCTGCAGCCTCGTGACTCTCACATGAGGGACATGAGTGGCTCTTGAGAAATCTCCACGGGAGAGGCTGTGCGTTTTTCTTTTAAGATCGATGAGGTGACTTTCCCTAAAATGAGCACATTGCTTACCGTCTCCTGACCTTAGGACAAGGTGTGTGTTGCTGCTGCTTCTTACTGAGGGCTTATTGGTGTTGGTGGTTCTGTTCTCCCTGTGAGTCATGAGGGGCTGCTGTTAATTCTCCGAAGCAGAGAGGGGCTGTTCTCCCATTGCTTAGCTCTCCTCGTTCCTTACTCAGCCGTGCAGACACAGTGCCTCAGTCATCACATGCTGCCTGTCCTCGCGTGGATTTGTAGCAATTCTTAGTAATAAACTACAGCTTTCCCTTATGAACCGGTGAACTGGCAGGAATAGGAATCGTGCAGATAGGTCGTTTCTGTTACCTCCTTCACTGCCGTGCCTGACCAGGTTTTGGGGGTGGCATTTGCTTTACTGAATTTTTTCAGGATGTTGACCTCGCAGTGCCTCCTGCTGTCACCCCTTCCCAGGTGACAGTGGGAGTTCTGTGTGGGAGCTGTGGGGTGCTTCCTGCTGCTGAGGCCCCGGGGAACCGTTTGTTGATTCCACAGGTGTTTCCGCAGTCCTGCGTCTGGTATGGAGAGTGTGGGATTGCTTCCGGAGACAAGAGGTACAACTGCGAGTATTCCGGGCTCCCGCGGGCACTGCCAAAGGACGGGTATGACTTAGTGCAGGTAAGCCCGTCCTCTGGGCGCTGGGAACATGGATTCGAATCAGAGAGCCTCTGTGATCATGTCTGAGATACAGTGGGGCCTTGACTTACGAGTTTAATTCGTTCCGTGACGGAGCTCGTAACTCAAGTTACTCCTTTGTCAAATCACTGTGACGTTCGCTGCGCCAACTAGCAGTGGGGTATCTGAAGCTGGCTCGTACGTAACCCGAATTTTAGCTCGCAACTCAAAGCAAAAAATCGGCCGAGAGATGGCTCGTATCTCGAAAAAACTCATTAGTCAAGACACTCGTAAGTCAAGGCCCCACTGTACTACTGTGCGCGGGGGTTGAGGGGAAACACCTGCAGGGTTAACTCTGACCCGAAACCACTAGGCAGAGGAGATAAGACGACTCCAGGGGTGGGTTTTCGGGGCTGACTTCACGTCTTTCCCATGAAGTTTCTCATTGCAGGTCATTGTTGGGGACTGACCCTGGTGTCTCAGAGGTGCTCTTTGCACCTTCTTCCAAATGGGCTGGAAGTTAGCTTCGCCTGGTTCTGGATTTCAGGGCCTGAGTGGACGAGGCAGCCACGGGGCTGTGGCTTCTTTGTCCTCCGTTCATTTAGTGGTTCCTTGGTCTTCCTCTGAGAGCCTGTGGCCTTGGCTGCTACCAGCATTCTGTTTTCTGTCGTCTCCTTCACCATCCCTGGTACACAAAGGTGTTAGGAAGAATTGGGAAAATCAAGGTGAAAGACTAGTTTAGAGGCGTAAGCATCTAAAATCAACTTGACAGGGTAGCAGGTGTTGGAGATGTTGCTCCTTCATCCAAATAGTTAAAGGCATTGACCTACCCTGGAGTGGCTCCCGGATACGCAGTGAATAGCATTCTGGTCCAACGTAAATGAAAAAGCACAGGAGAGGTAAGCTGATTGGTCAAGGGAGGAGAGTGAGCTTCCACATAAGAAAAAAGTTGAACTGTCCCTACTTTTGTGAATCCTTAGCTTTGAACTAGCGCATTGATGGCCTTTAAAAGAATTCTGCAAGGCCTTTGCCAAGAGGGTCTGCGCCTTGTGCACGGGAAAGGGTGGATAACGCTGCTTGTTTCCCTGGTGATGTCTGTCTGTGTTGGACTGCGCTGACCTGATTTCCACGCTTTCTCCCCCAAAGGAACTCTGTCCGGGGCTCTTCTTCGGCAACGTCAGCCTCTGCTGTGATGTGCAGCAGCTCCGGACCCTGAAAGACAACCTGCAGCTGCCTCTCCAGTTTCTGTCCAGGTAGGTCGGCCGCCAGGCAAGCAGGAGAAGACGGTGTTAGGTCTGCAGGTCTTCGCATAAGGCCCTTTCCTTCAACGTCATTTCTTTATAATGTCGCCGAGATGCGTAGGAGCTGAGCTCTTGTGTCTGTCAGTCACGCTGTGGTGACATTGGTTTATTGTATGTGGTTTCCCTCAGAGCCATTGAGCCTGACGAAGGCGCTGAGCAGGGCCTCCTGCACTTCTTAGCCGGCACATTCCCGTTCCTTTAAGGTTTTGTTTTATTCTGAGAAAGCAATCTTAAGACTTCCAGGAACAATGAATACTTTCTGATAAAGTAGTAATGATCAGACTTACTTTTCTCCTAGTTACTTACAGCCAGAGTTATACTTGGTTTTCCTCCGAGCTGTCTTCACCCCAAAGGGCCTCTGCACTGTGACTAACCAGGTCCTTCCACACGGAGCTCTGCCCCCAGGGGTTCTGCTCAGGTCTCTGACCCACACCTTCATGTGGAGTCTCTCGTCGCCCCCCTTCACCTCCCCGGGTTTGCACATGGTTCTCTTCCGGGGGTGATGTGATGTGCTTGAGGCCAGGCCTCCCGAGAGCTGGCCTTGACTGTTAACAGGATTGTTCTGGCGTAGCCGGCTGGTTTTGTCAGAGTCCGTTTGCTGTCAGTCTGTGCTCTATGACCAGGGCAGTGAGAGGGTTACGTGAGAGATGTTCTTGTCTAAGCAACGCAGCACTCTCACATGTACAGAAGGACAAGCGGACGTGGTCTTGTCACAAGGCCGATGGGAAGGACGTATGACGTGGGGATGCTGCTCTGTGCAGAGATCTGCAGGCAACGGGCCCACGTCGGCGTCCACCGAGGAATTTCTGCTCCTTCCCAGAAGTTTAAGTTGCTGGTAAAGAGGGGAAACAATCCCTCAATTGTCCTTCCAGGACGACGCACAATTTAATGACAGATGGAAAGTTAAGATCTGATTGGGCGGCATGTCCTGTGGTGCCGATGGAGCCAGCCTGGAGCCACCGCTCGGCAATCTTGTTTCTTTAGCACCGCCTAGGGAAGGCATTACGATGTCAGAGGTAACCGCATTGTCTCCATGTTGTCAGCGGTGCCAACGCTTTATCCACAGTGGAAACAATGAGAAGTCGCTCTGTGGAATGCCAGGCAGCTGTCAGATCGAGGACTGTGGAGATTAAATGCGTAGCTGGGCGGGAGTTTGTAATTCGTGGAGAGTGACAAAACTGCACCGAAAGTGGTTTTATAAATGGTGCCGGTGTCCTTCCCGTTGTTGTCATGGTAACGCACAAGACTCGTGAGGGTCAGGGTGTGTGGCCCTGTCTTCACTGCACCAGGGGCTGTGAGGCTCAAACACGTCCCGAGTGTCGCCCTCGGATCGGAGCCGTTGTGACTGGTTGTGCTGCAGGTCCAATGAAGCAGTCGTTTTGCAGAGAGCTGTGAGCCAGAGAGGAGAGAGTGCTTTTGCCACAAAACTCCACCTCAGGAGCTTAACCTTCGAGCCTGAGGCCCGCAGGCAGCTGTGGTTTTGCTCCTCCGACCACCAGGGCTGCTCTCTCCTCAGGCCACAGGGAGTGCTCCTGAGTGAGGGAGGCCTGTGTTAGCCGGGGCTGGGGAGAGCCCTTCAGTGGGCCGTAAACTCATCACTGTCATCATGAGGCGTTTAAGTCCCTTTAGCTTCAAGTCATGGAAAACATTTCTCTAAATTAGAAAGTGCAGAATTCAGAGACGCATTTTGCTGTTTGACATTACATCTGGACAACATAGATGTAGTAATAAGGGCCGTGTTTAGAGAGGTGTCTTTATTTTAACACGAGGGTTTACCAGCCGTGGGCATACGGCCCGCGGGCCGGATCCGGCCCGTTTGAAATGAATAAACTATTGAAAAAAAAGACCGTACCCTTTTATGTAATGATGTTTACTTTGAATTTATATTAGTTCACACAAACACTCCATCCATGCTTTTGTTCCGGCCCTCCGGTCCAGTTTAAGAACCCATTGTGGCCCTCGAGTCAAAAAGTTTGCCCACCCCTGGTTTAGGCTTATTTATAGTGGCTGGGTGTAATGTGTCTTCATGATAATAAAATTTAAATATGCTTTTCCTATTTTAAATCATCGTTTTGTTAGTCCTGTTATCTGTGACATCATACAAAGTATGATTACTTTTTCTCTAGATGTCCATCCTGTTTTTATAACCTGATGAACTTGTTTTGTGAGCTGACATGTAGCCCTCGACAAAGCCAGTTTCTGAACGTTACAGAAACCGAAGAGTATGTGGACCCTGTTACCCACGAGAATAAAACCAACGTGAAGGAGCTACAGTACTATGTCGGAGAGAGTTTTGCCAATGGTAAGTACACTTTCAATTATTCCTCTTATACAATTGGTATCCGGCTGTGGATCAGGTTGTTCCTTTTCGCTGTCCTGTCAACTGTGTGAAAGTGACAATGTTTGTTTCATTGGCCGTGAATGCAGGTTGTTGCTGCTTGTATCCGAACCCTATAAAACCCTATAAATCTCCTGAAAGAGGAGATTTGCTTTAACTACTTCCTAACTATATGCTTCCACATGGGAATTCTGAGTATGTGCAAGTTTCCTTCTGTACATTTTAGAAACAGTGGAACTGTGGTTCTGTTGGACATGAATTGTGTAACTCCATGAATTACTGCAAGACTGAGGAGTGGGGTGGAGAGTAGTTGGCAGAGAGGACATTTTGGCTGTGAAGAAACAGATTGCCAGAAGGGAAAGGAAGCAGGTATAGCAATCCAGGGAGAGGGACCCCAACAAGTAGAAATAATAGGACAGTCTGAAAAGACCATATGATGTTTGTTGAAAATCACTGAAATAAAGGAATTTTTTAAAAATATGTTTTTATTGATTTGAAAGAGAGTGGAAGGGAGAGGGAGAGAGAAACACTGATTGGTTACTTCCCACCAGCACCCAACTGGGGATTGAACTGGCAACCGGGACATGTACTCTGACCGGGAATCGAACCAGCAGCCTTTTGGTGCATGGGACAACGCTTATCCATCTGAGCCACACTGGCTAGGGCGGAGATGAAAGAATTTTGAAAGAATAAGATTCTAGAGAAAGAGAATGAAAGATTAGAAATAGAACCACCTGGACCTATTAATGAGAAATAGTCATTTAAATTGCTAAAAGATAAGCAGCAGATCAGACACAGCTAAATCATGTGCCCAAGAATGACCTATAAAGTAAGAGAGTAAGAATTTGACAGAGTTGTTGATTAGAAGAGCAACATACAACTTTAACTGTAATGGCCAATTAAAAACATAACAAAAAATTAATAGATAAAAGTCCCACTCACAGAAGCAACAGAAAGTAAGATGCCAAAAGATGTGACATAAAAGACAGTCTGCTGGACAGAGAGAGGTCATTCTGAACCATGCATGTGGAAATCGATCCATGTAACAGGAGTGCTGCTACTGATTAAGGAAAGTGGCTAGTTGATAGATGAAGCGAGAGAATTGATTCTCTATTCATCTAGTTTCTATTTTTGCTCATTATACTAAAAAATATTTAGACTAAAAATGCTAACCTTGGAAGTTTTTAGAAACAAAAAATCAGAGACACTAATGCTAATTAAGAGAATGGATAATATATGGGAGCATAGTCATAGTCAATAATGGAATACTTAAAACTGTTCAAATATCTGAGAGTTAGGGCATTCACATGAATGACTCTTTAAAACAGAGGTCCTCAAACTTTTTAAACAGGGGCCAGTTCACTGTCCCTCAGACATTCCACACATGCGCACTGCAGGCCGGGACGAGTCGGCTGCTAAGCAGGACAGGCAGCGGCGTCAAAAACACTCGGTGGGCCAGATAAATGTTTTCGGCGGCCACATGTGGCCCGCAGGTCGTAGTTTGAGGACCCCTGCTTTAAAATGTTGACTAAAATGTTATAGAATATACATGTTAATATGTTGTTTATATTAAACAATGCTATATATTCATGAATATGACATAAAAGTGTGTGCATGCACAGGAAAGATAAGCATCAAATTCAGGATGTGGTTGCCTTAAGGACGGAGGATGGTCACAGGGAGGGAGTCAGAGCCTCAGTTGTGTCTTTAGTCTTTTTTTTTTTTTTTTAATGTTGAGGCAAATGTAAAGTAGTGAGATAGCTATAGTGGGGTGGTGAGTAAATGGGAATTGTATCCTCCATGTTTTCTGTATGCTTGAAATATTCACTAAAATAAAAACCTGAAAACCACGTGGCAGGCTGGAAGATGTGACGGAATTACCCAGAGAACAGCAGAGGCTTGCACAGATGATTACAGAAGTGGCACATGGGGTAAAGTTTGGAGCTCTGACAAAAGACAAGAGAGAGAGAGTTGGGGAGACAGTGAGCAAAAGGAAAACGGCTGAGGACTGTCCAGAGTGGATGAGAGAGGAACCCCCAGACTTAGGGAAAGGAAAGAAAAATGTAAGCCAGACAAATTAGAAAGAAACAAAATACACAGATGGCAGGTGTGGTCCTGTACACGTGCAGTGCATACTCTGCCCGTGAAGTACGAAAACAGTCCTATTACAGTGTAGTTTCCTGCCGCAGGAGGTTTCTGGAGCCAGCTTTGTTGACTGAGGGGCACTAAGCTCTTAGCTGTCCATCCTCAGCCTCAGCCGCTCCTCCGTGCAGGAGGGAGGGTGCCTCTGGGCAGCGTGGGCTCCCGGGAGGACTGGCTTCCTGCCTGTCGTGTGTGAGACTGGACTCTGGCCAAGTCGGTGTGATGAGCTGGGTCAGGGGTGGTCTCCGGTGCCGCCCTTGTGCACTGTGGCTGCTCCGTCCTGCCTTCTGCCCACGGTGCACATGCACGTGCACTCCAGGTCACACACGGAGGCCTTTGTGGTCTCGCCCTGTGACGGCAGTGGCATTTCCGCCTTCCTCCCTTTCCCCTGCTAGCCATGTACAACGCCTGCAGGGACGTGGAGGCGCCCTCGAGCAACGACAAGGCCCTGGGGCTCCTGTGTGGGAAGGAGGCCGCAGCCTGCAACGCCACCAACTGGATCGAGTACATGTTCAACAAGGACAACGGCCAGGCCCCCTTCACCATCACTCCCGTCTTCTCAGGTGGGCGCGCGCTCAGCGTGGCGCAGTCAGCGTGTTAGCGCCCAGGAGCCTTCAGTGCAGCAGGAGCGTGAGCCAGGCGGCAGCCTGGGTGCCCCTCCCCTGAGCGGGAGAGGGGGCGGGCACTTGTCCTGCCCTGGTCACAGGGGTCTGGGAGGGGGGTGGAGGAGGAGGAAGACTTGCCTTCAGGTGTTGCTGCGTGATTGAAAGGGTTACCTGGGCTTTTATTTAAAAAATAAAAGGCCAGATCCTTGCAGAAGCCCGGTCAGGAGTTCTGCGCTGTGTCAGCCTCGCTGCTCAGTGGGAACCAGGCCTTGGAAGGTGAGGCGCTCAAATCTCAGCGACAAAACCGTCTGTGCTCAGTTACCACAGCAGCTTAAAATTTTACGGGACTCAGCGGCAGCACAGAATCTGGTCAGACAGAAACCTCCAGTCGTGCTATAGAGCTCAGTGAGCTTATCATTGGGTTTCAGTGTGTTTAACGCAAGCTCTGTAGTGTTTTTAAATTGAGACTTTCACTCAACACCGTCCTCGCTGCAGACCTCCCGGCCCACGGCATGGAGCCGATGAACAACGCCACCAAGGGCTGTGCCGAGCCCGTGGACGAGGTCACCGGGCCCTGCAGCTGCCAGGACTGCTCGGCCGTGTGCGGCCCCCGACCCCAGCCGCCGCCCCCTCCCGTCCCCTGGAGAATCTGGGGCCTGGACGCCATGTACATCGTCATGTGCGCCACCTACATGGCGTTTCTGCTCATGTTTTTTGGAGCCATTTTTGCCGTGTGGTGCTATAGGTAAGCCGTTTGTTTGTCCTTCCGAGTAAGAGCACATGACCCACGGTGCACTTGCAGCTCAGGCGGCAGACCTTGGGCACTTAGACAGGAAACAGTTCTCTGCACTAAAACCATCCTGTGGATGCTTATGTCTGGCAGCAGGAAACAATCAGGGCCTGTGCAGACACTGGGACATTAGAAGCTGGTCTCACTGATTCATTTAAAAGGATGTGTGAATTAGCACCGTGCAGAGACCACCCATTAGAAAGTCTTCGGAACCTAATCTGATGCAAATTTATTTAAATGCAATACTATACTATAGTCCCTTTAGATATTTGCATCTTGATTTAGGACAGTTTATTTTATTTAACTTTTTATTTTAAAATAATTTTAGACTTAGGAAAAAGGTACGAAGATGTGCTGTGTGTGTGTTGTGTGTGTGTGTGGTCTTAATTCATACTTTATCCTTTACCCAGTTTCCCCTAATGTTGCAATTACATAACCCATCGTTTATAATTACCAAAGCCACTGAAATGACAGTGGTATAATCTTAGCTAAGCTACGGACGATATGAAAACCTGCCTGTTTCCCTTGTGGGACCCCACACTGCATCCCTTTTGTGTTTCCTTGGTCTCCTCTAGCCGGTGACAGGTAGTGCCTTAGTCTTTCCCTTTTATGACTTTGGCACTTTGGATGAGTCCTGGTCGGTTGTTTGTGGAATGTCCCTCGATTCAGCTTTACCGCTACTTCCTCTTGGTTGGGTGAGGCTGTGGGTTTTGCCCAGGAACCTCACAGCCCTGCTGTGGCACCTTTCTCAGCATGTCCTGCTGGGGGCACGTGATGTCAGCGAGTCCCCTTTCTGGGCGCTCCCCGTGAGCCCTGGGCTCTCCACTGTGGAGTTACTGTTTCTCTCTGTAGTTGATCAGTGTCTTGGGGGAGAGACATGGACGCTGTGCGAGCACTCTGGGAACTTAGGGGGAAGAGGGCCATGGGATGAGGAAGGAAGCTTTGAGCGGGAATGTCAGAGACCTCCTTGTGTTGAAACCCCCTGATACTACTTACGTGCTTTCACTTTTCAGAAAACGGTACTTGGTCTCCGAGTACACCCCCATTGATAGCAGCATAGCTTTCCCGATTAGTGTCAGCGACACAGGTAGGCCCCTTGTACTTGAATGAAAGGGTGGGTGGCGTTGGCGTGGGTGTTTATGCGCCTGTGGGGACAGACTGCTCCGGCCAAGGACAGCTCCGAGCAGGACAGACAGGCCCTGCCATGTCACTCCGGGCTAGTGGGGCGGCAGGTCGGAGCCAAGTAATTACCAGCAGCCATGGGTGACGGTGGGCAGGGACCATGGGCGGGGACAGAGCTGGGTGCTGACCAGGGCTGAGGCGGGAGCAGCAGGGCAGGTTACGGAGCTGCTGAGCTCAGCGTGCCAGAGAGCTGGCCTTTCAGAGGCGGGTGCCTGAGCATCGTCCTCCTGGGGTGGGCCTGGCGGTCATGGTGGGCAGGCGGGAAGGGTGGCCTCCAGGGCAGGTAGGATGCTGAGGGCCAGCGCACGGGGAGGTGCAGCCAGGACTCCTGCCAGGTGGAGGTGTAGCTGATGCTTTCCCTGCCCAACGTTCAGGAATGGCCTGGCCCTTACCACCCCCTCTTCTCCTTTAGGGGAGGCCTCCTGCTGCGACCCGCTTGGTGCCGCCTTCGAGGGCTGCTTGAGGCGGCTCTTCACCCGGTGGGGCTCCTTCTGTGTCCGAAACCCCGGCTGTGTCATTTTCTCCTCCCTGGCCTTCATTGCCGCCTGCTCCTCGGGCCTGGTGTTCGTCCGCATCACCACCAGCCCCGTGGACCTCTGGTCAGCCCCCAGCAGCCAGGCGCGCCTGGAGAAGGAGTACTTCGACACCCACTTCGGGCCTTTCTTCCGCACGGAGCAGCTCATCATCCAGGCGCCGCACACCGCCGTGCACACTTACGAGCCGTACCCCTCGGGGTCCGACGTGCCCTTCGGACCTCCGCTCGACAAAGGGATTCTGCACCAGGTACTCTGCGCCCGCAGACAGCGGTTCCAGGGCACACGGTGGTTTGCCGGCTTCACCACCAGCTCTGGGTGTGAGGGTGGTGGGAGATTAAAAACCTTAATGGTGAAAGTAAAGTGAGTCCTCAAGAAGGTGAATGACAGGTGTTGAACTGCATGAAAAATCCGCTTTTGTATGTGCTGCATCTGGTAGGTCTTGCTTCTTTCTAGAAGCTGGGGTGAGTGTTTCTGTACTGAAGCGTCTGTGTTCTAGTTCCCTTGGGAACCTGTGACTCTCCCCCTGGGCATTTAGAGATAATGTGCTAGAACCCAGAGGTCTGAGCCTTCCGGTCCTGTGCCCTGGGCAGAGCGGCCACTGCTCTGCCCTCAGGGGTGACGGTGCCACTGGCTGCAGCTACTGAGGCATCTGGGATGAGATCCACCTGTTCTCTCCATCGTGCTGGCCCCGGGGAAATGTGCCTGTGGACACACTGCCTCCCTCCTCCTGTTTAATCAGTGATTGCACAATGGCATTAAACGTTGGGCTTTAGCGGGTGTTGATGTGAGGGGCATGTTGGAGGAGAAGGCCTGCTTCTCTCTGCTGGCACTGCTGCTCCCTGCTGGCCCTACTGGTCACTGCTGCTCCCTGCCGGTCACTGCTGCTTCCTGCCGGTCACTGCTGGAGAAGGGTGTGAGGGATGAGGCTCATGTGCTCTGCCTGGTGATGGGGTTGCCTCCCCATCTCTCTGTACGCCTCGATATAGGGTCACCATCCCAGTTTGCCATCTTGGGTGTCATCAGATGCCCTGCCACACTGTGCCC
The DNA here is from genome assembly GCF_964212035.1 of Myotis nattereri. Lineage (NCBI taxonomy): Eukaryota > Metazoa > Chordata > Mammalia > Chiroptera > Vespertilionidae > Myotis > Myotis nattereri. The sequence goes on from NC_138083.1 coordinate 94,378,297, forward strand.
CCATCTGCTCTGCTCTGTCTTAGGAAGGGTTTCCCCCAAGTACTCTATCTTCTGACCCCTCAGCAGCAGGGATGAGTCAGACTCAGAGAAATCTGACGTGTTTCCGGATTTGTATCTTGTTTCAGGTTCTTGACTTACAAACAGCCATTGAACACATCACTGCATCTTACAACAACGAGACCGTGACCCTCCAGGACATCTGCTTGGCCCCGCTCTCCCCGTATAACAAGAACTGCACCATCCTGAGTGTGTTAAATTACTTCCAGAACAGCCACTCCATGCTGGACCACGAGATAGGGGACGACTTCTTTATCTACGCAGATTACCACACGCACCTGCTGTACTGTGTCCGGTATGTGGCAGGTCGCTCGCTCGCCCCCCCCCCCCCCCACCGACATCCAAGCGCTTGCTGCTGCTGCACCCGTGTGGGCCGGGAGCCGGGGTGAGCACGGAGGCAGATTCCCAACAGAGGGGGCAGGGGGGCAGCCCTGGTGCCAGGCAGAGGCGGGCGTGGAGACGGTGAGCCGGGTGGGCAGGCAGGGTGCCGGCTTTGGGGTGGGACTGCTCAGAGGGAAAGGGAGCTGTGGACTCGGAGGAAGAGTCCACAGTGGACGGAGCGGCAAGTCAGGCCCAGGTGAGAGTCTGTGTTGAGGAGCCGCAGGTGCCTCTGCCGGAAGGAGGCTTGTGTCCGGACTGATAACACGTGGCATCATCAGTCACACAGCCACACACACAAATGTGAACGCTGCGGTGCCCTCCTTATGGTTCACATGAGTTTATGTGAGGACAGGAATGGTCTTGAGCCGGGCAGCGTCCCCTTGCCAAGGCGGCCGGCGGGGCAGGTTTAGATTCGGGCAGGAAAGCTGCTTCCTGCAGGAGGCGTGTCTGGCTGGCAGAGTGTCTATAATTCAGGCAGTTGGGCGGCCCCTGACGCCCTGCCCTGTGTCCTGGTCTGGCCTGGACACGCCTGTTCAGCCGGTCAGATGTCACCAGGGCTGTTCTTCACCGGGGGAGGTGCTCTGGCCATCTTGGCGGGCACCGCGTCTCAGGAGTGGAGCGCTCTGACTCCTCGCCTGGGGTGATGACCTTACGTTCTGTCTGTTCTTGTTCCTAAATGTGACCCTTTAGGGGCTGAGCTCCTGGCTGTCCTCCCTGGACCTTGCACAGACCCCGACTGTCTCCCTGACCCCTCTTTCCCACACACAGACCTCCTTCCGCTTTGTGCGCAGTTGTCTTTGGAGAGCAGCCCCTGCCCTGTCCCAGGTCTCGTTATTCCCGTGCCTTCAGGATGAAACACGATGCTTAGCCCAGCACGGAGCCCTCTTCTCATCATCTGTCACTTCCCAGGCCCCTCTCTCTTGGGAGTCCCCGCGGGGTCCCCCATGCTCTGGACACAGGACTTCTTGTTCCTCAAACTGCCACCTCTTGCTTTCTCCTCCCCCGATGCCTGTTCTTGCCCCGCCCCCACCCCCACACTGAGGTGCATGAACAGCCTACTCCCTCCCGGCGGATTCTCCCTGGGCCGGGGCCTGGCTCTGCACACGCTGCTCCTGTAGGGACTGCTCTTCCTGTGAGGCTGCTCCCTGTCTGCCCGGCACCGAGTGACGCGAGTCACGTCGTGCTGTGTTTCCTGCCTCGCTCAGGGAGTCCTGAGGAGCCTTAGGGCCCATGTGATGCTTGGATTTGTGGATGTTCTGTTGAATACATGAGTGAAAAACGGGGTGGCCTGGTCAGCAGTCAGGTCTCGGGTGGCCCGAGGCTGGTTCTAACGGGCTGTCTCCTCGCAGGGCTCCTGCCTCGCTGAACGACACCAGCCTGCTGCACGACCCCTGCCTGGGGACCTTCGGGGGGCCTGTGTTCCCGTGGCTGGTGCTGGGAGGCTATGACGGTGAGTGAGAGAATAGTGGGCCTGGCCTTGATTGACAGTCCAGTGGAAGTCATAAAGGCTTTACACATTCAACACTTGTATTAATCTCCTGTTTCTTTAATCCCAAATGCAATATCTCCTGTGGGTTTGTGTTTTTCTGGATTTAGGTCACACTTTAGGGAGCTGTGAAAAGTTAAGGGCGTGTCCCCGGGATCATGTAATTGCATATGTCACACAACATGCAGTGCAGCCTCAGGCACTCCCGAAACCCGGGGAGCCCACCTGTAGGACCCCACGGGATACGGGGGCCTCAGGCTGAGAACCCCTGTGACGGGAAGAGACGCCATGCCAGGTGGAGACCCAGAACACTGATGGATTCTTTTCTTTCTAAACCAATTGGCTAAGAACGCAGACACAGTTAAGGTGGGAGAGCCATTGGCTGAGAGCGCAGACACAGTTAAGGTGGGGTAGCCATTGGCTGAGAGCGCAGACACAGTTAAGGTGGGGGAGCCATTGGCTGAGAGCGCAGACACAGTTAAGGTGGGGGAGCCATTGGCTGAGAGCGCAGACACAGTTAAGGTGGGGGAGCCATTGGCTGAGAGCGCAGACACAGTTAAGGTAAGGGGAGCAGTTGGCTTTCTCTTTGCTGGTCCCCGTAGCACCTCGGGGTGGGTGGCCCGGCCGTGGGTGCTGACTCACATGGCGGCTCTGGCATCTGAAGCCTAATTACGGCGACTCCGTGGGTTTTCTCCACCCTAATGCAGAGGCGGATGTTTCCTAAGCCCTGCTCTGCCCGTAATAAAGTGCCATTTCTGTGGTGGGAAAGACGGCACCAGCTTGCTAGTCATAGCCGTCAGATTAAATTTGATCTCTACCTTATTCCTTCCACCAAAATGCATTCCAGATGGACCCCAGGTTGAAATGTAAGAAGGGAAACTATAAAGGACTAGAAGACAATACAGGAGGAATTTTTAAATGGAGAAGGCATTTCTAGCAAGATAAAACTCAGAGCCACCACAGGAATCACTGATGGATTTGACTACATCAGAACTTTAAATTCCTACATGGAGAGCAAACGCCAGAAGGGCTTAAAAAATAAAAGCAGCTCTGACCGGTTTGGCTCAGTGGATAGAGTGTCGGCCTGCGGACTGAAGGGTCCCAGGTTCGATTCCGGTCAAGGGCATGTACCTTGGTTGTAGGCGCATCCCCAGTAGGGGGTGTGCAGGAGGCAGCTGATCGATGTTTCTCTCTCATCAATGTTTGTAGCTCTCTATCCCTCTCCCTTCCTCTCTATAAAAAATCAATAAAATTAAAAAAAAATAAAATAAAAGCAATAAACTGGAGAAAAAATTAGTATTTAATATATAAAGAGCTCTTGTGTAAAAAGAGAAAAGGAGGGAAGCCATATGACAGTTAACATTACAGAGGGGACATGCTCCACCCCACTCCTAGGCAGTGACGGGCACTCACCTAAGTCTTCCTGCCTCACAGGTGAGCAAAGGGCTGTGAGCTCGGAACCGATGGGTGACGGCGGGGCAGCCACAGGTGGGGCGTGTGAACTGGGGCCTAGAATATAAACTCCAGGAAAAGGCAGGGGTCTCATCTCCTGTGTCCACTGATGTATCCATGGTACTTAAGTCCTGCCGGGCACTAAAGTGTCTCAGTAAATATTCTGTTGAGTGAAAAATAGGGTAGAATTTTGGTGGGCAATTTGGGAGAATCAGTCACAATTAGAAATGCAAAAACGTTTTGATTCGGTGATTGTAAGAATTGATTCTACAAATATGTACTTTGCATATTAAAAATAGAAGGTTAGTCCTTGTAGTAACTTCGTTGATGACTTTTTAAAAAATACATTTTATTGATTTTTTACAGAGAGGAAGGGAGAGAGATAGAGAGTTAGAAACATCGATGAGAGAGAAACATCGATCAGCTGCCTCCTGCACACCCCCCACTGGGATGTGCCCGCAACCCAGGTCTATGACCTTGAGCGGAATCGAACCTGGGACCCTTCAGTCCGCAGACTGATGCTCTATCCACCGAGCCAAACTGGTTTCGGCCGTTGATGATTTTAAAAACTAAATATATCCATCAGTGGGAGGTTGGTTACATTATACTAGACAATATTGTACAGCAGATTAAAGAATAAGGAAGCTCTTTCTGTACGAAAAGGAAACAGCCTCACGATACAAACGTAAAAGCGTAGTGTGCAGAATAGTGCGTGGCTGTTGTATAAAGAGAAGGAGGGGAGGGTATGTGTGTTTGCTTGTGCCTCTGTGGAGTGTCCTGGCAGGAGTCCCAGGATGGGCAGGGCCAAGAGAGCGAGGAGAGGAAGGAGAGGGACGCTCACTGACATCGCTCGGCTCTGCTGGGATGTGTGCTGCGGAATGAAATAAAAGGGTGTCTTCCCGGATGGCAGTGTGTGCTGCTTCCACAGAGAACCCGTTTCATTTGTTCCCCACGCTGCGCAGGCACCGTTTCAGGAACTGCTGTTCCGAGCGCTCGGGGCGTGGTCTGCAGCCCGGGAGAAGTCGCCAGCTGTCCGTCACTGCCCCTTGCACTGACCTACTTTTCTGCAAGCTGGTAACCTTGTCGATGTCACATTTTTCCTTTCTAGATCAAAACTACAATAACGCCACCGCCCTGGTGATGACCTTTCCTGTCAATAATTACTACAACGACACGGAGAAGCTCCAGAGGGCCCAGGCCTGGGAAAGAGAGTGAGTGCTCGCAGGGTGTGCGGGAAGCTGGGCACCAGCAGAGACCACCTGTGCCTCCTCCGCTAAACTACCCCCCCCCCCGCCCCCCGCATCTGAGTGATGTCTTTTCACTCGTTACCAGTGAGGTCTGTGAGTAAACGTACCTAAAACATTATTTGAACAGATCTCCCTACACAAAAGTGTGCATGCAGAAACTTTTCCTTCGTCATGTTCTAACAGCAAAAACGGGGAGCTAGCTGGATGTACGTTATTAGGAAGGCTTGAGTAAGTAGAAAGTGCTGCAGACATTCAGACAGGTGATAAGTGGTTCAAGATGCACTAAATAAACTCGCAGTCAGCACGTGTGAGTAAGCATATGCTGCCCATGCTGCCCACGCCCAGGAAGCTGTCCAGGCCGGCGTCACCGTGTCTGTGCCTCCAGGGAATGGGGCGACATGAGGAGGACGGGCTGTGACTCTCCATCATCTGCATCAAGTGCATTCTCCTAAAAAGCAGCTTTATCGAGACTGATCCACACCATACACTTCACCCCCTTAGTGAGAGCGTTCAGTTCAGCAGCTTTAGTATATTCACAGATGATGTGCCGCCGTCACCACAGCCAATGGTAGGACGGTCTTTACCTCAGAACGCAGCCCTGCCCCTTTAGCGACCACCCCCACCCTCTCGTCCTCACCTCCCAGCCTGTGCAGCCACTAACTGCTTTCTGTCTCCATGCACTTTCCTATTCTGGACTTGTTTATATGAATGGAATCATGTGTGTGAGATTCTGTGTCTGGCACCTTCCATGTAGCAAAATGTTGTCAAGGTTAATCCAGGCCGTGGCACGTGCCGGTCCCTTCCTTTCTGCGGCCGCGTGACGGTCCGTCCGTGGACATAGCGGGTTCTGGTGTCCATTCACCCGCTGAGGCAGGCGGGCGGTTGCTCCTGTGACTGTTGCGAATAATGCTGCTGTAGACATTTGTGCACGAGTGTCTGTGGGAGCTTTTTATTTCTCTTGGGTGTGTACTACGATTAGGATGGGTGGGTCACATGTCACTCAGGAACTGCCAGATGGTTTTCCAAAGTGACTGCACCACTTTACGTTCCCACCGCAGTGTGTGGCGGTTTCATGTTCCCCGTCCTTGTCAGCACAGCCTTGTCAGCTGTGATGTGGTTCCCTGGTGCCTGACGACTTCTAGCATCTCTTCACGCCCTTACTGCCTCCACATTACCTCCTCAGAGAGGTGTTTATTCATGTTCTTTATCCTTTTTTTAGCTGGTCATTTGTATTTTTGTGATTGTAGTATAAGAATTCTTATGTAGTCTGCACGTCCCTTATCAGATAACATGATTTCCAAGTATTTTCTCTCATTTTTTGGTTTTTGGTTTTTTGCTTTCTTGATGGTGTTCTCTGAGACACAGTCGTTTTTAACTTGGATGAAGCCCAATTTATCCAGTTTTTCTTTTGTTACTCGTGCTTTTTGTGTCATGGCTGGGAACCCTAACCCCCGGACGTGCAGATTCATGTCTGTGCTTTTCTGAGCGTCTCATTGTTTCAGCTCTCACATTAGGTCTTCGGTCCTTTTGAGCTCATTGTTGGATGTGGTGTGAGGTAAAGGTTCAGCGTTCTCTTGCATGTGGTATCCAGTTGTCCCCCACCATTTGCGGAAAAAGTTAGTCTTTTCCGCTGTTTGCTCCTCTGTTGGAAAGTAAGTGGACTCTGGTTCTGCTCCTTCACTCTGAATGTGTAGCCTGGCGCGGGCAGCTCACTCTGTTCACTCTCGTTTTGTGATGAATTGAAGTCAGGACATGCGGACCCTCCTGCTTGTTCTTGAAATAGCAGGTTTCGCTCTTCTGGGCCCCTTGCGATTCCCTGGGAATTTCAGAATCAACTCACCATCCCGCAAAGGAGTCAGCCAGGTTCTGATAGAGCTTCTTTAACCTGTGACCAGCTTTTAAATGATACTCCACAAGCATGTACTTTATCACAGTGCACAGACCGCACTGAGAAATCATCTTAGTGAAAGAGAATGAGACGAGGAACTGACTTCCGAATTTGTCCCAAACCGACTTAAACGGCAGAAAACTCAGGGTGTCGGGACTGTCTCCCTCCGTCTCCGCGGAGAAGATCTGAGTGCAGATAAGGCTGCGTCAGCGTGGCTTCGGGCGGAGAAGCTGGGAGGGCCCGGCCGGGTGACTCGTCCCCAGGTGCAGGGCTCAGTCCTCGGGGCTCAGAAGGAATCAGCCCACGAGTGTGCGAATAAGTGGAACAACAAGTCAGTCTCTCTTTTCCTCCCTAAAAAAGTTAATCAATAAAAATTTAAAAAACTTTTTTTAAAAGTTGGGAAGAAGTCCCTCACTTTGCTTTCACTCAGTTTTAACTAAAACTATAAACTTCTTCGTACTCTTTAGGTTTATTAACTTTGTGAAAAACTACAAGAACCCAAATCTCACCATTTCCTTCACTGCTGAGCGAAGTATTGAGGACGAACTAAACCGTGAGAGTAACAGTGACATCTCCACCGTGGTGACCAGCTACGCCGTCATGTTTCTGTACATTTCCGTCGCCTTGGGGCACATCCAGAGCTGCAGCAGGCTTCTGGTGCGGGCCTCTGGTGTGGGGTGCGGGCGCCTGTGTCGTTAGGAGTGGAGGGTGCAGCCTAGGCCCTGTTTTTGCCTCTTAATTTATCATGTTCAAACCTGCCTCAAATTCCCCTGTGCTTTTTTAGTTGTATTTAACATTCCCTATTCCCTGAATTTATTTCCTCAGTTCCAACTTTTTGGTTTGTCTTCAACTTAAAATTGATTTCACATGGTCCAAGTTTTTCTAATTTGTCTGCTTACCACCTAAGAATGGAAGCTCATGATATAACTTCTTTAGGAAGACCTAGACAATTTTTCTTATTTTTTCTCAAACTGCGAGTTGAGCTTTTAGCTCCAGTTGGGCCTTCCCGTGTGGCGGGTGGAGACAAGGCCATCAGTGGCAGGTCAGACAGGGCATGCTGACAGCGACGTCTTGGTTGCGTCCCAGGTGGATTCCAAGGTCTCCCTCGGCGTCGCGGGCATCTTCATCGTGCTGAGCTCGGTGGCCTGCTCGCTGGGCATCTTCAGCTACGCTGGGGTCCCCCTCACCCTCATTGTGATCGAGGTCATCCCCTTCCTGGTGCTGGCGGTCGGCGTGGACAACATCTTCATTCTGGTCCAGACCTACCAGGTGCGTGTCGTGTCTCACGGAGTGTGGCAGCCACGGGCGAGCTCCACGAGCGCCGCTCGGCTCCACGCAGAGTGTGTGCGGACACTCAGACCCGCCTTCCCTCTGGTGTCCGTCATGAGCGCCGCTCGGCTCCACGCAGAGTGTGTGCGGACACTCAGACCCCCCTTCCCTCTGGTGTCCGTCACTTGTTCTGCATATTGGGGACCAAGAAGTTCACCCCCTCTTTGGTTGGTATGATAAGGTGAGAATCTGATTTTAAACATGTTCAGTACAGTGTCCCAAAAGAATGTGTACGTACACACTTTAACAGCTGATTCTACTACGTTTGAAAATGAAGTGTATTTTTAAAAACACTGCCTTTATAATTATCGGAAGTGTGCGCATACATTTTGGGGGACACCCTCTACACATGCAAAAAGGGCTAACGGGCTGTGGAGAATACTTTGGGTGCAAGTGCTATGGAATGATTCTCCGCGTAGTGTGGAAGGAGAGACTTGTCAGAGGTGCCACTAACAGGACTGCAGGTCAGCACAGGACCCGCCAGGTAGAAAACGGTCTCCATCACTGTTCTCACCTGGCCCCGCCTTGTCCGTAGCCTTCCCTGCGTGGGACTCAGTGGCCCATAAGTGGCTCGTCATTTCACGATCGGCCGTCTGCAGCCCGCACCCCCATGTACTTTCCTCAGAAGTGACCCAGCCTTTGCTGGAGCCTCGCCTGTCACCTCGCCCAGGCGTCAGGAACACCCTGAATGAACTAGCCTGAGACCTGCCGGGTCCCCCACCAAAGATTACGTTCAATCCGTAGATGCCACTAACCATTTTCCTTTACTGTTAACACAGAAGCAAAGCGGTGGCGTGGTGACTGAGAAACGTTCATGTTGCATGCTTGATTTTTTTAAAGAGAGACGAACGCCTTGAAGGGGAGACCCTGGACCAGCAGCTGGGCAGGGTCCTGGGAGAAGTGGCCCCCAGCATGTTCCTGTCGTCCTTTTCAGAGACGGTGGCTTTTTTCTTAGGTAATCGGCTGCAGCTGCTGGGGAGGGGCCTGGTGTGTGACGTGCCCCTCTGCTCTTCCTTCCTGAGCTGCACTGAGCGGGGAGGTGCCATGTGGACGCCAGAGAGCGTGGGACAGGTCCTGGTGTCCGTTAGCCAGTGTCGTCTTCCTGCGTCTTCCAGGCAGTGTCTCTCTTGGGGTCCAGGTGCCTAGGACTCCTCTGCCACTTCCCCTGTCTGGCACCCACGGCAGATGTTGGTATTTGAAAATAGCTTCTCGCACAGCCACGGGTTCCTCAGAACAGCCCTCCAGGCAGCAGCTCCAAACCGCAGGCAGCAGCTGCAGGGCGCGCACGCTGTTGTCCGGGCAGTCGTCCTGTGCACGCGCTCACGGGACCCGCGTGGTGATAAGCTGGGTTCTCAGGTCTTTCCTCAGCCCAAGGAGCTGGAACAGAACCAGCACTTTCACAGTCCTTCCTCCTGGGGAAGTCAGCCAGTCCCAGGCCGCTGTCTCTGCCCGCCTCTGGCGTGTAGTGAGAGAAGCGGCTCATCCTCTGGAGAGGAGGCCGGTCAGGCTCGCCCAGAAGTCAGAGGAGGCACAGCCCACACAGGCCTGCGGGCCACCAGGCCTTCACGGCGAGTAGGGCCTCGCAGGGGCAGCCTCTCAGCACGGACATTCCCACGGAGCCCCGAGCCCTGCGACCCTGCCTGAGCTCCTCTCATGGTGCAGGTGCAAAGCAGCTAGTTCCCCTCTCAGCTCCAGGGCGAGACCCAGGGCGAGTGGGAGGGTGGGCGCAGCTGCTGCGCCTCAGGCGGACACGGGGAGACACGGCGGGGGCTGCGGGGCAGGTCCGAGCGTCCTGTCCTGTCCAGTGTGTCGCCGGCCCAGTGCTGCGGGCCAGGCTTTTCCTCAGCAGCACTGAGAAGCAGACTCACTGCTAAACATGGGCTCCTGGTTTTACCTTCTAAGTGTGTTACGTTTAAGATGGCTTGTAGGGTGTGGGCCAAGCAGGCTGCAGTGCCCGTGGGCCCGGAGCGGCCAGCTTCCGTGAGTCTGAGCCGCGCTGTGGGGGTGGAGCTCCCTCATGTGGCTGTAAATACACAGAGACTGATGTTGGTGTGACAGCAGATGGGAACGTGTCCCTCTTACGGGGACAGGGAGGGCCCCGTGAGAATGGCCTGTGCTAGTGGCTCTCAGGCATTGATGTGCACACATTGGCTCAGAGAGCCTATGAAATACTCGGGAATTGGGGTGAAGTCCACTGTCTGGTTAAGCGGGTGGGGCCGAGCCCAGGAACCTGCATGTTAACTCCCAGGTGGTTCTGATGCTGACAGCCTCCTCTCAGCTCGGGTCCCTCCCGAGACCAGCACCCTTTGGAGGCGGGGGGCGGGGAGCAGCTCCTCGTGTTCTCTGGACCCAGGAGCGTGCGACGCGCCAGCGCCCTCTGCGGTGAGTGGCAGTGACGGCCGCCTCCCTCCCACCCGCCACCCCAGGAGCCCTGTCGGTGATGCCCGCCGTGCACACCTTCTCGCTGTTTGCGGGGATGGCCGTCCTCATCGACTTCCTGCTCCAGATCACCTGCTTCGTCAGCCTCCTGGGGTTGGACGTGAAGCGTCAGGAGGTGAGTTGTTACCAGGTTGCAGGCTGTTCCACCTGGAGTCTGACGCGCTGGAGGGCATGACCTTTGCGCCCTTTGTCCCTCAGAACAACCGGCTGGACATCCTGTGCTGTGTCCGCGGCGGCGAGGATGGCGCCGGCCTCCAGGCCTCCGAGAGCTGCTTGTTCCGTTTCTTCCGAGACTCCTACTCCCCACTGCTGCTCAAGGCCTGGATGCGGCCAATCGTGGTGGGAACTCACTGGGTTTCCTTCCTCTTTTCTCCCGGCACAGACTCTGTCCCGTGCCTCCTAAGAACCGCACACATTGGTCTCCGACAGCTGTCAGCTGCGTGTGCAGAAACAAAGCTGATACGGACAAATACGTACTAGTAAATGCTTATTTTTTAAAATATATTTTTATTGATTTCATAGAGGAAGGTAGAGGGAAAGAGATAGAAACATCAATGTTGAGAGAGAATCATCAATCAACTGCCTCCTGCACGCCCCCTACTGAGGATCGAGTCTGCAACCTGGGCATGTGCCCTAACAGTTGAACCCTGACCTCCTGGTTCATAGGTCAATGCTCAATCGCTGAGCCACGCTGGCCGGGCGTAAATGTTTTTAGCTATTTTTTTGCAGTCAATGTAAGCAAGAGCTTTTGTTTTGAGTTTTTATTTTGGAATAATTATAGGTTGAGTTGTAAGGTACAGAGGGGCCCAGATTCCCTTCGCCCAGTTCCTCCGTGTCTCACATAGTTGTAATTCAGTCTCAAAACCAGGACTTGGACTGGGCACAGAGGGCGGGTCTGGTTCCTGTCCTTTTATCCCCCGTGAAGATTCATGGACCTGCCACACAGTGAAGATCCGTGACCAGGGGTCTCCCGTGCTGCCCCCGAAGTGTCGCGCGCCCCCTCCCCTGTCCCCGCAGCACCTCGATCTCTGGTCCTCGCGACCAGCAGAGCTGTTTATAGTTTCTATACGGGATGTGGTCCCAGCTGCTGTCTGTCACTGCTCCACTAAGAAAACGTTAGTTTCCAGTGACGGGGGAAGTAAGAGCAGCTGTGGCTCACTGAGCACTGGTGTCAGGTGCTGCGCTGAAGTCTAGATCATGCCTAGATTTTCCTTGTTTCGTCCACAAAACGGCTGGCATTAGAGTCTTCGTTTCCCTGGTGTATTGAGGAGATGGAAGCTAAGAGGCTTAGCACTTCCCCTTGTCCCCTGTGTGCACGGAGCGGCCGCCTGTGAGCCAGGTGTTCCGACTCTAGACGCCCGTCCTCCGTGTGCTGGGTGTGCCATTCAGGCTTGCTGTCCAGTTTAGGGGGGCCTGTGCTCTGTGTGCGGAGCCTTACTCAGCTCCTTGTAACCAGCAGTGCTTCTGTGACCCACCCCATTCCAGATGGCCGTGTTCGTGGGCGTTCTCTCCTTTAGCATCGCCGTCCTGAACAAGGTGGAAATTGGATTGGACCAGTCCCTTTCAATGCCAGAAGTAAGATGCCTTTATTTTAACGTACTCGGTCAGGGGTGGATACATTTCCAAATGTGCACACAGATGGTTCAGGTTAATGCCTGCTGTGCCTGCCAGTGCTGACGGGGCCTCCTGTGACCTCAGCTGCCACAGGCTGTGCGGTGGGGCCTGGCACTATGAGCCCAGACAGTGCTGGGCACAGCACAGGTGCGAGCAGCAGGCTGACCCTATGAGGCCCCCTCCTGACAGCGGGACCTGCGGGAGCACCAGAGCCCAGGAGGGTGGGAACGGGACCAGCTATGCAGGGAGTCCTGACCGGGCCTCATCAGACGCCCTCAGCGCGCCCACACTCTTCCTGCGGCCTCTTCTTCCAGGATTCCTACGTGATGGACTATTTCAGGTCCCTCAGCCAGTTCCTGCACGCGGGCCCACCCGTCTACTTCGTGGTGGAGGAGGGGCTGGACTACACATCCCTGCAGGGGCAGAACCTGGTGTGCGGGGGCATGGGCTGCAACAACGACTCGCTGGTGCAGCAGCTGTTCGACGCGGCCGAGCTGGATGCCTAGTGAGTACCTGTCCCCGGGCTGCCTGAGGAAAGTTCTCCCTGAAAAGGTATTTTCTCGGGAAATGAGGTTTTCGGAACATATGCTGACTCGAGCCTTCCCTGAGCAAAGCCTTTAGAGGACTAACGTACCGCCTGGGCTCAGGGTTCCAGGAGGGCCAGTGCAGCATCCTTCCGCCCGGCAGCAGCGTTGGGTGCAGCCGGGAAGCTGGGTGTCATGAGCAGGGCCGGCCTGGGGCTCCCGGGGTCACGCTCCTCTCCCCCCCAGCACCCGGATCGGCTTCGCCCCCTCGTCCTGGATCGACGACTACTTCGACTGGGTCAAGCCGCAGTCCTCGTGCTGCCGGGTCCACAGCGGCTCCGGGCAGTTCTGCAACGCCTCGGGTACGTCGCCCCCGAGTCTGTCCTGCTTTTCTGAAAAGTGTGGTGACGTGGAAATCGCGTGGCACTCACCTCCGCGTGTGCCCACTCGCTGCCTGCGCTGGGTCTCGTCCCTTCCTCAGTCACTCGCTGTCCCCCCAGGGCTGCAGGCTGAGCCAGGCCTGAGTCAGGAGCTCTGGTTTCAGAGTTGGGGTTTCTCGTCTTTTCCAACGACGCCAGTCGCCTCCTGCTGGGTATCGGCCGTCTGCTCTGTGGCTGCCCTGTGGTCGCTGAGAGTCGAGGTCGTCCCAGCGTTTCCTTGATAAACACATGGGAGCCCTGGCTCCGTGATGCCCATGAGGCCGTCCTTCACGCAGGGCACCTTCACGCAGGGCACCTTCACACAGGGCACCTTCACTCAGGGCACCTTCACGCAGGGCACCTTCACGCAGGGCACCTTCACGCAGGGCACCTTCACGCAGGGCACCTTCACGCAGGGCACCTTCACTCAGGGCACCTTCACTCAGGGCACCTTCACACAGGGCACCTTCACGCAGGGCACCTTCACTCAGGGCACCTTCACGCAGGGCACCTTCACGCAGGGCCCCTTCACGCAGGGCACCTTCACGCAAGGCACCTTCACTCAGGGCACCTTCACACAGGGCACCTTCACTCAGGGCACCTTCACACAGGGCACCTTCACACAGGGCACCTTCACTCAGGGCACCTTCACTCAGGGCACCTTCACGCAGGGCACCTTCACTCAGGGCACCTTCACGCAGGGCACCTTCACTCAGGGCACCTTCACGCAGGGCACCTTCACGCAGGGCACCTTCATGCAGGGCCCCTTCACGCAGGGAAGGTCGTGTTATAGCCAAGATGGAGGTGGCATCTCAGTCAAATGCGTCCGACTGTGAAACTCACAGGAGCTTAAGCTTTTGGATAAGGAAAAGGATTCAGGAAAAGGTACTCATAAATGTTTTAAAGTGAAATCTGGAGACCCATTCTCTTTTCCTTGGCTCCTTCCTCGTTTCTGCTAGTGGCCGACCCTGGCTGCATCCGCTGCAGGCCTCTGACTCCCGAGGGCAAACAGCGGCCCCAGGGGGGAGACTTCATGCGCTTCCTGCCCATGTTCCTCTCCGACAACCCGAACCCCAAGTGTGGCAAAGGGTAAGTGAGCCCGCGATGTGCACCCCCTGTTTTCAGGTAAAACTCGGGGAGGGCGGGGTTAGCCACAGTGTGCGGGAGAGGCCCTCTTTCCGCCCTCCTCACCCTTTCCTGATCTCTGGGAGAGAAAGAAACCCCAGACACCTTCCAGGAAGCTCCTCGCTGTCTCCAGCCAACTGCATCTTGGCTGGGCACTTGCTCCCTGGGCATCTCTGTCCGGCCCTCCTGCTGGTCCGTGGGCGGAGAGGAGTGGTCTGTTCCGTGTCTGTGGGCGCAGGGGCCAGTGTCTGCCCTGGTGAGATCATCCTAGGCCCGTGGTCGGCAAACCGCGGCTCGCGAGCCACATGTGGCTCTTTGGCCCCTTGAGTGTGGCTCTTCCACAAAATACCACGTGTGGGCGCGCACATACAGTGCGATTGAAACTTTGTGGCCCATGTGCAGAAGTCGGTATTTTGTGGAAGAGCCACACTCAAGGGGCCAAAGAGCCGCATGTGGCTCGCGAGCTGCAGTTTGCCGACCACTGTCCTAGGCTAAGGCTTAGATGGTTTGGGCCCCACTGTGCTGCTCCCCAGCCTGTGCCTGCAGCCAGGCCGCCGTCCCCACAGAAGCAGGACATCTGGCCTGGAGATGGGGATCCGGGGGAGGGGGAGGGCGGCTCGGGAGCTGTCGTAGGAGAGGATGCCTGTCAGGTAGGTCCGGACATCCTGTTTTCTCCCAGGAATACAGATTAGTCCCGAGTCCATCACTCGTTAGTCACGGAGAGCGTGTCTGTTCTGAGACCTGTACCAGGCTCTCTGGGAGTGAAGTGAAATAGAAATGGACCTTGCGTCTGGGTCTGGGTCTGTCCTGCACAGAATGAGCCCTGTGAGCTCAGCCTGCACGAAGCAGTGGCCACCACCTGTGCCGTGTCCTGCAGGCACCACGACCTCTTCCCCAGCTCGCCACGCAGCCGCGTTGGCAATGTGCCCGTCCGCAGAGACGATGCTTCGCCCAAGTGCAGGGACCTGCCGAGGGCTCCGGGCCACGTTGCAGGCCGGCCTCATGCCACGGCCTTCCTTCCCCACTTCCTGTTTCACATCATTGCTGAGCAGACTCATGTGAAAACGCATTGGCTGCGAGCAGAGCCAGATGAGAAACAGTAGCAGCTGTGCACCAACCGCCAGAGTGGGGAGAAGCCAGAGGGAGGCAAGAGCCAGCCCTTCAGCGTCCCCACGAGGACCGGCCCCGCGCCCGGCCAGCGGCTCCCCTGTGCCTGCGCGGACTCTGCGGGGTGTGCAGAGCGCGGTCCTTCTGACACCACTGTCTTCTCCCAGAGGACATGCTGCCTACGGGTCGGCCGTTAACATCCTGGGCAACGACACAGGTGTGGGCGCCACCTACTTCATGACCTACCACACCGTGCTCCAGACCTCTGCTGACTTCATCGACGCCATGAGAAAGGCCCGGCTCATTGCTGGTAACATCACCCAGACCATGAGCCAGGGAGGAAGCAACTACCGTGTGTTTCCATACAGGTGGGCGTGGCTTGTACACATGGGGTGTCCTAGGGATGGGCCACACCTGTCCGGCAGGGGACGGCCCTCACCTGTATGGCAGGGGATGGCCCTCGCCTGTCCGGCAGGGGACGGCCCTCGCCTGTCCGGCAGGGGATGGATGTTTTTCTGGGACAAGCTCTCAGAGGGGTGTCCTGATTCCTGGGAAGAGCTGTGAACTTGGCAGAAAACCAGTTCTCCTCTGGCCCTGCACAGCCCCATTGGCCTGAGATAATTTTGGGATAGAGCAGTAGTTGTTTTTTCAAAATGCCCTGGAATAGTTTTTATAAATGCCTGCAAAGCAGGGTAGGCTGGGATTATGAACAAAAACTTGATATAAAAGACGGGCATAGGGTCATTGCTAGGCCTTGGGGGCAGTGGTCATCGCAGGCCCACTGAATCCCTGCCCGAGTCCTGCTATCCCAGGGTGTTCTGCACAGCTCTGCTGCCTGCTCCTGGGGTGGCATGGCGGCTGGAGGGGGTGGAGCTTCCAGGAAGGACGGCTGACGGTCTCCCCCTCCCACAGTGTGTTCTACGTCTTCTACGAGCAGTACCTGACCATCATAGAGGACACCGTCTTCAACCTCTGCGTGTCCCTGGGGGCCATCTTCCTGGTGACCGTGGTGCTGCTGGGCTGCGAGCTGTGGTCTGCGGTGATCATGTGTGTCACCATCGCCATGATCCTGGTCAACATGTTTGGTGTCATGTGGCTGTGGGGCATCAGCCTGAACGCGGTCTCCCTGGTCAACCTGGTCATGGTGAGTTCTGGGTCACTTCCTGGTGCCCGTTTCCAGGAGAGACGGCCCAGCTCTCCTCTCCCTGCACATGGAGGCGGGGCCACAGGCGGGTGAGTGGGACTGGACGTCACGGGCACCAGTGGAGTGTGATGTCATGGCCTAGCGTGGCGGGTATTTTGCCTTTCTTTTTCTATAGGGTTTGCAAAAACAGCCTAATGACAGCAACAAGGTCACTTATTTAGAAATATTGCCCCCTCCCTGGTGGAATTCTCGGACCAATACCTTTTGCTTCCCATAGTTAATAATTAATTAGTCTTGATGCTGGGAGCGTTCAAGCAGGTATTAACAGAAAGTAGCAGCAGTCCATGCTGTTCAGATGTGGCCACTGCGTCAGGCGGAGTGGCCCGTGCCGGGCGTGGGGGTGCCCGCTTCCCCTGAGACAAGCAGACATGCTGTATGATCCGGGGCGCTGGGCGCCTCCCCGACGGCCCCCCCAGTCCTCAGGGCATTCAGGCTGGTGTCACGGGGCTTCTCAGTGCTCGTCCGCGCGGATTCTTAGGGCCCTCCCCCGGGGTGCCCTGGGAAGGGGTGGCTGCCTGTGGTTTCAGCCAGAAACGGCGGGTCGTCAAGGAGGCACTTCCTTGCAGAGCTGCGGCATCTCGGTGGAGTTCTGCTCCCACATCACCAGGGCCTTCACAGTGAGCGCGAAGGGGAGCCGCGTGGCGCGTGCAGAGGAGGCGCTCTCCCACATGGGCAGCTCCGTGAGTAACGCGGGGGTGTCGGTGTGGACTGAGCTCGGCCAGCCAGTGCTCAGGAGGGAATCCGCATCCTCTGCTCAGCAGCAGCTCCTGGGGTGACGAGGTGTCAGGCAGTTCATGCAATAGCTGTACCCGGCTGCTTTACCACGTTCCTGTGGGTGAAAGCTCTTGGGGCGGCCGGGTGGCCGAAGCAGGAAGAACAGGGTGGATGTGAGCGAGCAGGAGCCTTTGCCACGAGCCCAGGCCAGCGATGGGCGGGCAGCAGGGTCCAGTGAGCGGTCTGTCCTGTGTCTGCACACACCCTGGCTTAACCCACCAACCACTTGTTACTGAAGAGGGACTGTTACCGAGTAACACAAACCTTGTTTTGTAACCATTTTATACTTAAACTGGTTTTCAACAGAAAATATTAAGAAATGTGTGAATAGTGTCTATGCAGGAACATAAGCTTTTTCCCTTGTACACTGTCTTTGTTCCAGGCTCACAAGCACTACATAAAGCATTTTAAGTTGCACATCATGTCCTTAGCAGGAACTCTGAAAGCTGGGCCTCAGGCCCCCATGACTTTTGACCTTGACAGTTAAGAAGTCCCTGTATGAGGAAATGTGCGCTTATGATTGGGGACTAGAGCAGGTCTAACACCCTCTCTTTCAGGTATTCAGTGGAATCACACTTACAAAATTTGGAGGGATCGTGGTGTTGGCCTTTGCCAAGTCTCAGATCTTCCAGATATTTTACTTCAGGATGTACCTAGCTATGGTCTTGCTGGGAGCCACGCACGGGCTGGTCTTCCTTCCTGTCCTCCTCAGCTACATAGGTGAGCTGTCTGACCTCAGTGAGGGGTGGGAAGCCTGTGGCCACAGGAGACAGGTGCCTAAAGCATCTCTGAAGGATTTGAACTGTGCTGATGGGTCATTTACAAGCGGGACTGAGCGAGCGGTCTCAGAAGACTCATGTCCCCGCACCTCAGTGCATGGCCAAGACTGCCTGGCTGAACAGGCCCTGAGGGCCGGGCGGGAACGAGTTTGAATGTCGGCCCAGGCAGCGCCGCCTCCACTGAGACACGTGGCCACAGCCCGCAGTGCGGCTGAGCAGTGTCCCCAGCTCTGGTCCAGCAACAGGCCTCTGCCGCCCCCTCACTTCCATCCGTCCTGAGGATGCTCGTTGGCTGCCATGACGACTCTTGGTGGAAAAAACAGGACTGATTTGCTTGATTGAGAGCAGGGATGGGGAACGTCGGGCACGAGGGCCGTATGAGGCCCCTGCAGTCGCTTGGTCTGGCTCTGCCAAGGCATTAGGGGCAAGTTAATCGTTTGACCAAGCTGACCAGCATGGCTCAGTGGTTGAGCATCAACCTATGAACCAGGAGATCACAGTTACTCCCAGTCAGGGCACATGCCTGGGTTGTGGGCTTGATCCCTAGTAGATTGATGTTTCTCTCTCTCCCTCTCCCTCCCTCTCCGAAATAAAAATATACATTTAAATGCTAATTTTTAAGTTGATAATTTTGTATGGCCCACAAATGATGTTACAAATATCCAAATGGCCCTTGGCAGAGAAAGGTTCCCGACCCAATTTATAGCTTTGTACCCAAGTGGAAGCACTGAAGTAGATGGAGAAACCTCCTAAAGAAATGACACAACTTTCTCCTTCCCAGGACCATCCGTCAATAAAGCCAAAAGCCTGGCCACGCAACAGCGACACAGAGGCACAGAGAGAGAGCAGCTCAATTTCTAGCCCCTCACGGGGCCTGGGGACTTGGAACTGTGTCTGCGGGTCGGTCAGTTCCCTGGTGGAAGGAGCTGCCTTGTCGGGTTAAGCTAAACACTGGACGTCACCAGACTCAGGCGATGGATCTGACAGCAGCCGCTCTGGCTACGCGCCTGTCCACTCGGGAATGTGTTACTACTAACCCTGGAGGCAGCCCTGGACGCGTCTCCAGTTCTCCCGGCATGAAACCCGACTCTCAGCGAGGGAAGGTTGACACCGGACGCTGTGGAGGCGCTCGGCTCCCTGGCCGTCCTGAAGGCCAATCAGTGCAATGCTGCTCCTTTTTGAGGAGTGAGCCACCACACAAACTCCACCGCATTTCTAGTAACATTTGAGGATGTTGCAGGTACTTTATTATAGTATTTTGTAGTTTAAAGAGCTTTATTAATGCAATAAATTAACTTTATACATATTTTTATATATAAAAACGAGCGTGTGATTTCAGAGCGTCGTAGGCCTCATGAGAGCTTGGTCTCCAAAAACCTGTTTGAAAAAAGCCACGTGTTCTTCGCAGTGTTCTCCTGGGGGCACAGAGGGAAGCAGGTGAGCACAGCCGCTCCCAGGTGCTGGGTCTAACTTCCTCTCTCCCATAAGCACTCTGTCCCTCAGCTTCTGGACTGTCCTTCCCATTTGCTCACGCCTTTGCAAACCTGGTCAGGGACCTCACAGCCCCAGCAACCCGCGGTGGGGGCTAACCTGTCGTGGTCCCAGTGCCCTGACTCCGAGCGAGGCAGAGCTGGGAGACCTGAAATAAAGTTGCCTGTTCCTCCCCACCCTTGGATCTCATGCCTTTGGACCTCAGATGACTTGCCCATGTTTCCTGCCTGACCCAGAAACATTAATAAGCCCCAGGCCCCTTTAAACCCTCAGGCACAGGTTCCTGTCCAAGAGCACCTGTCAGACCTGAGCTGGCTCAGACCCTGAATCGGCCTGCATATGCTTCTCCCCAAACACTTCAAGTTCCGGATCAGTTAGGTCCCTGGGCACACGGAGTTCACTCCACTATGAATGACGGGCTGAGGGCGAGACTGGCTGTTGTGACTGTTTAAAACCGAATTCAGGAGTTCTAACTGAGGGTTCCTGGCCCACCTGCTGCCGGGGTCGTCCTGCCAGGAGCCTGCAGCTGCCCAGGCCAACTCACGGCTGCGCCTTCTCACCTGGGGTGAAACTGGGGTTCCCCCGTAAGCGCTGGTTCCGCTGCTCGAAGAAGCGGAAGATGGTGTAGAAGAGCATGCGGTCTTCGGTCTGCTTCGCAGCATCCAGGAACTTGCGTGCAGAGACGCTGTCGTGGCCCCCCACGCCCCGGAGGAACCGCAAGGCGGCCAGCACCTGGTGCTTGGACAGCAGGACTTCCACAATCTCATCGTTCGCGGTGGAGAGGCGCTGGAGAGAAGCCCAAGTGAGTGCCAGCACAGCAGACGCGTACGCCCCAGAAACATGAACGCACCTTACCTTCAACATATCCAGCGACAGCTGGTGAGCAGGAGGGTAGAAGCTCTCCAGGGATAACAGCAGACACGCCTGAAAGACAGGTTTCCGGCCTATTCAGCACAAGGTGCTGGACGCTATTAACGACAGAGTAACCCTGGCGACACCCACCAGAGGCTTGGAGTCGCTGAGCACGTGGTACTGCAGGAGCTGGTGCAGCGTGTAGAACAGGTTGTGCTGGACCAGCGTCTTGATGACGAGCTCGTGCAGGTAGTGCTACGGCAGACAAGGGGACAGGGCTCAGGTGTGGCGGGGCTGCAGCGGCTCTGATGAGCTCCCGTCATTAGAAGGGGCCCGTGTGCGGGGGAAGAGCCCAGCCTCTTATGACTGGGCTCATCCTGACGCAGCACCACGTGGCGGGTCAGGAAATGGCTCGGACGCCGGGTCAGGACAGCGGGCCCTTAGCACATAGACGGCATCGTAGTCAGGAGAGGGACAGTGCTGCTGCCTTAGAGAGCCCTGCTCCTCTGACCCGGACCCCATGCTGCCTGGAGGTACCTGCACTGGAACCTGGAACTGGTTGAGCGAGCGAATGTACTCCATCAGCACGGCGACCACAAACTTGGGGGGCGTCTCCTGGGAGAAAGCAAAGGTGGTCTGAGGAGCTGCAGGAGCTCCCACGGAATTCTTCCTTTATTCCTGCCCCTTTGCCTATTAAACTGGCCCAGGGCGGTGTGGCTGGTTTTGCACAAAGCCCCTCAGATCCTCCCTCATCAAGAACATGTTTAGTCCCGAGTGTTAGAGGCCAAACTACCAGCATAGGTCCTCACCAGAATAACCAGCTATTCTGAGTCCTAGTTTCCCTCAAGTCCCTTCCAAGGATCTGTTCTGAGAGCCTTTGTCCAGAGCAGCTGACGGCAGTCACTCACCTTCTTCTCCGTCAGTGCCGACAGCACGTGGGTGTACATGTCGGACTGGTCGATCACGGCCTGGGTCCGCGCCGGCCTGCGGAGGAGCGGGCTGCACCGGCTCTGCCCAGCTTCCGCCGCCTACGCAACACATTACAGGCGTCACCGTCACCACCTCCAGGTAACGGGCATTTGCAGTTAATCCAAAAAAGACGCAACTCCTAGATGCTGTGAGCCTCAAGCCTGAGCAGGGGTGACACAGGTCACAACTTGGACGGAGCTACTTCCTGTGCTCTCTGGGCAGAGTCTACTCTAGAAACAAGTCGGCTGGTCATCTTGACAAAACCCATGTTCACGGTGGATGGAGCTAGCAGCATAAGCATCGTCTTCTCTTAAGGGACAGCATCCTGTTATTAACCCCTTACTGACTCCCTAATTTTCTCAATCACAGTCGACCTGGCCCTTGTTATCTAATAAAAATGAAATGGCACCTGTGCTTTATGAAGCCTTAATCTTAAAGGACACACTTGTGTAATGAGTCTATGCCTAGACTTTGAATAAGTAAGGCTCCCCAACTACTACTGCCTAGGAAAGCTCCGAGATCGACTCCATCGCCTAACTCTGGAGAGGAAGGGAAAGGGAGAGAGAGAAACATCAACGATGAGAGAGAATCACTGATCACTGCCTCCTGTTGCACCCTGCTGGGGATTGAGCCCACAACCAGGGCATGTGCCTTTGACCGGAATTGAACCCTGGGCCCTCAGTCCACAGGCCGATGCTCTATCCGCTGAGCCAAACCTGCGAGGGCATCTCTTAACTTCTAAAGCCCGAGACCAGTGCCGACCCTGAGGCAGGAGCTGGGCGGTGCCCGAGAGCCCGCAGTGCTCAGCAGCGCCAGGCACTGCAGGGCTGCAGACGGACCACACTCCACCAGCCAGCGCTTAGGAAGCCAAGAGCCACAGAGCAGGATGCACAGAAACTGCCACCAGACAGCCGACACCCACAGAGCAGCAGGACCGAGAGAAGGAGTGAGACGAGCTCAGCCTCCCCACCTGGCGGAATCGTGTCTGATGGGCAGACCCACAGCTCCAAGCCCCGGCCACTGCAGTGCCTGCCATCCTGTTGTCCTGGAGTCACTGAAGGGGGGAGGGGGGGGGATGGGGGGGGTGCTGGCCTTTCTGTTACTGCTCAGAACCTTCCATTTTCAGCTTGAGGACTAACGAGGTCCTTTAAGTGAAATCACTCATCGCACTTATCCTAACCCCTTTTCTTTCTGGCTTCAGAAGACAGGGTGCACTAACGTTATGTAGGAGAGGGAAAAAGACATGGCAAACGACTCTACTTTTAATTAACTAAGACTAGGCTCTGGCTTGGTAGAAACATGTATAAAAAAGTAATGCCAAGACGAAACCGAGTTTATTTATAAAATAGAAGACCAATGCCCTGACTGGTTTGGCTCAGTGCACAGAGCGTCAGCCTGCAGACTCAAGGGTCCCGGGTTCGATTCTGGTCAAGGGCATGTACCTCGGTTGTGGGCACATCCCCAGTAGGGGGTGTGCAGGAGGCAGCTGATCGATGTTTCTCTCTCATCAATGTTTCTGACTCTCTATACCTCTCCCATCCTTCCTGTAAAAAAATCAATAAAATACATTTTTTTTTTAAATAGAAGACCAAGGATCTATCTACATCTAAGATCCAACAGATTAACACAGAAGAGGGGGAGGCGTTGAGGAAGATAGAGCCTCCCGCCAACGGGATGCCGGATGCCGAGTGTACTGCCATTTCTGCCCCAAAGTCACAACTACCAGGTGGGGGCGGAGGAGCCTCCAGCACAGCGCCCGTCACTCACCACCGCGTAGCTCTGCTCGGCGTCCAGGTACCTCTTGTACTCCTGGTTGAGCTTGTCGAAGACAGTGGCTACCACGGGCAGGGCCGCTCTGTCTGATCCGCTCAGCACTGGGAAGAATCAGTGTGCACAGGTCAGCCAGCTCTGCCTGCAGCGCACGCTGCCAGGACAGAACTCCCCCCAGGCCAGCAGCACACACGTGCCTTAAGGGCACCCAGAGGAGCGTCCCGGCGTGGAGACCTGAAGCCTGGAGCTCACAGGCCCTTTCTGGCTCCTGGAGAGAGTAGCTGCGACCGTATCAGTGAGATTCTCAACGTAGATGTTAGGGAGGCAGAGACTTGGATTCTGAATAATGTTTGCTTTAAAAGCAGGGGCAGGAGCCGTGACCCCCACGTGCGCCCAGGCTCAGACTCGCTTTCACCTGGAACCATCCAGTTTACTATGTGGTCTTTCTACCCAAGTTCCCACACGGCATATCCATCTACTGATTTCAGAGAGGGAGAGACAGAAATATCACTGACTGGGAGGCAGCCCCCTGACAGGGAGTCCAACTGTGACCTCCTGGCTCATAGGTTGACGCTCAACCACTGAGCCACACCAGCCAGGCACTACAAGTCCTTTTTCTATTTAGCAGCCTTTCCGGGGGTGTAAGTCACCCACCCTTCAAGTGAAGAGTGGGCCACAGGCTGCAGACAGGCCTGGGAAGGTGGGGCAGCACAGGCTGGACTCGGACGACAGGAAGGAGCCCCCCTTACTCTGGGAGCAGACGGCGAGGATGACCATCTTGCACTCCTTTCTCTGGAGGAGAAAGTCCATCAGGCGTCCTTTGTCTGGCAGGAGGTTGACGATGGGCTGCAGCTTCACCTGCAGGTTCCAGAGGTAACCTGGGTTCGAGAGGCAGCGATGTCATCTTATGACACAAACCAGAACAAAAACCCAAAAGTACTGCACAGCAGTCGATGGCTTTTTCTCACAAACCGAAGCCCAGTCTAGGACATGCAGGACATGCTGACAACAGGACTGACAGCCAAACTACTGCGTGCCCGGGAGACACCTGGCAATCACGAGCCCTCTATGTTCAAGCTGCATCTCCCCAAATGCAGGGCAACAGGCACTCTCCCCGCTGACCCACCTTGGCTTGCGCTGATGATGATGTCCGGCTGAAAGACGATCCAGGACGAGGAGTCTGCAGGCTATAGGAAATTCTAGCCCCAAAAAGATGGAAGCAAAAGGCAAACCCGCTCTGATTAAACTCGCCCCGACCCGTTGGCTGAGGCTACGCCAAGTGCCCATCCCTCCTGGTAGGAAACCTCCCCATTTCGGTTCCTGAAACGTCATTCCCTCTCAGACAGGAGGGTAGCGAGAGGAGCTCCCTGCACAGCGCCAGCGCCTCTGTCAAGGATACAGAGCTTACACGGGACCGGAGACTGGCTGGTCACAGGAGCAGGACCTACACATGGAGAAAATGTAAGTGTGCGGCCAACACATCCTCGACAGGTACTTCTAAAAGCCTGCAGCAACTGTAGTGACGCGAAGAGGAAGTGGAGGTCGAGAACAAGCCGAGAAAACGTCTTCACGAAAGCAAACAGATCTGGGACCCTCTGCACAGGCTCGTCACTGCACCCTAACGTGGCCCCCACCGACATGGTGACTCCCTTTACCTGCCACGGGGATCTGATAGGGCTGAATGGATCGAGCAGGAAGCACGGGGTGATGGAAGGTAACGGTGCCATCAAACTCTCCCCGTAACTTGATGTCAAATATTACTGATGTCTGAAGTGCAGAAAAAGAACAGACTGTGATGCCCAAACAGACCACAGCAGTTAACCCTTTCATGACCTCCTATCTTGCTATTTCAGATTCATTTAAAGAGCCTGTGTTTAGCCCGGCCGGCGTGGCTCAGTGGCTCGCCCACCTATGAACCAGGAGGTTGAGGTTCAATTCCTGGTCAGGGCACAGGCCCAGGTTGTGGACTTGATCCCCAATGTGGGGAGTGCAGGAGGCAGCCAATCGATGTTTCTCTCATCACTGATGTTTCTCTCTCCCCTCCCTCCCTTCCTCTCTGAAGTCAATAAAAAATATATATATTTTACAAAGTCTGTGTTTGCATCCCATCCCTAGTTCTTCTCCCAGGAAGAATGTGCTCTGACATTACAACTGTCCTTCCCATTTCCATCTCCCTCACAGAGTCCTGACAGGGCTGACAAGCTCCCGCTAATGGGCGTCAGAAGATCTTTCAGTCCCAACTCATTAGAGCCACGGTGGCACGTCCAGGAGGCCTGGGAGACGCCCGCTAGTGGCACAGAAAGAGCAGGACCCATCCCACCTCTTTCTCTTGGGCCACGGGGCCTCAAACCATGCTCATCCCTGCTCACAAAGGACCTACAGGGAGACACGTAGCAGAGGGTCTGCAGTGAACACAGCTGAGACAGTTGTTCCAAAGTCACTCTCCTCATGTGCTATTTTCTGAAAGAGTTTTTAATTATTCTTAATGACACGGAATCACTGTTTCTTCTAAACTACCTAAAAACCTTTAGCATAGAAAGCACTTTCTCGTCTGTGTTCAGAAGGCTTTGTTCATTTTCACAACTCTTTTGAGCAACCCAACGCGTACCACGCAGCCCTGACCCCACGGCTCCCACCTCCGTGTCCTGATGGTGCACGACCACCAGGTTGTCCACCACGTTCAGGGCGAACTTCCCCGTGCGGCCCAACTTCAGGATGTGCGTCTTCTTACAGGCGCCTTCTCTGTGGGGACAGAGAGGTCACAAGGGGTCGACAAGCTTCAACTCCCACGTCCCCTCGGGAGAGGAGCAGCGCGAGCACGCACCGGGGCAGATGATACAGCACCACCTCGGCTCCCGCGCTGCTGGAGGCCCGCGAGTGGTGCCGCAGGAAGAGGACGTACAGCTGCCCGTAGCTGTGAGAGAACAGACAGTCACGTGTGCTGTGAGAAACCCTCCATCCTCAGTGCTGCGTCTGCGGCTCTAGTCCAATAAATCATGAAACAGTCCTTCATGGAATACTTTGCGGCCAACAACACGCTTGCACTCGTCAAAAACAAAACGGCTATTACAAAGTGAAGGGGGAGGGGTGTGAATTGGTCCAATGTTCTCATTTTATCAGATTAGATGGCGAAAGGACTTTCCTCAGACCACGAAGCCAACAAAATCTAAAACGCAGGCCAAGAAGACGGCATTCGTAAGCTCTGTGGTCACAGGCCCAGGCACTAACAGGGAAGGGAAGTCCTTGTTGGTCCATGGCCACCTGAGTACTTGTAACGCACTTCTAGTAGCTGCATCACTAAAAGCAATTACAAAAGGAAGTCTCTCAGGAGACAAACATACATGGTTGCCATGGCAATGTCTCTCTCAGAAAGGCTCAGTTTAGTGGACTTGGGCGCCGCTGGTAACTCAATCTCAAACTTGGGCAGCTTTGTCATAGTGCCAGCCTGTGGGGAAAGAAAGTGTTAGGAAGTGTGCTGACCCTTGATGTTTTGTGTTCCCTACCTACCATCACCGAGGGCACAGAACGCACTCCCGGTCTGTCCCCCAGAATGAGCCACCCCTGGAGGGGGCAAGACACAGGCGCCGCGAGTGGTCGGACGAGGCACGGTCAGTGTTGGAGACTTGCCCTTGAAGTACTGCAGGGGGCACTCAGGGCCGGGGGGATACCGCTGTGGAGGCTGCCCTCACCCGGAAGTGGAAGGGCTGCAGCACGCTGCCCAGGACGGTGGTGGAGAGCAGGATGACGGAGCTCTCGGGGCAGTGCAGGTACCAGTTCACGTTCAGGCTCTGGCTCTTCAGGAGCTTCAGGCTCCGCTTCTCCGGCAACACCTGAGGCGAGTGCGAGACAGCCTTCATTAAAGAGCAGCCAAGCATCAGCAGACTGTAAGTTAAAAGGTGATAAAAACAGTAACTTAAATGGAAAAGTACTATTTTGAGCTACGACAGCTCCAGGCATGGATCGGTGCTTAGTGCTGTACGGACCCGGCTCACTGACTGCCCACAACCCTGAGGGGAGTGAGCTCAGCCACAGTCACGGCCCGGGCAGCCACTCCCCTGCACGACCCAGCACCGAGCCTCACCTTCTCAGGCACCAGCCACCAGAGCCAGCAGCAGCGACCTTCCCTCACCGTGGAAACGAGCCAACGGACCCCAGCCGGGCGCCCATCAGCCACCCGCCTGCAGCATCGGCTGAACGCCATGCCCCCCATGTCGGGGAGTGGCGCCCTTTTTCTAACAGGTGTGTTCTGGAGACTGTAGGGAACTGTTACTTCCATATACTCTATCTCAGTAATGTTTGAACATTTCATAAAAAGCATGTTACTTATAATTAGAAGAAAGCCCAGTCAACAGATTAACGTTCTGGAATCTCAAACGGTCTATTTAGTGCTGAATTCACAAACTGCCAAGCTGCTCCTGCAGACCTTCCTCCAGCAGCAGTGACGCACAGATACCTGGTAAAACTCGATTCCCTGGTCTGTGATGAAGACGATCTCCGTGGAACTGGTCCAGCAGAACCCTAGTATGCTGGCATTCTTGGTCTGAAAAGAAAAAACGTAGAATCCCCTGTACTGCTCTTTAACGAAAGCTACTGTTAACAAATGGAACCTTCTTTTCAATACAGTGACCCCGGATTTTCACCTGGAACACCCACGGAAGTGCCCGAGTCAGCAGATCAGGAGGAGAAGCAGCAAGGTAACTAACCAGCCCTCAGTGCTCAGCTCCTCCCGTTAGGACCAGAGGACAGCTGGCCTCTCTTGGTCACACAGCTTGTAAAAGTATAAAGGCCTAGAGGTTCTCACTGAGTGTTCACCCAGGTGGGGTTGCAGCTGGAGCCACAGCCCGACTCCCTTGGTGAACCAGGGCCCGGGCCGGAGGGCAGGCAGCCTAGGCCCGCACGTGGCTGCTGGGGGGCGGGGGGGGGAGCCTGTGAAGGGGCAGCTACTTGGCGATGTTTCTTTCCTCGTTGAGGAGCCTACCCTCACCTCCATTAGCAAACACACTACAGAGATGCCGAGAGCCACCCCTTCCACTGGCAACTCCTGCCAGTCTCCAGGGCCACCCTGCCATCTGAGCTGCGCCTGCTGCAGCCTCATTTATTACACCCAGCAAGTCTGATTAACATGGGCTAGAATCTACACCAAAGAGAAGAAAGGGGGCATGACAAGGTCAGACCGAGGAAGAAAACATCACCAATAAAGGGAAAACCTCCTCTTCTGCAAACCTCCAAAGAGGCGGCTCAGGTCTGTCGCCCAGAGAGGGCGGGCAGCAGGAGTAGTGCCACCCACCACCCAGGTCATCCTCCAACTCTGTCTTCAGATGAAGAAACAGGCTCACAGCTTGTCCAGGTCACGGAGCCCACAGGCAGCACCTCTCAGCAAAGCACTTCCCCTCCCGCCTGCACTCAGCTACCAGCCCCCCAGCCGAACACAGACCAGCGGGGAAAGGGCGCGGCCCGTACCTTGCACTCCTGAGTGTATTCTAACTGAGAACTATCCGGGATAAAATTAGAAAACTCCTGGAAAGAAACACAAGGATAAATTTGGATCAGGCAGCAACCTACTTTAGTACATAGCAGACAAAAGAAAAAGATAAATACATTTAAAAAGTGATTAGAAAAAAACCAAAAAAACCCAAAGACAGGAAAAATAAAAAGACTAATTTCAACAATCTGCCTCAACAGCAGCTGGCTAACAATTCAATTTTTTTAAAAAGGGAATCCAAATATTCAGTGAGGGTTTAGAAACTGATTTTGAAAATTAATTCAAATCGTTGATTTCAGAGAACTGTGCTGCTCCACATTGCACAAGAGGCTTTCCAAAAATTTTAGCAATTAATACTGATGGAAGGAATGAGGGTGCTGCCTCTTTATCAATAGTTTTTTCTCTACTTTGCAAATGTGATGATGAATATTTATAAAGACTAAATGCCAACAGACTGCTCCAACTATGAATACCTGTTCCCATTAGATCAAGCATTCAAAGATAAGAGAAGTGACTTAATGGAGTTACTCCAGTTTACAGGGTAATTCACAAAGTAGCCAAAATTATACCTCGCGCAATCTATGCTAGCTATTAATCCATACAAAAGATGCCTGAGGTTCAAATTAGTTTTTTAAATCAAAATGGACAAACTAAGATCACCAGTATTTATCCATTCACATCTTTCTTCAAGAACTCCAAAGGCTGATACAGGAGTGCTCCATAGTTACAGCTTTCATGGCTTTAAAATAACAAGCGGCTCCTTTAACACTGGAAGTCTGCAATTCATTCTCTTCCAAATACACTTCTAAAATGCTTTCTTTATGCCATATTTAGAGCGATGTCTTACCACAGCCTTTGAGGTCCTCTGGACAGCTAGTATCTTGTTTTCTAAGGAAAACTTAATGCATTTCACTTCTCCTTTGTCTTCCATTCTGTAAGGAGAAAGAGTATGTTAAGAGTTCTATTTAATAACTGAACTCCAGGTTCTATCATTTGTGAGAAGAAAAGAAATTAAATATTCAGGAAGCAGCAAATCTTAGTTTAAAATTACACTTATGTTTCTGATGCTATCAGTAGAACCTCTTTTCAGATGTTGCACTTCACCGTATAACGCTTCACAGACGCTGCATTTTTACAAAGTGAAGGCAAGACCTCCACCAGCAAACACATTACAACCCACTGTATCTGAGCTCTATGGCGGTGGCCTGGAGGAGCTATTGCGGTGCCCACAGGCACCTCCACAGATGACGGCCTTCTCTCTCCAGCTGGGACAGCAAAGCTTCTGAACCAAGCGGTCCACCCCCTCCCCGGGGGCTCAAGCAGGCCCGCCCAGAAGCCTCACAACCACCTCCAACAAAGGGAAATCTAGAGAGGCTGACGGAGGGAGGGCGTGTGGAAGCTCGGGTACGGGTGCTCATTCTCTTGATTATGGTGATGGTTTCACGGTGCACACATGTCAAAACTCATCAATGACTGTTACATATGTTCAGTTAATAATTATACCACAGTAAGGCTAGTAACAAAAAATACCATGTTTTTAAGAGGGTAAATTCAGTATCTTCCCCCTCAAACACTACTGAGCCCCCAAATCTGGGTCCTCATGGGCTCACTCTTATTTTGACGCCGAGGGCCTTTGCGATACCAGTCTCCACTGCCCTCAGTGTGGTCTGCACCACGCTGGCCCAGACCCCGGCATCCTCTCCCCCCGACGGACAGGCTCCCAACTAATCCAGTGTCAAGGCTATGACCAGCGTGGTCTTTCCAAACACTGACAGTGTCGCCCACGCCCACCTCACCTCTTCAGGAACCACATAAAGCCCTGATTCCGCAGCGGAACAGGTAAGGTTCAAGCTGACCCTGCCAGTGGCCACACCTCTGCCTCCCCTTCCGCACGGACACATGGGCGTCATCACACAGACCTGGAGTCCCCGCCCCCGCTCGCTCGCCCTTGCCCGTGGGGTTCTCTCCATCGGGAAGCCGCCTCCTCCCTTCCCCACCTAGAACCATCCCGTTCCAGCCCTCAACGCTTGCTGGAGGGCCGCCTCCCTCCCCTCTGAGGCCTTCCCCTCCTGCTCCACCATCAATGCTGCCTCTCCGGTGCCCACGCTCTTGGCACAGCACTTGCCCAGGAAGCGTGTGCCCCTCACTCGTCTCCACACCTCGGCTCTGCGTCCTGCAGAAGGGCGCCGGGCGACCCAAAGCCTTCACATGCCTGATGCCTCGCACGGGCGCGGCCCGCGGGATTCATTTTCTACTTCAAAAAGGTTTCCTGTCGTACAGGCCGGCTAAAAAACTCAAAGCCCCCCGAACTGAGGGCTCCAGTGCATTTTCTTCTGTGACCACGGGAGCACGGTGACCATGCTCACAGGGGTCACCACCACGGCGATCTGAATGAACGGAGCTGCTCTTCATCAGGACCCGGCTCAGCTGCGTAAGCTGGGCCCGCCGGTCGCCTTAAGCACAGTCCGAGCTGGTTTTCTTAACACACGTTTTTACCAAAAACCCTGACCAGGAGCCCCTCCACCTTCCAGACTCTGCAAAGCCCGGAGGACGGCAGGTCCCGTCAGGAAAGGACACGGCAGCCAACAGCGCAAGGACCTGCGGCTTCAAGCGCCAGGAAGCGGGCGCCCTCCTGGGGAGGACCCGGTTCCCAATCAAGGGGAGCGCCTCCCTCCAGCAGTCGTGTCGCTGGGACAAGGTGTCCCCGTGTCCGTCCTCTCCCCCGGGCACAGGTGGGCACGCGCGGCTTCAGCGCTCGGAAGGGAGGCAGAGGCCATGTGAGCACCACCTCCCAAATGAGAAGCAGAACGCCATGTGCACGCCGGCCTTACGCTGCACATGTTAATGCTTTACCTGAAGGAGATGGGGTTCCGGTCATCCGGGCCTTTCACCACCACCCCCGTGGCTCCGCCGGATCGCACCGCGAACACCTGCGAGCGAAGAGAAGCAGCCTTCACGGCGAGGACACTGTCCCAGCCCACAGCGACCCCAGCCCTGGTGCCGCCGACCCGGCGGCCGGCGCGCCCATCCCGGATGCCCGGTGCTCATGTGAATTTTAAGAAACGAGGGGAGACACCAAAACGGTTACCACCCCAAACGGCGCAGACGGCCCGGGCCCGGGTCCCCTGCGTTCTGATCCGGTCTGGGAGGCGCCGCATAAGCAGCCTGCTCTGCCCCCCCCCCCGTCCCCCCCGGGATTCCCGGGATAACGGGGTTCTCAGCGCGGGGCTCGCGGCCCAAGGGCGGGGGAAGCCCGGCCGGAGGAGGCTGGTCCCTGCCCCGACAGGAAGGCGCGGGCGGAGGCCCGGCTGGTCCCGGCACCCCGCCGGGCGCGCGGGCGGCCGTGGCCCCGGGTCCAGGCCGTGCTGGGAGGAGGGTGCGGGCCGGCTCCCACCTGTTTGTTGGCCTCGTCGAAGAAGACGCAGTTGACGGGGTTCGCCTTCTCGAAGTGCACCGGCCGCTCGCACAGCTCCAGGTAGTAGTCCTCCTCGCCCATGGCGGGCGGCGCCGGGGGGCCGGGGGGCGCGGGGGCGGCAGCCAGCGCGGGGCAGGGCGAGCGGCACCCAGGAAGGCACCGGGTCCGGCCGGGCGGCGGTGGGGCGATCCGGAGGCCGCTTCCGGGTGCCACGCCCCCACGCCCGCCCACGTGACCTTCGGCCCTGGCGTTTAAGCCGGCGACGGCCGCCCGACCCCAGCGGAGCCCTCCGCGCAAGAGGCTCCTCCCCCTTTCCGCGCGGGCGGGGTCCCAGGGCGGCTCCCGGCGGCGATGGAGGCGGGGCCGCGGGACCGGAAGCCAGGGCCTTGCAGAGCGTGGCGGCACCGCCAATCGTAGCCAGGCTTTCCCCAGCATGGGCGGGGCCTGGCTCGCCCCCTTCCGGAAGGTTCGCGCGGGGCAGGCTGGGGCGGGGCTGCCCTGGGTCCCTGCGGCGAGGTCTCCTGAGCCGCCTCTGAGCGCTGAGGAGAGACATCCCTGTGCTCAGCACCGGTTACCCTGAGAAAACATTCGAACCTGCATCCGATTTTTGTGAGTTTATTTGAGCCCAGCTGTTGACAGTTGCCTGGAAGCAGAATCTGAACGTCTGTCGCGGACAAAGGCGGTTTTCGCCCCGTTATCCATCCCCATCCCAGGAGATGTAAGCGGGTCACTTGCGGCCGCGGGTGCCGACCAGGCGGGCGGGAGACGGTAGAAGGAGGACGACGCCGGGGCCGCCACCTCCGGTCGCCGAGGGCCCTCAGCTGAAGGCGGCAGCGGCGCAGCGAGGCTCCGTGGCCTTTGTCGGGAGCGTCCCCGGACGCCCCGCGCCTCTGGGCGGAGCGGAGCGACCCTGCGGGCGCCGGACCGGAAGCGCCTGCGACAGAGACCGGCTCCGGGCGGCGGGGGGGTGGGGTTCCCGTTTCCTCAGAGGGACTGGAGGGGGCGCGGCACCGGGGCGGCGGCGTGTAGTTGATGGAGCAACTCGGACCAAAAGCGGTGCAGGGGATCAAACATCCGACGTAGAGGCAGACTGTAGACTGTTACCACCCATTAAAATGATAATTAAATAAAGGGAAAGGGTAAGATGGGGACACGGCGGGCTTGGCCCGTGTTGAACGGTGGTTTGTCAGGGAGGTGCTGCCGAGGCGCGAGCACCGCCAGAGCGGCTTTGGGACGGAGGCTGACGCCGGACCGCCTGCGGCCCCTGCTGGCCTGGGCCTCCCCGGAGCCGGCCGCAGGCGGCCCTGGGTCCACGGGATGGCAGTGCCCGGTCCGTACCCCCGGGGCCCTCCTCAGCGCCGGGGTGAGCTGCCCCCCTGCGGTGGCCTCGCCGACACAGTCCCAAAGCCCCTGCTTGGCATCCCCGGGGGCCACGGATGTGCCTCTGGAGCAGCGGTTCTCAACCTGTGGGTCGCGACCCCTTTGGCGGCCGAACGACCCTTTCACAGGGGTCGCCTAAGGCCATCGGAAAACACATATATCATTACATACTGTTTTTGTGATGAATCACTGTGCTTTAATGATGTTCAGTTTGTAACAATGCAAACATCCTGCATGTGAAGTAGCCACGAAAATAATTTTATGGTTGGGGGTCACCGCACCCTGAGGAGCTGCATTAAAGGGTCGCGGCCTTAGGAAGGTTGAGAACCGCTGCTCTAGAAAGTGCATCCGGCAGCGCGGAGCCCGGACTGTGACGTGGAGCTGGGGGCCCCTGGGGGCCGGCGGGGACCCAGGACCGTCAGGGTTTGGAAAGTTGAATAAGAAGGCGGTTCCCTTCAGGGAAGGATGCAGGACAACAGGTACACCTCGGATAGTAGGACAAGTAAACAAGGAAACTAGTCGTATACCACGTGAAATATTTTAGAGGAATATGATGCAATTTAAAGCTAATGGGAAAAGACAAGTTATTGCCATTTCATCACTATTTTATTGTGTCTTAAAAGCTTTGCATAAAACAGTATCTGTGATGGTCAGAGCTAATATATAAATTGAAATGCCCTTAACGTCAGTTTTAAAAATAAAATACTGGGACCAAGATGTGCCCTAGAATTAAATTGAATTGAAGTTGTGCTTTGGTAAAATAATGCCTATGTGTGCGTTGTGTTTATTTATGTTACGTTACCTGAGGTACGGTCTCAGTTGTGGGTGATGTTTACGTAACAGAAAACTGCAGGGCCTGGGCACAGCTTGCCCTTCCTGTCTCCTGCTCGCCACGGGAAAGCGCTGCCCACGCCCAGCTGCTGGGACCACGTGTGCCACCTGCAGAGTCACCAGCTGAATTGCGGGCTCTCGCCCGAGGCCGCGCAGGGCACGTGTGTACTTGGCCCTGCTGTGCAGAGGGCGGCAGAGCCAGCACATGGCCCTGGTCCACACGGGAACACGTGCATGGTGCTGGCTGATAGGATTTCTTAGAAGAGTATCAACGTAAAAGGTTTCCTCATGGTTCCTCAGCAGTTTTTGGTTCATCTGGAAACAGTAAAATACGGAACAACAATTCAACGAACTAATTAGGGTCTTTGTTTTCATTGTTTTGTGGAAGCAGGAGGCCTGTGCCTTTCCTGGAGGTGCTGCACAGCCACCGGACAGCGCAGCCTGAGAAGCCCAGGGGGGCACCTGACATCGGCTGCCACTCTGCTCCAGTGACGGCTGCTCCCAGTGAGGCCGAGAGGCTGGCCCGGCAGAAGGGGACAGGTAAGAGCTGAAGGGCACGCAGAAAGCATTGCGAGCTACAGTCAGGGCGGCTGGGCCAGCGGGCACGCCAGCCTCGGGGCAGGTGAGCTCCCTGGGCAGGGGAGAGCGAAGTGCAGCCCCCAGTCAGCTCACCCCTGGGTGTTCCTGAATCTGGGGGACATACATTCATAACT
Organism: Myotis nattereri; assembly: GCF_964212035.1. NCBI lineage: Eukaryota > Metazoa > Chordata > Mammalia > Chiroptera > Vespertilionidae > Myotis > Myotis nattereri. The sequence continues at coordinate 94,413,025 of NC_138083.1, forward strand.
GGTTTGTTTTCTTCTTATGTGCTCTTTGTTGAGAAGTGTAACTCCTGGGATTTAAAAGGTGCTTCTGGCAGTTCGTGAAACCTAATAAAATCACACAGGCTCTTCTGGTTTCCTTTGCTTTGTGTTTTAATTCTTTTCAGACTATATGTCTGGAAGGATATGTACCAACATTTGTAGAGTGGTTCTCATGGCTTGGCAAGTTTTCACATGACTTTTGCATTCTTCTTTGAACTTTCTAAATTCCTTTTGGTTTTAAAGTAAGCATGAGTAATTTTTATAAAAGGAACTGTTTTTTAAAAGTTCACCATATTTACTGGGAAATCTTGACTCTGTGTCATGATTTTGCAGCCTTTTCATTTCGTGAGTATTTTGTGTGACTGCATGTTTACACATTTATGTATACATGTATATGAAAAGCATTCGGTATAATGTAGATAGATGGTGGTTATCTTGTGTGGGGGGCTGTTTCTCTCTTCTCCATGTCCCGCATGGGAAAGGAAACAGTCCATTTGCTGAGTGGAGGAGCTGGGGATTAAGAAATTAAAGAAAGACCAAGACGCAGAAATAGATTTTAAGCTGGGGCCAGGTGGGCGCCATCCTCTCTGATGGAGAGGCGGCAAAAAGCGGGCTGAGCCACACAGCAGGTTTATTTTAAAGGCCTAGATTTACATATCTAGTTCCGCCCCTGCCTGATTAACATGTCCAGCCTTATTGGGGAAGCATGTCCCCAAGGCGTGGCTCTGCCTATGCTCTGAGTTCAGCTGACAATAATTATAAGAAAATGCCTAGGTGCCTCCCTGGCGGCCCTCTACAATCTTGTACTGTGAGTGATTTGTTTTCTTTTTTCCACCTTTGGCATTATTTGAATTTTAAAAATACATGTGTATTCATAAGCAGAAAAAGTGTTTTGAAAGATAAGGTAATAGAAGACATAGAAAGGCCCATAAATATTAACAAATCCAAGTAGCCATCTCGTGCTCCTCTGTAACAAACCCACCATGAGGTCACCCAGCCCTTATATCTGTGACTCCGATGATAAAGAGATAGTGTCCCCTTCTAGCACAGCTAGTAAAGACTTTTCCTAATTGGATCAGAGTCTGTGTCATTTCCAACCTAATGCTCCCAGTTCTACCCTTTGAACCATGTGGTTATGCATTCACGCATTCAAAATATATTTGAGCTTCTACTCAAGTGTGTGGGAATACAGCAATGAATAAAGCTAGCAACAATCCTGCCCTCACCCAGTAGTGTTTAGTGAGTAGAAATAAAATGAGTAATACATGTGAGGTAGAAATAAGTCTATGGAAAAAATAAACCAGGGGACGGTGATACTCGTAAAGGCTCCAACACTGTGGCAGCCCACCTCCAGAGGGCCCTAGACCGCCCCCCTCCAGGCACTCCTGACCGCAGGCCCTCCCAGCTGCGCGGCTGCCCTGCGTAGTGAGCTTTGCACAAAGGACAGCGTGTCTCCTGACGTGAGGCTATAAAAGGCCCTGTGGCCCCTGCCTTGCTCCTCCTTGGGTCAGTGCTTTGGGGAAAGCGTCGGGGACACTCAAGGAGGGCTTTGGATGCTGTCTCCAAGGGCTGAAGCGTCCCACCAGCCAGTGGGCAACTGCGGCCTCTGCCCACAGCACGAGGGAACTGTCTTGGAAGGGGGTCCTCTGCTCCCAATCAGTCCTTCCTTCACATGATTCTCAACTGACATCTTCATTTTAAACATGTTTTTGATTTTAGAGGGAGGAGGAGGAGGGAGAGAGAGAGAAACATCAAGGAGAGAGAAGCATCGATCAGCTGCCTCCTGCACACCCACTACTGGAGGTCAAACCCGAACCCTGGGCATGTACCCTGACTGGAATCAAACCGGCGACCTTTTGGTGCACAGGACAACGCTCAGCCAGCTGAACCACACCAGCCAGGGTCTCATTGACACCCTGACTGGAACCTCCTGAGACCTTGAGCCAAAACCACCCTGCCGAGTCATTCCCAGATTCTGACTCTCAGCAGCTGTGTGAGATAATGTTTGTTGTTTTAAGTCACAAAGTTTTGAGGTAATAGTTATGCAGCACAAGGTGACTAATGGACTCACTGAGATGAAATTTGCACAGACACCTGAAGCATGGAGACTTGTGGATAAGCTAGTGGAAGAGCATTCCAAGCAGGCAAAGGCCCTTGTTAGATACCAGTATGTCTGAGGCTTGCCCTGGCTGGGCGGCTCTGTTGGTTGGACCAACTATTCTTATAGTGACAAGTATTCTAATTGAGTTCTTTCTGTCCCAAAAGACAGTAGAGAGATTTTTTAAAGTTTATGGAGCTCTTAGTAGCTCTCTCTTATTCTGTAATGAACACCCCACCTTCCCCCTCCATCTGCTACTTTATCTTTCTACTGTATTGATCTTAACCCCTCAAAAAGCTATATTTGAGAGAAAGCTAGAAAGCCCAGAATAGCAAAAATAATGCTTTCCCAAATGGAACCTTGTAATATTTTTTAATGGGGGACAAATAGGAAATCAAGAGTAAAAACAAGCTTGCTTGCAAATAAATTGATGTCTCCAAGTATAAAATAAGCTTACAAAACTTAAATCATTCTCTGATTTTTATGAAATCCCTTTAAGATGCCAATTAAAAAAAAATGTCTCTTCAAAAATACGTTTTGAAGTTTGAAAATACAATCAGATGAGCTTTTTCCACCCAATTACTAAAGTGCTGGGAAACGAACAGCTCCGAATTTTAAAAGGCGCAGACATCTCTCTCTTCTGATGCCCAGAGCCCAAATGGACAGCAAAAAGGGGTCTCAGCCTCCATCTCCTACATCTTCCTTGGAGGAGAAGGGCTACCAGGACCAACATTTCAGTCAGCTGCCTCACTCCCACCACCCTACTTTCCTTCAAAGATTAAAAACAAAGAGAATCACATGCGGAGGGGATGGCAGGAAGGTAGCCACACTGTAAACTGGTTTTTAGAATCCAAAGGACGTAGCATTTCTATGCATGTCGTAGTTTTGTAAGCATAAAAAAATGACTTTTTATAAAGAGGAAACTGGCAATAAATTATCTTGAGATAAAAATTCCCTACAGTCATCCTTGTTTTGATAACTTATTTTATTATTCGCTTTCATTAAAGTGAGGCAAAAGATTATTTCCATATTTTAGATTTTTTCCCCCGTTTGTATTTATTCTTTATTTAGCACAGTTTCCACTTCCTTTTTCTTCTATGTGGAAAATTTACTGTCTGAGCTATAGGAAAGGTAAAACCTATCTGTAATGTGAAGTAATTTAAAAGTGAAATCTAAATATGAGAAGTTTGAGGGGAAAAAACTGCTTAAAATAGTACTGCTTTATTTTTATGCAAAAGGGATAACTTGGTGACAGGACCTAAGTTAATATAAGGAACAGGAAGAAACCACACAAAGAACCAATTCTAAAATGATTTCTTCATTTTTAATTTCTTAAAAAGCATGTTCACAGCACACTCCAAGAATGCTATACAGCAACAGTTTGCTGCTCTTAGTCAAACAGAGTATGTCAGAAAACAAATTTTAAATGGTTACTGGTTTTTTAAAAATAGGTCTTTGAAATTTCTGTAAAACCAATAATCACCAGTCATTGAAATCTGTTTCATAGTAGTAAACACTTAAGAAATGTAATAAGTATTGACCCCAAATCACACTTCTCTTAAAAGGTATACAACAGAAACAAAAATAAGTATTTTTCGAGAAAGAACGTATTTGGCATTTTAAAATAATGTCAAAGGAGAAACTTTCAAGTGTAAGTAATGTTTAGACTTTTACTTTCAGTGACCAGATTGGGTCTCTACTAGTTCCAATCTGAAATCAGCAATAGGAGGAATGATTACATTGTAGTTAATGAACTTCAGTCTAACAAAGCCAGTGCAGTGCTTGCTTTATTTAAGAAGTGGCATCCGGCCAGTCTAAAAATTATTAAAAGTGAGGTCAGATAGTTCAATCAGTAGGTTAAGTTGGTTACCCAGCTTGTTTCAAACTTAGTGTTCATCATTTGACTTACTATATTTCTCTCAAAATGAATCAGTAAGTACAGAGTTTCAGTGATATGGAAACTGAACTTTGTATCACCGACTTCATTGAAATATGTCAAACGGTTAAATTTTAGCATCCCACCTTTCCAGATAGCTTACATTTTCCTTATAAATGCAGAGCAGCTGCACCATGCATCACACTCTATCCCTTTCACCCAAATGTAGAAATGCTGAAAGTTAATTTTTAAAATTTGGGTCGTTAAGTTCTTATATATTTGTCTTTCAGAAACCTACAATCCTTTTCTTGGATATGAACATGGAAAAGAACTCAGTTCATATTCACGATGTACCAATAAAAAGTATTTTGCTTATGTCTATTTCCATCAGCCATTTTGATACCAGATTTCCATTTAAAACACCTACTAAAGGAAGGTATTTTTCTTTAGAATCATGGTCACAATCTGGAAAAAGAACTGAGAAGGACTCATGTCAGGCCAATAAAATATTCAAGGAAAGATGAGACTCAAAGCAGGGATGTATCAGAGCAAGTAGGTGGCAATAAAGGCCTCCCTTGTAAACATCTGGCCTTTCCTCCCATATCTGAAAACGTTACCCACGTTTTAAACAATTCTCATCAAAACATTTTACACCACGAATCCTGTAAAATCCAGTCGATTTCAACCAGATAACCTGTAGCTGTTAAAGAATTATATTATCCTGTTCATAAGATGAGAGGTAGTGACATTTTATTCTCTCAATGCCGAGCTAAAATTCCACACGTCTGGCATTAGGGCTACCAGGGGGAAAGCACAGAAGCACCATTGTACACTCCTCGTGTTGGTATCTCAAGTTGCCCGTAACTTCATTTGGCATTGGCAGCTGGCAGTCGCCGCTGGGTCGCCACTGAGAGCAGCGGGTATTGGTGCTATGCATCGCGTGGGACTGGAGGACCTTCGTCGTCTTTCAAAAACGAAGCAGCTTTCCTTCCATTCTTCTGAACGTGATCTTCATTCATTTTCTCCAAAGCTTCTATCTACAAAATTAATATTTAACATTCAATCCATTTGTCAACCCTACTTCACTGAAACCACACTTCAGATTGAGCCAGTGTTTACTCATTTAAAATGAGGTCACTCCTGCCTGACCTGTGGCTCACGGGTTGAGCGTGAACCCATGAACCAGGAGATCATGATTCGATTCCTGGTCAGAGCACATTGTCAGTTTGGGGGAGGTTGGGGCTCGATCCCCAGTGTGGGGTGTGCAGGAGGCAGCCGAGCAATGATTCTCATCATTCATGTTTCTAGCTCTCCTCCCTTCCTCTCTGAAATCAAAAATATATTTTTTAAAAAAACAACCAAGGCCACTCCTAACAATGCTGGCCTTCAATCAGAATTACGTATTACAATGTGTCATATGCATATATGATAGCATGACATACACATATGTTTTTACTTGATTATATTACCAGGATCAAAATTTAGTTATCAAGTCAGCAACTGGAACCAAGCGATGTCTTCCTGTGTGCTCCCTCAAGCGTGCAGGGGCAGGAAAGGGTTTTCCTGCAACTACAGTAACACCTGCTCAGCAACTGTACTGAGGTAGAGGCTAGACTTGTCATCTTTCTAGTACTTCTCTGACCTTAGACTCCATAATAATCATTCTCTGCTCTGGTATATTGTTGGGAATAATTAGCTGCCATTTCACTTTTTAGTTTTTGTTCAATTCTGAGAGACCTTCTCTGAGGGTGATTTTTTTTAATGGTTTTATCGATCCATGTTGTAATGACAGGGTATTTCTAAGGATGGCCACTGCTAACTTTCTATATTCCGTTAAAAGCAGGGACCATGTATTACTAATTTTTGTATCACCCAGCGTGTTTACCACTTAACTTCATAAAATGGGGGAAATACAGTGTATGGGAAATGTGTTATTTTCCATCTCCATCAAACCGTGAACTCCTGGAAGAATGTTTTTGCTATGTTTATCTTAGGTTTAAGCCTGGAAAGGACCAAAACTATCTCCAGAAAAGACAAATCTCAAATTCATTTTAGTTTTGAGGGGAGGGAGGATAAAATTCACTCTGGGTTTCAGTATCTGCTATATTCAGTCTCCATTACCAGCAGAGAGAACAGCAGCTCAGCTTACCTCAGCCAAGAAATCAGCTTCATTGTCTGCTGAGATGTTTAAACCTGACACAGCATTAAAGAGCTCTCGTTCATTAAGGGCTTCCTTCACTCCGCCTTTCTGGAAAAACTAGTGAAGAAATATAAGGAAGTCAGTAATTAGCAGTAATGAGTAATTCTCTTAAGAACAGGGAAGGCATGCTTGCAGGCACCTGTGAGCTCCCTCATTTCAGGCTGGCTGTGTTCAGGCTCTTCTTGTTCTGTCCTGACACACCCACCGTCTGCTGAGTTAAGTTTGTCACAGTCTATAGCTGGGTTAAGTGTGCACCTTCTAAAGCTGTAAAAATGAGTGCTTTATAAAACTGTTTGCAGACTCAAAACATTCACTAAATCCCATGAATTAAAATGGTTAAAAGGCACACGAGTTATTCCCAGTACGAAGTTATTATTCAGAAAGAGCATTACCATCTGGGTCTGTTGCTAACAATTTCCTGTAGAAACAGCAAACAAATGTGACCCAACTCTGAGCACCAAGGTTTACCTTCCCTCAGGTTTCCTCTGCCTCATAGACATGTGCCTCGGACGTCACGCAGACCAGCTCCTTTCAGTGGCACTCACACTGCCAGGAGGCCTGCAGGCTGCCAGCTGCAGCCTCTCCATACTCTGTGCATGTACTAAGTGTCTACTGGAATGCTCAAATATTTGGAGCCAGAATAAAAACTTCCTCTATTGCAAATTTAATTCAGTGGCCCAAATGTGAGGCATGCAATCAAATTCTTGCTGAAAATAAAATCTGACAAATTGATCTTTATATCTTTATCTTGACGGCAGCCAGTAGCCAAACCCTTCATTTTCTAAGAATATCTTGCTTATCCTGGGAGTGAGAAAACTACATGAATCTCTTACATCCCATTACAAAAACTGTATTAGTGGGGTTTTTTTAAAATATATTTTTATTGATTTCAGAGAGGAAGGGAGAGAGAGATAGAAACATCAATGATGAGAGAGAGAGATTGATTAGCTGCCTCCTGCACACCCCCTACTGGGGATTGAGCCTGAAACCAGGTATGTGCCCTTGACCAGAATTGAACTCGGGACCCTTCAGTCCACAGGCCGACACTATCCACTGAGCCAAACCAGCTGGGGCAAAAACCGTATTAGTTTACATGCCTACCTGTGAGACATTCCTACAGTCACGGAACAAGAACTCCAGGCCGTGAGGATGGGTCGGTTCTACAGACTGACTGACATCGATCAACCAAACCTATTTAAATACAGAGCATACAGTGACTGACCTTCACTAAGTTACATCAAGTCATTTAATCTGAACATTAACAGCAGATGCTCCTCACCTTCCCAGCGTGCCACAGCATGTTATATTCACTGAGGTCGGCATGCACGAGCGTGCATTCGTTATATAACTGCTGCATCAACTGTGAGGAGGCAAGGCAGACATTTAGGAAAAGAAATCATTCTAATTCACTGCCACAACTAAAATGTCTATGCTCACCCACAGGAACCAGGAAGGTCAAGATAAGGTTAAAGACCAGGACCGAGCTTTCCTTTTTGAAGGCAGGGTGTGACACTGCACCTCCTCGTCCACCTGATGACAATGAGGCCAGGAGGCCCCGGGGCACACCTGGATCCCAGAGGAGTAAGAGAGCGGCCACGGGCATGGTCCCCACTCAGGAGACCTCGGCTTACCCTTCACAAAAGGGCAAAGGGCTCCCTGAGACCGCTACGGGATGTACACAACTCCAAGGCTAAAAAATACTTCCTGCCAGACACAGTAGGAGAAATTTCCTTAGGAATCCCGTGGTGTTATGTTCAGAATCGTGGTGAGCCCTACCCTTACCGTAGCAATCAGTGTTAACGCTTTGTTTCCCAGCCTTAATAGAATTCAAATAGAAAAGTACATGATTACTTCATCTTTTCCCCAGCCACCCCACCACCAAAAAAGAAGCCAAAAAGGAATTTCATTTTCCTTTGGAAGTTGTCCTCTTGGAGGCAGAGAAAGGTGGATTATCTCCCTAGCTGGGTCTTAAAAAATTACGTTTGTATTCACATCAACTGCTGACTGGCACTGGAGCGCCAGGCAGAGACTGTAAAAAGCTCATGTTTCTCCACTATTCAGTTACAACAATAGAGAAAAATCACAATATTGGGAGCATTTTCTTATGCTAGAAGGACCTCGGACTGAATGCAGCTGCTGTCCCAAAGCAGGAAGAGCTTCCGTAAGTTCCTGACACGTCCTTGCAACCCTAACGCCTGCTGAGTGGAGATGCACTCCCTCCATCTTTAGTTCCCAGCTGCACTTCCTTATGAGTCCAAATCTACTGCCTCAAATTTCCCAACAGGAAAGGCAATTTTTTCGCACTTAGAGCAGTATCGTTCAAGAAGACATGAAAACCAAGCAGGCACTATATCAAACTTATTTAATGAAGTTTTAGCAGCTTCATGCCTCCATGTCACTTGCTTCATACGTCTGTTTCCTAAACTGACTCCACACACACACACACACACACACACACACACAGCGGTACAAGCGCACCCCTCAATGTGAGCATCCCTCCACAGACTTGAGCATGGCCTATCCTATCACATAAAATAGGACAACTTTTGGAAACTTTTAAAGGTTAGAAGAAATATTTTTAAAAGCTGGTGTGAATGCTTGGAGGGCACACGTACGTGAAGAGTTTGGTGGTAGGCTTCTTTCATTTCTTCGCTACTGAGCTTCACTTCTTTTAATTTGGGAGCTGGAACTTGATCATGGCCAATAAAAGACATCACTAAAATGTGTTTCTTGAGCAGCACAACTGCTGGGCAAGGAATTCCAGCTTTCTGCATTCTGTACAGAAAGAAACGATTAAGAAGGTAAAGATCAGGAGAGAATGTTTTACTTAAAGGACATCTAACTAGGGCCTGCGATGAGCTGGGGTAACGCACATGGAAGGACAGACTGGTGAGGAGGTGACCCCAGGGCCCGGGCAGAGGTGGGACAGGAGCTGTGGGAGCACGCACATCAGGAAGGCTAGGACGCCAGGTGAATGGGAGTCAGTCAGCCCGATAGGCAGGTGGGGACATGCTGGTCTCAGGAGGGAAGCAGCTTGTGGAAGTGCAGGGAGGCGTTCAGAGCACAGTCCACTGGGGAATGTATGTGAACCAGCACAGCTGGAAGCTGAATCGGAGGAAGGCCATGTGGCTCCGGGCGACAGAGACAGGCTTCGCATCACAAAAGGACTTTGAACTCCACACTAAAGACTACAGGGCAGCAGCAGCATTTTAAGAAAGGCAGCGGTGAGCGCTCAGCCGTACAGGAGACGAGGCCAGCAGTGCCTCTCGGGACATGACTCTATCTATACTCAGAAGTGCTGCTGAGTTGAAGAACTTTGCAACTAATAGAAAGGCAACTACTCAAGCTGACTTCCAGCTTCCGGCACACGGGTCTCTTTACCTGGTGAGGTTGTGCATTTCCTTTTCTGCCCACATTCGGATGATCTTACGTGGATTTAGTTTACTGAAGCGATCTTTAAACCTGAAATCATCTTTAATGTATTTGTCACGGTTCTTAAACTCATTAAGGGTTGTTTTAAATACCTTGATGGCACATTCTGTAGGTATAAATTTACTACATTCCTTTTCATCTTCCATGCTAAGTGGAAGGAAAAAAATTAAGTCAGTATAAGTTGCCAGCTCACAAGTAAACCAATTTCAAAATAAAGATCCGACACCGGGGTGGGTCTACCTTCTCTGACCATGACTGGCAATAACCTTGCTCTGCTCTCTCTTCTTATCCCATACTGCAAGTCTCACTCACATACTGGGCATTCTATTATGTAATTATCTTTATTGACCATAACAATTCTGTAATGTTCTCTTGGTTGTACCGTAAGTTCTTTGAGAGTAGAAAACATGTCACACGTATTCTCTAAAAAATCTAGCACAAGTTACTATTCAATTAATTGCTGACTACAAGACCAACCTGAGAGTAATAGAAACCAGGACAGCTTTGTGGTGGGCAGAACCCTAGGATGGCTCCCAATTTCCCAGCCCCACCAAGGGGACTACACTTGGATAATTCCTCTCTTGAGGGCGGTGGCGTAGCCACTCCCTCCATTAGTTTACATTGTACGGCAAAGGATGACACTGCACTAAGACTCAGGCTTAGCTGACTGAAGGAGAAGACGTGACCTACTTACTACATGGAAGGGCTACACGGCCAGGAGCTGTGGGGCCACTAGAAGCTGAGGGCAGCCTCGCCTGCAGCCAACAAGCAGAGACCCAGTCCTGCAGCTGCAAGGAGCTGCCTGTGCCAAGGGAACAGGACCCACGCTGCAGAAGGGAGCCAGCCCGGCCAGGCCAGGCCCTCCTGAACTTCTGATCAACTAAAACTGGGAGATAATCTACGGGGGTTGTTTTTAAGCTGCTAAGCCTGTGGTGACTTGTTATGTAGCACAGAAAACTAATATAAACTTTTAAAAGCATTCAACTCTCACTTGGAGAGAACCAAATACTCTCTAGTTTTACTAACTATAAGCACAATAAAACCTTGATATAATGGACTAATTTGGGCAACAGGGTGTCCAAGCCAAAAAAGTGTTATTTAATGAAGTAGGTTTTCCAAATGTGTGCATAGTCTGTGCCCCAGCAATTTCAGTGTTAGGAATTTAGCTTAAGGATATATTGGCAAAAGCACACCATGGTAGATTTACAAGGATATTCCTGTATGTTCACACAGTGCAATGTACTAACACAGAAATGGGCGATGTAAGCCAGTAAGGATCTCAGATATATTACTGAAAAACTAAGGTCCTGAACGTACAGTATAATCTCTTTTATAGTAACCAAATAAGAAATAGATGCATAAAAATTTCTGGAAGATTTGAGTAAAAATTGTTGATAGTGGTTTTAGAGAAGAGATCTATGGGGTGAGAGTTGGTAAGATGAAGGACACTTTTCAGTTTAATTCTTTCTGTAAAGTTTTCATTTCCACCACAGGCAATCTTTCATTTTAAATAATTTGTGCCATTAGGTTATTATCTGCCTGGTCTTAGGATACCCTCAAATTAAATTTGGAAAGAGGGCAACAAAGCTTAAAGTAAGGAAGAAATAAATGTTTACTAAGATGAACATATTCCAGGTATTGTCAGGTATGACCCTCACTTATCCCCACAAAAATCCTATGAGGCAAGGGTCAACTTATGAGGTGTACTAACTTGCTCCAGATCATATAACTTGAAAAACATTCATTTTTATCCTTCCTTTTGGAACTTAACAGTATAATTCAATTTACGATTATATGTATATATTTCATCTAGAAAGGGAGATTAAATAGTTAAGAAAACCTGCCCTGGTAGGTAGCTCAGTTGGTTCACCAAGTTTGTGGGTTTGATCCTAGTCAGAGAACTTACAAGAATCAACCAATAAATGCATCAATAAGTGCAACAACAAATCAATGTCTCTGGTCTCTCTTCTCTCTCTCTTTTTCCCCCGTCCCCTTCCTCTCTCTAAAATCAATAAATAAAATTTAAAAAAGAAAACCTAAGGTAAGGACTTGACCAACAACTGTTTGAATCCTCTAAGTACACAATAACTAACTTTCTAAACCTAAAACAACAAGAATAATTTCTGTCATCTATTTTGACATTTTGTTTGTAAACAATGTTAAAGTAAAGCGGTAGCCGAGCTAGTAAGTCTTGCTGTGACTTCCATGGTAAGTAACCAGATGATTTCATAGTCCTGGCACGTTCTTTAAACAGGCTCCACTTTCAAAAACCTTTCTCATGCAGTTCTTGACTCATCTAAGCCCTTGTAACAGAAGGGAAGTGGGGAAGATCTAAACAGCATAAGATCTCTAAAAGACGTTTCTTCAACAATGTAAGCATTACTCAAAGCTGGTATTTCTTAAAGTAAGGATCCGAACTACAGGGGAGGCGTCAGTGACTGACGAAGCACGTCCCCTCTGATCTGGTACCCAAAGGCCCCACAATGGAAAACTAGGGTTTTGAGACAAACCCAGGTACAAATTTTGTTCTGTTACTTATAGCTGCCTATATGATACAATAAAGTAGAAAGTATATTCATGAAAAAGTTTAAACAAAATTTATGTTTACCTCTGGATGCTGGGATTAAGATTAAGATGATTGTTTTCCTTTCTACAATCTCATAGTGTCTAAATTTTCTATGCTAACACTTTTTAAATTAATCTGCTTTCCATGCCGTGTGAACTTTGATTCTGTGTAAATCCATTCACACTGGGGAGAAGGAGCTACGCTTTGTTGCCATGATGGTGCCGTATTTTGCTCACTCACCTCCCTCCATAGGCATGAAAGACAACAGATTCCTTCCCTGTGCTGATGCAGCCAGTGATGGTCTCCAACATTCCCGAGTTGACCATTTTATACATAAGTAAGCGTGTCTTAGGATCAACTGCTTTTTCCTACAAGAGACACGGCACAAAGAATGACAACGTTCACCACGTAACATCATCTGAGCCGGTGCTAATAGCAAACATTCAAAATACATATCTTTTTTTAAACTTGTAACAGGCTCTTAAGATTAGCAATCAAGATACAGTTCATCCCTTTAACTTTAATTCTGATGTCTTTGAAAATTAACATCTAAAAGAATCATCAGAATTCAGACATTAGCTTAGTCAAAATCATATTTTATCTCCAAAGTTTAAACAACTCCCCCAGTGTACTTACCATTAGTTTGTTTTTCTAAAGGTTTAAAAATTACTTTATTCTCAAGATATTAGACACTGTCTTCGTCAATGTAAAACATTAGAGACTTATAAATTATTACAAAATGTCATAATTTCTTTAATATCTTAGAACATTAATATGCAATGTAAACTATACAATTCAAATTATAATCACTAAACTGTAGGTTTTAAATAAGTGATTAATAACCATTACATTAAAGCTGAAAAGTCTAATAAGCAAAGCTACTGGGTTTATTTACATCTTAGATTTGAAAAACCAATCTTGTGAAAAAAATACCAAACAGAAAAAAATTTAAGATTGCTTACTGCAGTAGAGTGTTCTTTTTTCTCGTGGAGGCGGGCACTTCGACGTTCTTCTGAGTAGGCATGTTGTTTTAAAGCATTGAAAACATGGTTTGATAGTTTTAAATCCATTCCAATTCCATCTCCTACCTGAAACCCAGGTGCAAACTGCCAAAAAGAAGCATTAGCATCTGAATACTTTAAACAGGTTACCTACTCCATAGACAGGCTGTGAAAGCAGAGCACACTGGCATTAGAGAGTAAATACAAGGACTCACTAATAAACCCAACAGAGCGGAGAGGGGGCTGTTTCAGAAACTGCAGCAAGGAAGAGGTTTATCCTGTCCTATGCACTGAAGATATCCACTCACATCTGAAATCACTGCAGCGTTTCTTTGCACCTTGCTTTTACATCAGCAAAGGACACAGTACATTTTAAAGACTACACCAAATCTAACCAAAGAAATATAATTTCATAATCAGTTATTTCTGAGGAGTGGGTAGTACAGCAAGCTCTGCCCACTCCATGACAATTATGTTCGAGAGCTGCAGTGTTCCATATAGCAGCCACTAGCCACATGTGGGTATGTAAAGTTGAGTTCCTCATTTACAATACCCAAGTCTCATTTCTCAAATATGGCTAATATTAGATAGCACAGATATAAAACATTTCTACTGTCACAAGTGCTACTGGATAAGGTTGTTCTAGAGTCAGATCTGGACTGTTTCTGGAATTTAACAATATGTTTATGTAACAAGTATTTGTGTCCTCAAGTCTAAATGTTTTATATTCACCAAATTTTTATGAAAGGAAAAATGCTATCTTTCCCCTTTTTTAAAAAAAAAAAAAAATTACATTTTATTTCTGATTTTTCAGGGGTAGTTCAGGCATAAGCTAAAACTTGTAAAAAGTATTGAAGGGGATAGTAGACAGTATTTTTCTCTCTTCTTGTTGTTCCCCAATCACCACTGTTATCTGTTCTTGGGTAGGGGTACTATTTTATGAAAAATAATGTGCTGAAAATAAATGTTACTTTCCTAAGACAACTTCTTAATTTTAGAATTAATATAAATCAAACTATTTTTCTTAATATTGTAGAATTTAATTGTGGTACATTATATTCTTATTAGTGGCTGAGGGTTTTCATGATATCGCCATATTATAATCTAAAACTTCTTTAGAAAGGATGAAGAGTATTTTTAGAAATTTAAGGTAGTGTATTTAGAATCCCATGTTTTTAACTTGTTCTAGTAACATTCTCAGAGATAACACTTTCTGTAACTTACATGCTCCATTCTGGCTGTATTCTTTCTCCCACAGACTACTTCATCATGTTTGGTGGTGATGTCTTTTCCTTTTCCAATAAACCCCTTTTTGGGAGTAGGAACTGGTTTTGCTAAAGACAAGTATATAAAAATAGCAAAAACTAAATTGCTGAATTCAATATTGTCTGAAAAGATATCTGAATCTAATAATAAATTACCTAATGCTTTTCAAAGATAAAGTGTAAGGACTCATGGGAAAACTCAGTGTTCCTATGGCCCCATCAAATAAAAGCCTTGATACCTGGTCTATATGGATCATCACGAGTGTCCTGCCAGTCAACCTCATCTTCGGAGCTATCACTGTCTTCATAGGGATGCACTTTTCGATAATTCTCAAAGGAAATGGAAACTTAAAAGGAAAAAATAGTTGAAAACTTATTTAGGAGCACTTTATAAGCATTTCTACCATCCAACGCAGTTGCCACAATGAGGTCATAGTACCTTTGCTATCGCCATTGAATTTTTTTTCTTCACGCCTAAGCTGTGCATCATATTCTCTGTCAAATTCCATCTGTAGCATCTGAGCCAGCATTAGGTCGCTGGAAGTATCAGTGTTTTCTCCAGTAAGAAATGGTCCTTCAGCAACACTATTCAAAATAAGGCAATATAAACTAACATACTGTGCTTCTGTAAACAGATGCTACCAATTATGAGAATAGGATGTGCTTTTTCACTGTTAAAAACTGTACTAAAGGAACAACAGGAAAAACTTTACCAAAGCACCTCTCCTGCCCAGGCACCCTCTGATTAGTGGCAGGAACCTGTGAGAGCACCAACTAGGATGGAGAAAGCTGTGAGAGAAAGCTAGAGGTCTATAAGAAATCCACACCGAGACCCAGAATTCATTGTTCTTATCAAAGGAGAGATAACATCTATAAAAAAAATAAGCTACAGGCATTGGATTAAAATATTATTTGATCATTTGGAGACCATCTGGTTCAACTGTTGCAATAACTAAACCAGAGAATTGGAGGGATTTGCCCAAAATAAGACTGAAAAGTCATCAGAGTCCGGACCGAAACTCAAACATCAGGGGACTCCCAGGACGGTGCTCTTTCTACTGCATTGCTTTTGTAAATGTATTTCTTAATCCTTTGTGATGACAATCACTAATCAAATCCCAAAACCTTGTTATAATCTGCCAGACAAAATTGATTCTAAATTTTACTTACGCAACTTTAGGAAAAGCAGCAGCTTCTTCTTCTAATTGCAACTCTTTAGCCAACTGCTCACTCATGACATCAGCCAAAGAACAGGATATTGTCTTTTGAGGAGTAGCCCATGGACACTATAAAAAATTTTTAAAAAAGACAATTCAATTCAAAATAATGAAATTAAAATACCTCCCAAGCTTGGAAATAAGGCCGGCTTTTGGGAATTAAACTAGCTGAGTCAACTCAAAGTAAAAATACCTCCCAGCTCAAATCGGTAGTATGTCCTTTTTAGTTGAAGGGAAGAGGCTATCACAGCATCACCCCACCAGCCAATGAGTTCATGTAACACCCCTTGTTCCACATCCACGCTGACTCACAAGCAATCTTCTGCTGGTAACTGGGCGTCCCCGGTAGACTCCCTTATGGGAACAGTCCACGAACTGCACAATTCAAGTCTTGCAACACCACCACCACAGCCAAGCGATATTCTGAGACAGGTGGCTAGTCAGTCAGCCTTCCTCAATGACATCACTATCTCAGCCCTCTTGACATACAAAACGTAGGTAAACTTCATAATTCATTTCTGAGGGGCAAGCTTTACTTAGCAGCAGTGAACGATTACATTTGAAAGCCCAGGGTTAGGACCACCATTATTGAAGACAACGTCTAAATCTCTCTTGAACTCGCCCAGCTCCCCTTCCAAGATTCTCCCCCAGATATCAACGCCATCTCCTGTAAGCACCTCCAACCAACTTTCTGCTGCCAGCCCTGCTTGTTGCCAGGCAGCTACCACAACCGTGGTTTCCCCCTCGAACATGCAGATTAGATTGCTCCAGTTTCCTTACTTAAAGCTCTTTCATTGTTTTAATGTTTCCCACTGCCTTTAAAGTCCAGACTCGTTCCTTAACTAGTACTGAGTGTCTAATTTAGAAGCAGCACATGATGTTTTAGCCAGACAAACTGTTAATCACATTTAGCCAGTAAAGACCTCCAGCTGGCCTAAGGGCCTGGCGTGACTCTGAGGACAGCTGGGCCACTGACCCTTGTTCAGGTCCCACAACACTGAGGTTCTGAAATCCACTTGGTTCAGGCTGCCGGGTGGAGCACTTCAGGGTGAGAAATGACAGCTATGCTGAGCGAATCAGAACCCAGCTTTATCCAGCCTCCTCCCGAGAGGAGGAGAGGCACCCAGCTCTCAGCACACCCGCACTAGCCCCCAGCAGAGCTGACGGAGAACACAGACGGCTTCACGGGCTGGGTGACTTCTGGGTCTAGAATCTTGAAGCTCTCTAGTCTGGAGAACATAGCTCATCTTTTGGCCACATGACTCTGCTGACTTCTTAACCAGTGGTTCTCAACCTTCCTAATGCCACGACCCTTTAATACAGTTCCTCATGTTGTGGTGACCCCCAACCATAAAATTACTCTCGTTGCTACTTCATAACTGTAATGTTGCTACTGTTATGAATCGTCATGCAAATATCTGATATGCAGGATGTACTTTCATTGTTACAAATTGAACATAATTAAGGCATAGTGATTAATCACAAAAACAATATGTAATTATATATGTGTTTTCCGATGGTCTTAGGCGACCCCTGTGAAAGGGTCGTGCGACCCCCAAAGGGGTCTGGACCCACAGGTTGAGAACCGCTGTCTTAAACCCTCTAGGGTATAAGACTTAATGTTGCCTAGAAATGTTTGGTCTGATCAGTTTCAAAGTCCAGGTTCCAAGAGGTAAATGACGGTATTCTCTAACTCAGAATTGTCAATTGTCAATCACATTGGCAATAACTATTAGTAAAATAAGACAAAAATTCACTATATTTTAGTCACTGACTAAATATATATAACATCTAGATGAAAGTCACCATTGAGCAGTTGCAATAGCATCCCTATTTTATAGATTTAGAAACAGAGACACAGAAAGATTTTTTGTAGATGGAAGTGCTGCGACTAGGACTTAACTGCACTCACAGTATGTTGCTACACTGCTTCCCTAATCATCTTGTCTTGGGACATGAGACGCAAACTGCTGTACTGCCTGCAGTCCAAATACGAATTCCTCAGCAGTCAATGTCCTTCAAAACCTGACCTAATTTAACTTTCCAGTCTCATTACCCCGTGCTCAAGCAACACTTAATCATATGCCCTTCCACACCTTCACATGCTCTTCTCTCTGATGCCTCTTCCTCCCATTTCCCCCAATTAAATTATCCCTCCTCCTTCAGGCTGTCTCAGCTTCCATCCTCTGGTTCCCATTCCACGGTGTCCTGTGAGCAGCACCAATCACTGCCCTGGCGTTCCTGCATCAACCACAACACAGCAGGAGCCTTGAAAGGCCGGGTGTCTCCATTTTCAGAGCCCAGCACAGAGCTTCCCCGGAGAGGCACCCAGCACTTACTGAGTAAGTGCCCACAGGAAACCCTGGAGATAGCCCATCCACTGCCACGTAGTCCCGGGGCTCTAGAGGCCTGGTGCTATTCCAAGTCCTTTTTCCATCTTGAAGGTGTTTCTAGTCTTTTGTCAACATCAAGTAATTTCAATAACATGTGAAATTAGCTGACAATTCCTTAGAAGAGGCATAAATGACAGGCTTACTGTGTAATTTTGAGGCAGAGGTTTACCTACTTCTAACATAGACGGAATCAGAAAGGGAGAGCTCAGTGGGCACCAGACACCCTGCCCACTCCCACTGCTCTTGCTCTCAGAGCCTCGGACTCCAGAGGTCTCCTTCCCGTACCTCTGCTGGCAGCTCAGCTGGGCTGCCTTCCTTGGGTGAGGGCAAATAAGTAAACTTCCCAAAGGTTGCCAACGCCCATACTTTGATCAAATCCAAACTCTTTAAATCAGTAGTCAAAAGTCCTCCATAAAAATGTATAAGCTGACAATCCACCACACAGGCACAGGGGTTTACCACCTCAAGGGGGGCCCCTCCTGGGAATGGTACCGTGGACTGTATGTAGGGGAATCCTCTTGTCATCATCTTGTAACTCTCCAGTAAATCAGACACTCTTTGTATTTAGGAAAACTTTATTTAATGCTAGAATAATAATAAACCTAAGACGCCCTCCTAATCTTCTCTATCTTTGCTGTCCAACATCATTTCCCACTATTCCCTTATCTATACAAACTCCCCACTGCGTCAAGACAGGAAGCCCCACAGTCCTTTCCAGTTCGCTATTCCGCTTTCAGTGACACCAGGCCCGTAACCAGCTCCCTGATTCCTTCTGTCCTGTTTGCTGAAGAACCCGAGACCCACCAGGCTCTCCTCCCCTCGGAAATGGCCACCACTCGGCTCTGCTCAGAGCGGGGCCTTCACTGCTGCCACTCTCCCACCTGCCTGATGGGGACATCCCCCTTTCCCGCCCATCTCCTAAAGACAATCCCTGTGCCTGAGCTGGGGTGGCTCAGTGGATAGAGCACTGGCCTGTGCACTGAAGGGTCCTGGGTTCAATTCTGGTCAAGGGCACATGCCCAGGTTGCCGGCTGGATCCTCAGTAGGGGGCATACGGAAGGCAGCCAATCAATGATTCTCTCTCACCACTGATGTTTCTCTCTCCCTTCCTCTCTGAAATCAATAAAAATATATTTAAAAGAAAAAAAAATGATCCCTAGCTGCCCTCCCACTTTTCTTTGTTTAAAGTTCTACTGCAGACAGATACAGGGAGAGAATCAAGCACAATAAAAAAGAGCAAACATGAAGTGGGCACACAACAAACACCCAGTCCTCGCCTCAAAGCAAATGGAGAGAACCCTAAGCCACAGAAGATCCCTGTCTCTCCAGGCAGCTAGACACACACTCTAGGCCAGCGGTTCTCAACCTGTGGGCCGCAACCCCTTTGGCGGTCAATGACCCTTTCACAGGGGTCGCCTAAGACCATCCTGCATATCAGATGTTTACATGCCGATTCATCACAGTAGCAACATGACAGTTATTAAGTAGCAACGAAAATCATTTTATGGTTGGGTCACAACATGAGGAACTGTATTTAAAGGGCCAGAAGGTTGAGAACCGCTGTTTTACACGAAAAAAAAATGTTCTGTGTTGGCATATAAAGAACAATTATGAAGTTAAACAAGCTGGATTCCTTCCTAACTTTAGTTTGAGGAACACAAATCCCAACGGAAGCATTCTTACTTTCCAGCAAGCCCTCAACAAGTGACAGTCTTTTCTGGGGAAAGCATGACAAGCAGCAGCCCGAGACCCAGGAGCCAAAGGTGGACTCAGCCGCCGGAGGAAAAGCTGAAACAGATGTTACAGCCCAGGGCGCGGGAGCTCAGGCCGGGCTGAGTCCCGCTCAGGGTCCGCCTGGGCGGCCAGGGCGCCTGGACTCATCCTCCCCGCCCCCGCGCCCCCGCGCCCCGAGCGCACGGAGCTGCCGCGGAGGGTGCCCCCGGCTGTTACCTTTCCGCCGGCTCCCGGGTGTAACTGGGCTGACTCATTGCGCCCAGAAAAACAAGTCCGAGCGGGCCGTCCGCGAACGTCACGTCTCCAGGCGGGTCCCGCCCACAAGTGCGCGTTTTGGGGCGCAAGGTGCTCGGAGAAAGACCCCGAGTCTGGCAGCCGCGCCCGTCCCGCCCCTCCCTCCCGGGCGCCCGCCACCCCCTCCGGGCCTTCCCAGGACCGGCCCCGGGGACCAGGGCAGGTGCGATGGCCCCGAGCGCCACTCACCTTGTTGGGTCCCCAGGCCGCCGCCGGCCCGGGTTCCGGCGATGACACTCCGACCAGATCCATGCGGGGAAGAGCCAGCCGCGAGCACAGGAGCGATGGCGGGGCCGGAGGCGGGGCCGGGGCGACGGGGGGTCGGGGCGACGGGGGGCCGGGGCCGGGGCCGAAGTGGCGGTGACAGATGGCGGCGGCCGCCGCCGCGTCCGGAACTAGACCTCTTCGCTTCCGCCCTCTCCGCGGGGCCGTCGCATCCGATTGGCCAGCGCCCCGGGCTCCGCCTGAAGTCGCTCTGCCCGCCCCCGAGGCCGCACTTCCGGCCGCCGCTCGGCGCTGGGGCTTCCTCCCTGGGCGGGGCCGGGGCCGCTGGAACTGTCACCAGGACCGGGCGGCGGGGACCAGAAGTAACGAGCGGACGGAGCTCTGTGGTTCAGGACCCCCGGTGCAGCCTGGACGGAGGGGCTGGGAGGCAGTGGCCGGTGTGGGCAGCGCAGGGAGCCCGAGGAGGACACCGGCTCTTGTTAATGCACTCGGTCATTGGAGGCGGGCACGGGCACGGAAATTGGTAAAATGTGTTACGAAACACTGACCGTAAACGGGCCGCCTAATAACAATCGTGACTCGGTATTTGTAGGGACGTTCCCATAAAGTGACCGGGTGGGGGTCGCCAAGCGTTACATGTCACCTCCTATTCGTGCGCTGTGCAAAGTCCTGTGCGCTCGCCAGGCCTCAGAATGCTCCCGAGGGAACTCTGCGGCTTATCCCAAGGTTCCCGACAAGGAAACCGAGGCCGAGGGCGGCGAAGCAATGCGCCCCCGTCGGACAGCAGTGAGGAGCGACCCGGGCAGGCTGGTTCTCCCCGGCTCTCCCCGACGGTCTTCCCTACAAACGGCATCTCAGCCCAGAAACAGCCCCGAAGCGCAGCGCTGAGCCAGGATCCAGGCCTGACATCCCTGGGTCCTGACCTTGTGATTTCCAGTAGCTACAGGCCTTGCCTCCTTCCCATTCCAGGTCAGAACAGTTCTGAATCTTCTAAACTCCAAAATAAAAGAAGGCAAAACTATAATAATAAAAGCATAATATGCTAATTAGACTGTACAGCCCAACGACCTTCCAGACATCCTTCCTGATGAAGCGGCAGTGGGGCCCAAGGCAGAGTGGTTAGGGGTGATGGGCAGGCAGGCCGGCAGGTAGGCCAGCAGTTAGGAGTCAGCGGTCCCGGATTGTGAGAGGGATGTCCGACTGCTGGTTTAGGCCCGATCCCAGATTGCCAGAGGGTGCAGGCCGGGCTGAGAGACCCCTACACCCCCACCAACCCCGGGGCACTGGGCCTCTAGTAGCTATGTAATAGGATACAGACTTGTGCTTGGCAAATGTTGCCTACATTTGTGAATGTGTGTGGGACTTGTATTCCCTCTGTGTTTAAAGGATTAAAATTAGTGTTCAAAGGTATAGATAGTTGAGGACAAATGGTTGTAACCAGAAATTAAATGGACCTCTCACATCTGGATAAGAAAGGAACAGGAGAGCAGATTAACCAAGAGGAGTTATTGTTTGTTTTGTGTATTTTTTGCCATATATATTTTTAGCTTAATTTTCGACTACAGTTGTCATATGATATTACATTAAAGTACAACATAGTGATTAGACATTTACATACCTTACAAAGTGATTCCCCTGATAATTCTAGTACCCATTTGACACCAGACATAGTTATTACAATTCTAGAGGCTCCGTGCACGAAATTCATGCACTGGTAGGATCCCTAGCAGCTGCCGGCTGCCCACCGGGGCCTCCCTTCCCCCGGCCAGCCCCACTCCCTCATCGAACTCCAAGGCAACTCCTGGTCGAGGGGACAATTTGCATACTATGCTTTTATTATATAGGATTAATGACTATGCCATACTTTACACCCGCCATCCTCAAACTGCGGCCCGCGGGCCACATGCGACCCACTGAAAACATTTATCCGGCCCGCCGGGTGTTTTTGCCACCACAGTGTGCATAGAAATTTGTTCATAGTTTTTTTTTAAACTATAGTCCGGCCCTCCAACAGTCTGAGGGACAGTGAACTGGCCCCCTGTTTAAAAAGTTTGAGGACCCCCTGCTTTACACGCTGTGACTGTTTTTATAACCGGCAACTTGCACTTGGAGCCTCCAAGTACGAATCGTAAATGAGCCAAGAGTTTCTAAAGGTTACTAGAGTGGAATGTTATACGTATGCGTTAGTTAGGTTCATATGGGACTCAACAGTTCTGAATTCTATGTAAATCATGGCTATTTTTAACAGATACCTTGTTTTGCTTCCTTGATGGCACAATATGTTTTTAATGTGATGGTTTTTATTGAGGTTCACTTTACATGCAATGTGTACAGATCTTTAAGGGTTTGGTTTGATGGACAAGATGTAGGATATTTCTATCACCCAAACAGTTCTTTGTGCCCCTCCCAGTAACATAACTTTTTAAACATGAGTTTTCAGTAGCACTAGAATTGAAAAGAATGGCACAATATTTTTAAAAACTGTTATGCCGCTCTAACTGTAAAGGATAAATAAAAGGAGAATCCATCTATCTATATCTATATAGATATAGATATCTATATTTATATCTATATCTATATATATAGAGAGAGAGGAAATATGCAAATTAGGCCGGGATGCCATAACGGGTCACAACCCGACAGGAGAAGGCTGCTCATGCAGGTGAGGCCGGGAGAGACAGAGGTGGGGGGCAGCCCGCAGCCTCTGCAGCCAAGTGTAGGCCCGGAGAGGAGATGGCGGGCCCACCTCCTGCAGCACGGCTCCCTCCCGCCTTCTGCGGAATCCGCCTCCCATGGGATCAGCATGGCTTCCTCCCGCCTCCCGCACAATCAGCACGGGTCCCTCACAGCTCCCGTGGGCGCCCGCAGCTCGCTTCTGCCTCCCGTGGAAGCCGCACTGCTCCCGTGGAAGCAGCACGGCTCTTGGCAGCGTGCTGTGGTTTTCGCCGGCTCCCGCAGTAGTGGCGGGCGGCCTACTATGCACGATATTATGCGATGGGCTACTAGTCTATAATAATAAAAGGGTAATATGCTAATTAGACCGGACATCATTCCAGATATCCTTCCTGACAAAGCCAGGGCCAGAGGCCATCCCGGGTCCCAGGTGCCTGCGGGCAGCAGGAGGAGAGAAGCAGCCCTGGTCCTGGGTGCCTGCTGGCCACTGGAGGAGGGAAGGCTTTCTCTTGCACGAATTTTCATGCATCGGGCCTCTAGTATTTTAATAAAATATATGCACCCTGGCCGGTTTGGCTCAGTGGCTAGAGCATCGGCCTGCAGACTGAAGGGTCTCAGGTTCGATTCTGACCAAAGGAACATGCCCAGGTTGCAGGCTTGATCTCCAGTAGGGGGCATGCAGGGGGTGGCCGATCAATGATTTTCTCATCATGTTTCTCTGTCCCTCTCCCTTCCTCTCTGAAATCAATAAAGATACTGGTATATTAAAAAATAAATGAATAAATAAAATATATGTATTTGGTTCCACCTATATGGGAAAAGTCTTAGAAAATATAATGGTGGTGCCAGGGGTTTGGGGAAGTGGGCAAGAATTGGATATAGGCTTTCTGTTAGTGAGATACCAAATACTATCGACCTTATGCATAGCAGTGTGCATATAGCTAACCCTATTGTGCTGTACAATAGAGTGGGGTTAAAATCGTAAATTATTTGTTATTTTTAATACAATCTCTCTATATAAAACCCTAAGCAACCAGTTGACTGTTTGACTGGTCACTATGACGTGCACTGACCACCAGGGGGCAGATGCTCAACTCAGGAGCTGCCCCCTGGTGGTCCTTGCGCTCCCACTGGGAGCGCCACTTAGCTGACCGCAGGGCGCCAGACGCCAGGATCATGTATTTGAGTTAACTTTTGCATATGGTATAAGATAGAGGTCCAACTTTAGTGGAGATCAGCAGTCTCAGCACCAATTACTTTGCTAAATTTATTACTAAGTGTTTTATTCTATTTGTTGCCATTTTAATTGAATTGTTTCCCTAATTTTATTTTCATATTATTCATTGCAACTGTATCGAAATACAATTGATTTTTTTGTGTACCGGTCTTATATTTTGCAACCTTGCTGAACTCATTTTTAGTTCTAATAGTATTTCTTTAGTGTGTTCTTTAAGATTTTCTGTATTCAAAATCTTGTCATCTGTGATATAGTTTTTACCTCTTTTGCAATCTAGATGCCTTAAAAAAATTTTTTTGCCTTACTGTCCTGTTAGAACCTCTAATACAATCCTATATAATAAAAGGCTAATATGCAAATTGACTGAAAGGTGGAATGACTGGTCGCTATGATGCACACTGACCACCAGGAGGCAGACGCTCAATGCAGGAGCTGCCCCCTGGTGGTCAGTGCACTCCCACAGGGGAACGCTGCTCAGCCAGAAGCTGGGCTCACAGCTGGCAAACGCAGCAACGGTGGCGGGAGCCTCTCCTGCCCCCGCAGCAGCACTAAAGCACTAAGGATGTCTGACTGATGGCTTAGGCCCATATGGGGAGAGGACCTATGCCATCAGTCGGAAATCCCCCAAGGGTTCCCGGACTGTGAGAGAGCGCAGGCCAGGCTGAGGGATCCCCGCCACCCTGAGTACACGAATTTCATGCACCAGGCCTCTAGTGTTTAATAAAATGACAAGAATAGTTATCCTTCTCTTGTTCAGGAACCTTAGGGAGGAAAGCAATGTCTTTCATTGTTAAGTGTAATGCTAGCTGTAGGATTTTCATGGATGCCTTTCATTAAGTTGTGGAAGTTGCCTTCTATTCCTGGTTTTAAAACTTTAGAATTTCAATCTTTTTAAAAAAATATATTTTATTGATTTTTTTTTTTGAGACAGAGAGAGAGAGAGAGAGAGAGAGAGAGAGAGAGAGAGAGAGAAACATCAACAATGATAGAGAAACATCATCAATCGGCTGCCTCTTGCATGCCCCCCACAGGGGATCGAGCCCACAACCCAGGCATGTGCCCTGACTGGGAATCAAACCTGTGGCCTCTTAGTTCCTGGCTTGATTCTCCACCGCTGAGCTACACCAGCTGGGCCTATTCCTGGTTTTAAAAAAACAACTTTTTTTAATCATGGAAGGGTGTCATATTTTGTCATGTGCCTTATCTGTTTCTATTGAGATGATGATGTGGTTTTGTCCTTTGTTTTATTGATATGGTGTATTACATTAATTGATTTTTGGATGTTAAAGCAACCCTGCATTCCTGGGGTAAATCACCCTTGGCCAGGTGTCTGATTTTATTTTTAGGTTAAACCTGCTTTATTTCCCCCCCCCCCCCATCATATATATATGTATTTATATAACTGAATTCCACTCACTAGTGTTTTGTTGAGGATTTTTGTATTTATATTCATAAAAGTATTGATTTTTTAAATTTGTTTTGAAGACGCACTTAGGGAGTTTCAAAAAGTATACAGCTGTTTCTGCCATATTTTGAAAATTCCCCATGTTTGCTATCAAAAGATCATTATTAAAATAGATTTGTAAGGGAAAAAAACTCAAGGTATTTTTTTATGCAAGCTCCTCTTCTTTTAAAAATGTTTTTATTGATTTTTAGGGAGAGAGAGGTAGAAACATTGATAAAAGGGAAACATTAATAGGCTGCCTCTTGCATATGCCCTCCTGTGGACTGAGCCCACACCCGGGGCATGTGCCGTCTTTACCAGAAATCGAACTGTGACCTGGTTCATAGGTCAGTGTTCAACCACTGAGCCATGCTGGCTGGGAAGGTCCTCTTTTTTATTCAACAAACATTTACTGAGCACTTATGAATTCATTATAAAAAAATAATAACTATTCTTTGGACACAAAGACCTCAACTAACAGTATAAGTAGTTAAATCTTTTTTAAAAAATATTTTTATTGATTTCAGAGAGGAAGGGAGAGGGAGAGAGAGATAGAAACATCCATGATGAGAGAGAATCATTGATTGGCTGCCTCCTGCATGCCTCCAACTGGGGATTGAGCCTGCAACCTGGGCATGTGCCCCTGACCGGAATCGAACCTGGGACCCTTCCGTCCGCAGGCTGATGCTCTTTTCGCTGAGCCAAACCGGCCAGGGCTCAGTGTTTAATCTTTTCATGTGTATAGGATATCTGCTTCAATCTCATCTATAGTAGCTTATTGTTTGTCAGTGCAAGACCTGATGATTTTTATTTTGATTAAGTCTTAGTTTAGTTTGTTTCGTGGAACAAAATAATATAGCTTGGGGGAAAATCAATACCTCTGGCAAGATTTGTAGCACCTTTGCTACAAATGTTACCTTCTGTTTACAAGGTTCTTAACTGTGCTGGCTGTTTTTTGCTTGTTAAGCAAATTCTGCCAAACAAAATAAGTGAAGCAATAACCAGGGAATAATAAGGCCTGAAGTGAATATGTTTATCTACTAAAAGAACTCAGGGAATCTCAGGAAATCAAATGAAACGTTGGTTTCAATCAAATTCTATTGGGCAAAAATGTTCTTTATACGTACAATTTAGCTCTGAAATAGGTTTTCTAAGATAATGTCAAGAGAAAATAACTTCTTAGTTTATTTGTCTTTTCTGTAGAGACAGTGTTTGCTATAGTTTGACACACAGTGTTAACCAGGGAACAGAATAAAAGGAGAGAAGGTTTCTGGTGTGTGTGGTGTTTCTAAAACCCTGTGTGTCTCTCTGCCTGTGGGGACACTCCCTTCACCTCTGCCTGACAAAGCCCATCACCATGTTCTGTGTGTGGTCACTACTGCTGACCAGGAGCCCCGCGGGGTCATTCCTGTTGTGCCCAGATTTCAAGATTCCCAAGAGCCCACCAGGGAGCCAGCCAGTCCGATGCAAAAGCAAAGAGTCCTTCATTTCAAACTAGTTCAGCTCCCTGACCACACTCACCGATGCAACGTAAGCCCAGTGGCCGAGAGAGCGAAGCCTGATGGGACTGTGGGTTTTATAGGGGGGTGGAATGAGGGCAGGAGAGGGGACTGTGGGCCCTGTGATTGGCCAGGCTCGAGTAGGTGTCTCATTACAGAGGATGTGGTCATAGTGATGGCGTGCACTTCCCTTGATTATCATTGGCTAGTCCAGAGAAATCCTGGGCGTGGCTAGCAGAGGCCTGGGCCTCCGGGAAGAAGTCCCGCCGAGCACATGGCTCTGCCAAAAATGGAGGACCCAGGGCAAGATGGAAGGCGCAGTCCTCGCCCCTCGATAGGCGTCCTTCCCCAAAGGCCGCAGGCCGCTCCCCAGCACCCAGGATCCCGGGGCGCCATTCCCCTGCTGGAGAGGGCTCAGGTCGCCCCTGCTCCCCCAGAGTCCCGGGCCTGCCCCCTCTCTGGGGCCCTGGGCTTTCCTGGGCAGGAAACTAGACCGGGGCGCCCAACCCAGCGCTGGTGCTGGGAGATGGGCAGGGACGGGCTGGCGGGAACGCCGGGACCGACCGTGGGGAGTGCTGGACATCAGGGCCTCTAGGTTGAGGTCTCGCCCTTTCAATTCCCAGGCTAGAAACTAGGAGCAGGGCTCTGTTTGAAAACCCACTTTTGGAAGAATTTCTTATGTAAATTTCACCACAAATCTCCCGCGCAGCCTGTCTTCTTTTTAAAAATATTTATCGTTGTTAGCGTTTTGTGTGTTGTTTACAAAAGTAACATAGACTCAACGTTGAAAATTGGGAAAATTCAGTAAACCACAAACATTTTAGTCCCACCATATAGAGACAGCAGTGAACATTTTTCTTTATTTCTTATTTGTTTTATATTTTTGTTAATCTTCTCCAGAGGATTTTTTTCCCATTGAGAGAGTGGAGGGAGGGGCAGAGACAGAGAGAAATACGGATGCGAGGGAGACACATAGGTTGGTTGCCTCCTCCACGCCCCCTGGGGGCCAGGAATCCAGCCTGTGGCTGAGGTCCTGCCCTTGACCCAATCCAACCCTGGCCCTTTGGTCCTGGGCCTGACCCGCTACACGGAACCACACCCCCTGGGGTCCTGTCCGCTTTCCACTGTTGCCCGTTCTTCCTCTCAGGCGGTCGCAACCCCACCCCGCTGACCGGGTTTCTCCTCCGAGGTCATCCCACCAGCTGGGTCCTGGTGCCCCGGAGCAAGCCACGCCCTGGGGGGGGGGGTCCGGCCCCTTTAAGAGCCGAGGGGGCGTGGTCCCCGAGGGGCGGTCCCCGCGCCGATTGGCGGAGCGCGGAGCCACGTGGCGGCCCGGCAGCGGCGACCCATCTGTGGCCCGGCGGCGGCGGGCTGTCAGGGTCCCCGGGGGGCCGGCCGCCCTCAGATGAGCGGGAGGGGGCGCCTGGTGGGCCTGGCCTTCTGCACCTGCTACCTGGCGGCCCACCTCACCAACAAGGTGCGCGGGGGTCGGGGGGTCGGGGAGCCGGGCCCGGGGGTGGGGGTCGGGGAGCCGGGGGTGGGGGAGCCGGGCCCGGGGGTGGAGGTCGGGGAGCCGGGGGTCGGGGAGCCGGGGGTCGGGGGTCCCGGGGAGCCGGGGGCGGGGGTCGGGGAGCCGGGGGTCGGGGGTCGGGGAGCCGGGGGTCGGGGGTGGGGGAGCCGGCCCTCCCTGACGGCGGTGGGAAGCGCCGGGCGCTCGGTGGGGACCGCGACGGCGGGACCGCCCGCCCCGCCCCGGGCCGGAGCTGGTGCCTGGATTGGCGAACTCGCAGGCGCCCAGTGTGGGCGGGCCGAGCTGGGGAAGCGGGGGGCCCCGGCCCGGGAAGGAGGGGAAGAGTGGGGACCCCTCGCCTTCTCCCTAACCCGCCGCCCGGAACCCCGATGCCGAGCCTCAGGGAAGCGATGGTCCGCCTCCGTCTCCCCGCGGACCCCGGACCAGTTGTTAGAAGACGGGCCCGTCCTGGCCCTCGGACCCGGAGTGTCCGGGATGGCTTTTTAGGATAAACTGTCTGCAGGCGGGTCCTGGGCCTCCGGAGGAAGCGGCGGGAAAGCCCGGGCACCTGCGCTGCAGGCCGGGACCTCCTGGGCTTGGCGCCCGCCGGGAAGGGGCCGTGGGGCTCCCCGGGACCGAGGCGGAGGGGACACGACCTCTGCTGCCCCCCCCCCCAAGCCCCTCCTCTCTCTGGACAAGAACCGTTACTGACAGCATTTCCTCTTCCCATTGTTTTCAGAGAGGACGGGGAGGGAGAGAGACATCACTGATGAGAGAGGGTCGTGCCTGGCGGCCTCCTGCACGCCCCCCCCCCCCCCCCCCGGGATGGGGCCGGAACCGGGCCTGGGCCCTGACCGGGAATGGAGCCTGACCTCCGGGCTCACCGGCCGGGCTGATGGATATGTTAAAACAGAAGGACCTTCCTTTAACTCCCATAGAATCATCAGCAGGGACAGTGACAGGTTTTTCATGATAGCCCTCGAGTCGTGGCATTGGCTACGAAGAAAAAGGATCCAGCAGGCGGACAGTGTTTCGCTCCCTGACATTACACCCTTCTGGGTGTACGTTTGCATTATTTTTGTTTATTGGGCACCACAGCATTTTATAGTTAATGTAATAAAGACTGAGTGAGTACCTTCTATGTGCATCGCCTCAAGGTGCTACATGAAAATAACCCAAATCTTCATGCCCCAGGAATATCTCATCTGAGTAACAGAGATCACTCAGGGTGTAAACAGTCAGCCAGACAGCTTCTGCATTTTCCATGCTGGTTGGGATGCGCTGGGATGTGTCGGGAGCTGGATGGAGAGCAGGAGCAGAACAGCAGGCAGACAGGGGAGGCGAGGAGCCGTATAAAGAGGAGGGAGGAGGCGCCTCAGGAGTGACGGAGACCCCTGGCTGGTGTGGCTCAGTGAGTGAGCATTGTCCCGTGCAGTCGGTTTGATTCCCGGTTGGCACAGGCCCGGGTTGCGGGCTCAATCCCCAGCAGGGTCTTGCAGGTGGCAGCCCATCGATGTTTCTCTCTCACATCTATGTTTCTCTCCCTTCCTCTCTAAAATCAAAACATTCTTTTAGAAAGGAGTTGTGGAGAGCCGATGGGAGACCGGGTAGGGGTGGGTGAGGTGGTTGTTCATGAGGGGACTCTGGTAGGGACTTAGTAACGCGGGTAATGCTCTTGTTTCTTCTCAGCCAGGCCCCTTCCTGTGGCAGCCAAGGCGAGTGGGTTGGACCACACAAAGGCCCAGTGGGAGAGGGGCTGTGCCAGGGGCACCCGGGCGTGTGTTGCTGCATCCGGTCTCTGCCAAAGGAATTCTCTTCACTAGTGAAGTCCTTTTGTGTCGATGGCGCGGACCTTTTCTTCAAGTTTTTAGAACACTCTAGGCCAGTGATGGCGAACCTTTTGAGCTCGGCGTGTCAGCATTTTGAAAAACCCTAACTTAACTCTGGGGCCGTGTCACATAGAGACATTTTTTGATCTTTGCAATCATAGTAAAACAAAGACTTATATTTTTGATATTTATTTTATATATTTAAATGCCATTTAACAAAGAAAAATCAACCCAAAAAATGAGTTCACGTGTCACCTCTGACACGCGTGTCATAGGTTCGCCGTCACTGCTCTATGCTAATTTCTTTGTTGTTCTATTTCTCTGTAGTTTTCTCCTCAAACTGTTTCCCTCTCTGTTTGTCTAAAGGAAGTTCATTAAGAAAATCTTGCCCATTTTAGTTTCATTCCTTAGTCTTATTACTGTTTAAAAGAGTGGTGAGCCCTAGCCAGTTTGGCTCATTGTTTAGAGCTTTGGTCCTTGAACTGAAGGCTTGATTCCGGTCAAGGGCGTGTACCTCGGTTGCAAGCTCAATCCCAGGCCCTGGTCCGGGGTGTGTGCAGGAGGCTCTCTCTCTCTCTCTCTCTCTCTCCCCTCCTCCCTTCCACTCTCTCTAAAAATCAATGGAAGAAATATCCTCCGGTGAGGATGAACAAAAAAATCCTATACAATAAAAGCCCAATATGTAAATCGACCCAACAGTGGAACTACCGTCGCTATGAGGCACACTGGGGGGTGGGGGTGCAGATGCTCAACGCAGATGCTGCTCCCTGGTGGTCAGTGCACTCTGGGGGGCTCTCCCGCCTCCCTGGCAGTGCTAAGGGGCCGCAAGCTGAGTGGTAAGGAGCAGCGAGCAGGCAGGCGGTAAGGAGCAGGGGTCCCGGGCATCCCCCGAGGGGTCCTGTTCTGCGAGAGGGTGCAGGCCAGGCTGAGGGACTCTCCCCCGCCCCCCAGTGCATGAAATTTCTACATGGGCCTCTAGTAAGTAAATAAAAGTGGTTGATGTTTGCTCAGCGTGTGGACAGCAGGTGCTGGGGCTGCCTGGCCTGGCGGCCTGGTGAGGGAGGCACTCCTCCACCCGCAGGAGCTCCAGCGGTAGCCGACCTAGGCCCGGGCAGCCACCTGTCCTTCCCCTCACAGGTGCTAGCCCTTCCGTCTGGAGGCCAAGTCCACATCCGTTCTCTTTGTCAAGGCCCCCAAATTGCTCCTTTTCCTTTGAGAAGCTCTTACTGCTCCTCTTCCAAATAGGTCTCTGTCTGAGCAACTCCCTGCTGACAGGAGAGGGCGCCTTTGTTCAGAGAGTTCCTTGTTCTCTCACTGTTCTTGCGGGAGGTGAGGTGGCAGCTGCCGCGTTCTCTGTCTTGCCCAGTATCTAGGACAGGGGTCCTCAAACTCCGGCCCGCGGGCCACATGCGGCCGCCGAGAACATGTATCCGGCCGCCGGGTGATTTGCGGGCGCTGCCTGTCCTGCTGAGCAGCCGACCTGTCCCGGCCCGCAGTGCGCGTGTGTGGAGTGTCTGAGGGACAGGGAACTGGCCCCTGTTTAAAAAGTTTGAGGACAAAGCCCAGCACACAATAAACTAAGTAAATATTTGTCATTTGCAGGAGGGTTAAGGGAGATGCAGGATATGGCCCAGATATTCACGCAATCCTTTCTCTATGTTTGATGTAGAATGAAAATATCAGGGGAAAGTGGGAGGGTCATGGAATTATGGGAGTAAATAGGCCAGAGACGAGTGAAGGTCATTTCTAATAAACATGGGCACAGCGGGAGCCAGACTTGGGGCATTCAGGAACTAACTCAGGGGACCCAACACCGTTCTGTTCCGTTGTTAAGAGCATGTGAGCAATCAGTAGAGTCCTTCCTAAAGCCCTTTAATAGAATTAGGCTTTTAAATAATTCTTAAAATGTTTAATAATAGAAAAAAGTAGCAAAAGATATCCATAAGGACAACTCCCCCCCCCCGCCCCCCCATTCGTAGAGTGCTGTCAATCTGATTGAAAGACAATAGAAATACAAGGTGACCTTAGCTGAGCTGGTTTTTAAAAAACCGCTTAAGCCCTTCTGGGTCCGGGAAGATGCTGCGTGGTCAGCCGTCCAGCATCAGACTAGCGGCTGCCCCATTGCCCCTGCGGCCCTTCCTCCCCCTGAGGTGGTCAGGCTCGGGGGACCCGGGGAGCAGGCAGGCCCACTGTCTGGAGCAGGGCTGGGAAGGCTTTTCTGTGTTTTGTGTCTTGCCCTGTGTGTGATTGTGGTGGGGAGGAGGTGGGAATAAAGGCCTTTTTGAAACTTGATTGTTCTTATGTTTCTGTGCTAGAGATTTCCGTGATGATGTGGTTTCTTTCAGTTCTCTATCATTTGAAAACGTCCATTAACCGGGTATTTGTTTTCCAGTACGTCCTGTCTGTCTTGAAATTTACCTGCCCTACGTTGTTCCAAGGGTGAGTATTGCTGTGCTCTTTGCACACATTTGCAGGGGATGTTCTACCAGCATCACCAAGTCTTCTTTAAATATAGATTTAAAAATGTTTCTAATTAAACGTATTGGGCTGACCTTGGTTAATAAAATTACATAGGTTTCAAGCTCATGATTTTATAACACATCATCTGTATATGCAGTGTGTTCACCACTCCAAGTCAGATCTCCTGTCCCCAAGTCCTTGACCTCTTTTACCTTTTATCTTTAAAATATGTTTAATGACTGCATGGATTTTTCACCAAATAGATATACTGTAATTTATTTAACTATTCTATTAGTGGGCATTTAAGTTGTGTCCCTGTTGGGTGGTATAAATACAATAGAGTTATCAGACTTTTTTTATACTTAACTCTGCCAAATTTCCAACTATTTCGTTGGCATAGATTCATTCCTACATTAGAAATTTGGGTTAAAGAATATGAACTTCTTGCCATACCGGTTTGGCTCAGTGGATGGAGCGTCGGCCTGCGGACTGAAGGGTCCCAGGTTCGATTCCGGTCAAGGGCATGTACCTTGGTTGCAGGTACATCCCCAGTGGGAGATGTGCAGGAGGCAGCTGATCGATGTTTCTCTCTCATGATGTTTCTAACTCTCTATCTCTCTCTCCCTTCCTCTCTGTAAAAAATCAATAAAATATATTTTAAAAAAAAAAGAATATGAACTTCTTTAGTATTCTTCTTGAATGTTAACAGAATCTTTTCCAAAAAATGCTTTACCAATTTACATTGTCACCAGGCTGTACATGAGAGTTCTGTATTATTATACTAGAACCATGACTATTTTTTTCTTCTCTGCTGATTTCATGAGCCAAAATTGGTATCACATTGTTTTATCTTATTATTTCTTAAATTACTCATCAAGTTGGACAGTTTACTTATATTTATTACTCACTTGCATTTTTTTTTCTAGTGAAGTATCTATATTTCCCGTTTACACTTTTATTTCTACAGGTTTTGGTTTTTTATATATCTTTCTTAGCAGTTTAATGAATTCCTCATATTTTAAGGATGCCAACCACTTGTCCATTATCTTTATTGGATTTTTTTTATTTTTGGTTTTTTTTTTGCAATTTTATTTTGTTCTTTGCCTTTTTATTTTGGTGAACAGAACAATGAACAACCAACTGAGCCACCTGGGTAGGCCTCCCATTTATTATGCTTTATTTATAACCCGTTCTAGCCTTTGGGTTGTTAATGTAATATATAAAGTTGTTTCTGTCTTTTTCAAATGTTTTTTAATTGATTTTAGAGAGAGAGAAAAACATTGATCAGTGCCGCCCTCCCCCCATGCGCCCCAACCAGGGATTGAGCCCCCAACCCAGGAATGTGCCCTGACCAGGAATTGAACTGGTGACCTTTTGGTGCATGGGACGATGCTCAACCACTGCACCACCCCTTCCAGGGTTGAGGTTATTTTCTTGGGATCTATTCTTAAATATTTTCTTGGTAATAAATTTCCTTTAGTTTTTTCAGGTACAGTTGACATAAAATATTTGTCCCGCTGTACAACATAGTGACTAGACATTTGTATAACTTATGAAACGATCACCCTGATAAATCTAGTAAAGGGCATATTATTGAGCACTTCTTTGTCAACTTTTATGGAAGGGGCTATGCTACATTGTTTTAATTATTAGCATTTAAATATGCGGTAGAGCTCTTCATCTCTCATTTTTCTTCTTTTTTGTATTTTACACAAACGCAAACAAAAAAGTAGGGCTCATGATCATAATGTCAGACAAAGCTGAATTCAGGACAGAAAGCATGAAACAGGTGAGGATAGCCACGTGTTATAATGCGGGAACGTGCAGTTCAAAATGAAAATGATGGTGATGAACCTCTGTAACCCAGTAAACAGAGCATCATCATTTATCAAACAAAAGTGCAGGAATACCAGGGATAAATAGAAACATACTAGTAATAGGAGACAAGTTTACTACTATATTTCCATGGCAGTTCAATTGGACAAACAAGAACTTCATATGTATAATAATCATATTAGCATACACACACATATGTGCTAAATAATACAATCTATATATATAAAAGCCTAAGCGACCATTACGACCTGTCGACACTCACTGAGCACCAGGGGGCAGATGCTCAATGCAGGCGCTGCCCCCTGGTGGTCAGTGCACTCCCACAGCCAACCTCCCATGGCTGGCCAACCTCCTGCAGTCCCTCCACCCCCCCCCCCCCCCCCACCTCAGCTGGCTGCCTGATCAGCACTGGGCCAGACAGCCTCAATCGGCCCCATTGTTGCCAGATCGAGGGACCCTACCGTGCACGAATTCATGCATCGGGCCTCTAGTATATATATATTAAAAACAGTCGATTCTTCCCAGTGCTGCAGGTGGCAGTTCTCAGCCACAACATATGTGGGGTCATGAAGCTCACCTGAGACACACTTCCTCAGCTTCCAGAGTTTAGGGGGAGCACAGGTTATAAAATAAGCGCCCCTCCCCTTCCCAATGCAGAAAACAGTAGCAAAATACCAAAGTATTGAGGGGAACTATAGGCGTAAACTTATCCTCTTTCCTTCTAGTTGCTTTCTTATTTAGGCAGCGCATTCATAAATTTCAAAGCCATATTTCTAGTTATGACTTGAGACATGACCTCAGAAATGATTACCACACACCTAGGTATCATGGCACCACGGCTAGAAACCCTGGCCTAGAGGATGAGGTCATTGGTGTGACACACAGTCCTCCCAGGGCTTGCACCCGCCCCTCCCCAGGACCAGGTGCTGTCTTGGGCCATGGGCAGCCACATTCCACCACGTTAACCGCCCATAGCCTTGGGAATGTGCCAGGCCATTTCACACTTCTGAGAGTTTGCCCGTGCTTCCTCTTGACCTCCTTCTAGACCTGCCCAGAACAACGTAATGTTCTTCCATCTCCTTGTGTGTGCTGAGCAGCTGCTTATTCTAAGATCCAGTTTTCCAGTCCCCCTTGCCAAGCCTTCATGACAGGCAGGCAGAGCAGACGATATGGGCCGTCCCCTCCAACAGCTTGATCTAGAGCGGTGGCTCTCTGCCAGATGGCTCCACCCAACCCCCTAGGGGTACTGGCAGCATCTGGAGACAGTGTGGGTAGTCACAGCTGGGAGGAGGGGAGGAGATGGTTGCTCCAGGCACCTGGGCAGTGGAGGCCTGGGTGCTGCTGAGCTCCCTGCCAGGTGCAGGACAGCCCGTAACACAGACGTCCACCTTGGAAAGTGCCCTCTTTCCGAGGGAGAGGGGATCTTGGAGAAAAGTAAGACCAGGGGTCAGAGCACATGTTAGGAGTTGTTAGAGTAACTGAGAGAGGACAGTGGCTTGGGAAGGGGTAGGTGGACGAAGAAGGTGGACAGGTTCTAACCATGTCCAGGAGGCCTTGGTGGCTACCTGCATGCTAGGGCTGAAGGAGAAGGAAGCAAGAATAACCATGAGGTTTCAGTCAGTGCAGGTAAATCTAAGGGGCAGGCAAAAGAGAAAGGCAGGCTCACCAGGACAGGGGTCTTGTTTTCTTCACTGACGCCTGGAGTATCTAAATCAGTGCTGGGCACACAGAATGCACCCAGTAAATATTTGTAGAATGAGTTACTTTGCCCTACTATGCACCTCCTATTGTTTTGTTCATGGAGAATATTCCCTGGGCATTTGCGAAGAGAACATAATCTCTATTTGCAAGATAGAGTGATATTTATCTAGTAACTAGAGGCTCAGTGCACAAATTCATGCACAGTGGGGTCCCTCAGCCTGACTGGTGATCGGGGTCGATCTGGGGCCGGCCAACTGGGGGTAGGGACCACAGGAGGTTGGCTGGCCACGGGAAGTTGACTGTGGGAGCACACTGACCACCAGGGGGCAGCTCCTGCATTGAGTGTCTGCCCCCTGGTGGTCAGTGTGTGTCATAGCAACCGGCGATAAGGGTCACTTAGGCTTTTATACATATAGGTTTTTATTGATTTTGGAGAGGAAGGGAGAGGGAGAGAGACATAACACATCACTGATGAGAGCGAGTCATTTATTGGCTGTCTCCCACAGACTCCCTACTGGGGATGAGCCTGAAACCCCAGGCATGTGCTCTGACCTGGAATTGAACCCATGACCTCCTGGTTCATAGGTTGATGCTTAAACACTGAGTCACACTGGCTGGGCTCAACCATTTTTAAAACAAGCAAGTAGCACATTTAAGGTTGCATTTTAGAACAAATCCTTTGGCTTCAAGGGAGAGACTGGATGGGGCGGGGCAGCCTGGATGGGGTCTGGTGCTGGTGTTCAGGTGGCCGGCCATGAGAGTCTGAGTAGGCAGAGGCGTAGGGATGGAAGGAAGGCTTCAGACGTGGGAACTGTTATGGGGATAAATCAGTAGGATTTTGCAAGTAAATGAGGCAGGTGAGGATGGAGGAAGGGCTAGGATGGCATCTAGCTTTCTGGTTCACTGATTAGGGAGAGTGGGAAGGCGACCAGGATTGAAGGCGGAAGTTCAGGGAAGGTTTTGGATGTGTTATATATGGGAGCTTGTGGGTTTCGGGTGAGCAGGGCGACTGGGAATCGTCGGTGCAGAGGCAATGGGAACGCAGGTGGCCGTGAGGAGTTGTTCAGGGCAGGTCTTGGTAAGGAGAGGCCCGATGTCAGCTCTTATGGATTCAAGGGAGTAAGTAGAAGTTGGGAAGGACAGTGAGCATTGGGGTGGCAATGGGAGAGAGAGGGAGGAAAAGGACCAGAAGGTTGGATGTGTACATTTGTGTCGACAGATCTTCCTTCCAGGGCAATGGCTTTTGAGACTGTTAAGTTAAATTCAGATTGGAAAAAAATAAATAAAAAATTTAAAAATTCAAATGGACCCTTATTCCTTTCAGGTGGCAGACGTTAGTTGGTGGACTTTTGCTTCATGTGTCATGGAAACTGGGCTGGGTGGAGATCAACAGCTGTTCAAGGTAGAGCCTCCTCTATGCTTCGTGACTCATACCTGCTTCCTCTTTATGTAATTTCTTTCGGCTTATATTGGGAAACACGGATGTTTATTTGAGTTGTTTGGTCTCTTAGTTCCCTTCTACCTTTAAGATGCAATGATTTTTAATCAAATAGGACGCAAGTAGTGTTTTTCTGGTTAGTAATGCCACTAACATGGTATTAAAATTAAGTGAGATATGTAGTGTATGATGCCATACTAATTTGACTTTGTTTTAGATCAGAAGACCACTATGAGTTTTTAAATAAACTTTTAAACATTGTTAGTAAATTCTGAAATTGTTTTCTTATAGAAGAATTAGAAACAACATAAAGGACTTCCACTCTCTTTACTCAGGTTCCCTAATAGGCGGGGGAGAAGTCCCACCCCTTAGTTACCCATTGAGTGTCTTTGTGGAGCCAGAACAGACATCTTTATAAAACTTCCAAATTTACCAGTCCTGTCCCTAAAGAACGCACAGTGAGACAGTCAGTTAGGGTCCGGACTGTACTTTCTTTTAATGATGGGTTGTTTCTCTTTTTATTTTATTTCAGAGAGAGGAAAGGAGAGGGAGAGAGAGAGATAGAAACATCAATAATGAGAGAGAATCATGGATCGGCTGCCTCCGGCACGCCCCCTACTGGGGACCGAGCCAGCAACCCGAGCATGTGCCCTGCCCGAGAATCGAACTGTGACCTCCTGGTTTACAGGTTGACACTCAACCACTGAGCCACACCGGCCGGGCAGGAGCTGATTTCTTTGAGACCCTTGTTGGGCTTCAGGGATTGTCAGAACTTGGCTGAAGGCGTCAGGGCTTCCGTAGCAGCACAACATGGGGTTCCTCAGGCCAGCAAAATGGGAACTGGGGAGAAGTGATGATTCTGGAGGAGAAGGACCAGTGATGAAGGTGCCCTGAAAAATGAAACTTTACCACAAAATGGCAGCGATCCCGTCTGTCTAGCCAGGGATACGCCTCGTGTGTGAAGCCTTGGGCTCCCAGCTCATAGGTTCCGGAGGTGGGGACCAGGCGGCCTTACTTCAAACCAGGAGCCAGCAAGCAGAGACAGACCAGGTAGTCGGCTTCGTGGACTGGGCCGTCTGTCACAGCTGCTCCCCTGCCTCTCATGGAAGCAGCCACAGGCGGACGAGCGGACAGGAGTGGTCGTGTGCTAACAAAGTGTCGTTTGCAGAGCGAGGCAGCAGGCGGGGATTTGGTCCAGGGCTGTAGTTTGCTGACTCCAACTTTAAGTTGAGCTCTGTGACAGGGAGTAGCATCACAGCGTTCTTGGGACCAAGTAGTATTGGGGTTGAACTTTGTCAGGGGCATGTGGCCTGTGAGTCAGAGGAAGAGGAAGAGGGAGGAGAAAGGTCTAAGAGAAGGAGGAGGGAGGAGAAGAGAGAATAAGTCTCTCTTCACCAGTAATGGACCCCCCAAAAATGGAATCTAGGAACCTCCTGCAGTATTGAGCCAACGTCTCTAGAAGTCCTGTGACCTGTGAAACACATGGTGATTGACAACTGTGAGGCGTGACTGTGGAGGCAATGCCGACAGTTGCCACGTGAGCCTGGTGTCTTGGTCACTCGTTATTTTCATGTGTGGAAACTTTCTCGGTCCACTGGGTGTCAGTATAACACAGGGAGTTTCCAAGAATTCAGCCCAAGGGGCCCTTGAGGCGTTCACGAACAGACAGACTGAGTTCAGGGAGCAGATGCACCCTCAGTAATGTGCGCTGTATTTGAAAACAAGTGATTTAATTTAATCAGCCTTCATCTCAATAACAATAGTTTCATCATTCATGCCAGCATTTCACATGCTGCTTGTAAATGCTTTCTTCACCGGGTGCTCGGCGACAGGAGTGTGCGCACACAAAAACAGACCCACAACTCCAGCAAAATGCAGCATTTGTGCTTATAAATCCTGAGGTATAAAGCATAAATCCTGTGAGAATAATTGTGTAGCCCCGCAGTTTTCAAACCAGACCCTGTGGCAAATAGTTCTTCAACAGGGACTGTACTCTGGAATTGTACAGTCTAATCTTTACCCCCAGGAGTCACTGTGAGCTCCTTTCCTTTACACACACATGCACACACACACATACTTACACACACATGCACACACACGCACACACATGCGCACACACGCACACATACATATACTTACACACGCACACACGCCCACACACCTACTCACTGGCTCGGCCGCTCCTGGAGGCCCATGGACCACAGAGAGCCAGGACCACCCCAGGATTTAATGCCCTCTGGCCTCCTTTGTTGGCATGGAGACAATTTAAGATCACCCAGTACTGGAGGTCCAGATGGTGCCACCTTGTGAATGAAAGTTGGAGAAAGAGCAAGTGCGTTAATGAACAGTCTGTGCTCCTTTGTTCCCGATGTGCAGGCCACTGGCTCTCTTAGAATCCTGCATGTCAGAGCTGTAAAGGAGGGTGTATTAGTCAGTGCAGGCTGCCATAACAAAAACACCACTGAGCCACACCAGCCAGGGGAGACGACACATTTTAATGCCATGCTCCCTGGGAAGTTGTACAAAGGCCGGTCTGACCACGGAAGGGGTGCTGCTCATGCTGATGAAGTTGACAAAGATCAGGTTTGAGCGGGAACCACCCCAGGAGAGCAGGCCGTTGGTTAGCTGGGATGATCATGTCACATCCTCCTGAGATGGCTTCATTTACTGATGCCTGTTATTGGAATAACTCAGAACTTGAGTTTGAGGACTGAATGCATTTGTGACTGATGGGGAAGCAAGTTGCCACCTTGGTGAGATGCACTCCCGATAAACCGGATTTTGCTTTTTCTGGGAAGAGCGGGTTCTAAACTTCCTTGAAAAAGCAGTTGTTGGTGTGGCCACGACTGAATCAGTCCTTGGAGACTCCGGAGCCGGCACTCGGGCTCTCGGTCGGAGAAGCTGGCACGTGGCCTCCCAGCTCAGGCTCTAGCTCGGCTGCTTTCCCAGTTCTGTCCTTGGACACTGTGGGTCCTTTGGTTGTGGTTCCATGGAGCGGTTTGGTGTATTGCCTTTAAATAGTCTTTAAAATTTTTAATAATGTGGCATAAGTTCAAAACTTCTGGTTACTTAACATCCAAAGAATAATGTTCACTGCTTCCTTAAAAATTAGATTTGTTCCCCCTCCCAGTCTGCAGGAGGCTTTCCCACGTCCAGCTCACCTGTGTCCTGCGGTGGGACCACGGCCACTAGGTGGGTGGCCGAGTGGCCTCCATCACCCTCAGAGATACACTTGTCACACTGCTCGACTCCCCCAGGGATGTGTAATAGCTGCTGTCACTGCATCTGGGGCACCTGAAGGTAATTCCTTCCAACGAAGGCTTTGGACATAAAATGACAGAAGTTTTATGGCCTCTTTTCTTCTTTCTAGATCTGATGTTTTGGCGTGGCTTCCTGCTTCGGTGCTGTTTGTGGGCATAATCTATGCCGGTTCCAGAGCATTATCCAGACTGGTGAGTGTTGGAGGTTTTGGGGGACAGCCCTTCTCTTGTCTCTTCTGCCCCCCTGCCTGCTAGCTTATTGCATCCGGTTAATGGGACAAAGTTTTGATAATGGTATAGCTGAGTGGAGAGCAAGCCCTGGACCTGAGGCACATGGACCGTGACCCACTCTCTCTCCCTGGATTGAAGACAAACAGGTAACAGGGAAGGGCCGGCTTCTTTTAGACGAAGAGATGCACAGATGGAGGTGCAGGAAAAAGGGTGATGGTGACTTTGTGGAGCTGTCGATAGGGCCGTCCTCGGGCCAGGAGAGGGTTTAGCCTGCCCCTTGCTTCCGGGGAATGGTAACCCTGCCCCTTGGTAATGTGGCCTGGGCCATGCTGGGTTCAGGCGTGGAATTACGTGCCTGGTGCAGGGTTGATGCCCAGTAGCATGGGATGCCAGTGAAAAGAGCCTCTCTTCTATCCTACCCTGTCCCCCTGGATTGAGCTCAAAGGTGGGAA
Source organism: Myotis nattereri (assembly GCF_964212035.1). Classification (NCBI taxonomy): domain Eukaryota; kingdom Metazoa; phylum Chordata; class Mammalia; order Chiroptera; family Vespertilionidae; genus Myotis; species Myotis nattereri. Next base: position 94,454,911 of record NC_138083.1, read on the forward strand.
CTGTGAAGAACAAACTTCTTCTAGTTACGTTATATGGGACTCCAAAAATTTAGTTATTTTGCCATCAAAAGATAACCTTTCATACCACCACTGACCAGAGACTGAGAATGTGGCTTAAAAAAAATCTAACGATAGTAATGCCTCTTCCCATTTAAAAAAAAATAAGTTTTTATTGATTTCAGAGAGGAAGGGAGAGGGAGAGAGAGAAACATCGATGATACAGGAGAATCATCTATAGGCTGCCTCCTGCCTGCCCCCTACTGAGGATCAAGCCTTGACCTCCTGGTTCAAAGGTCAATGCTCAACCACTGAGCCATGAAGGCTAGACCAGCCGTGGGCAAACTACGGCCCGCGGGCCGGATCCGGCCCGTTTGAAATGAATAAAACTATTGAAAAAAAACACCGTACCCTTTTATGTAATGATGTTTACTTTGAATTTATATTAGTTCACACAAACACTCCATCCATGCTTTTGTTCCGGCCCTCCGGTCCAGTTTAAGAACCCATTGTGGCCCTCGAGTCAAAAAGTTTGCCCACCCCTGGGCTAGACTAACCTCTTTCCATTTTTTACCCTGGGACTAACTGTTTTTATCTGTCGGAAAATGATTGCATTCCTGCTTTTGGAAAATGCAATATTTACAGAACAGTTGAGGCCTTTTATGTAAAGTTTGTTGTTAATGTGAAAGCAGTAATAAAACAAACGAGATCTGCCTAACTGGATAACAATATTATTGCTAGGACAGCTCCCAAGTTGCAAAATAGTGGTTGAGAATTAAAAGCAGTAATTTATAAATTAAATCAACATTTTTCTTTCACGATTTATAAGCCTGAGTAGATGGGCTGCTGGGTGCCGTGGGGGGAAACGTCCTGGGTGGGCTGAGAAATGACCCTGTGCCTGTCGGCGCTCAGCCAGACCCGAGCTGCGCTGGCCTGGCCGTGGCAGCCTCTGCTTGATGCTGTGCCCTCCTGCGACTCTGCTCCCTTACTTGCAGCCGTGACCTGGGGGGCTTCCTCTCCTCTGCAGAGTAGAGCACTGGGTAAAAAACTGTGTTGTCCAAAGGTTTTTAAAGTTTTTGTAGGATCTGGGTAGTTATTGATGCCAGAATTTTGAAGTTTGAATAACAAAAGTGCATACTAATATTAACTTTTTTTTGTTGTACCGTGATTTTTCATATGTTTCTAGAGTGATTTTCCCCCCTGTATATTTGTATGTGTTTCTCATAGTTACCTGATAGGTGATGGGTGAGGCAGATGGTAATCGCTTGACAGAAGACGGAACTCAAGTGTTTCAAGTCTTGGTCATCTGCCTCTGGTTCTAGATAGTGGTCTAGACAGTGGTCTAGAAGAGAGTGGTCTGGACAGTGGTCTAGATCAGCAGTCGCCAACTGGTGGTCCGCAGACCACTGGTGGTCCGTGAGGTCTGAAAGGTTGGCAACTGCGGGTCTAGATAGTGGACTAGACAGTGGTCTAGACAGTGGTCTGGACAGTGGTCTGGACAGTGGTCTAGACAGTGGTCTAGAGAGTGGTCTGGACAGTGGCAGCTCTTCTCGCCTTTTCCCTTTCCAGATTTGCTCTTTAGGACCAATGCATATCCATTGAGAGCAGGCCAGTCCATCTTGCAGGTGTCCACTTACTCACGGGATGTGTCCTCTGTACCTGGCACAGTGCTTGACACACAGCAGATGCTTAGTAACTGTGTGTTGATGGAGTAGCCGTGGAAGGGAGCCTCTACATCCACCTCACCTAGCACAGTACTCCAACCAAGAGCACCAGTCCATGCAGACGGGGTGTTGCTGGAGATGATTATATATACTAGTATATGTGAATGCCAAAAGTTCCCACGGATCTTTATTTTTAAGCAGAAATCAAGAATTATGTAATCATGAGATCACAGAAAATATTTTCATGCTTCTTATTCTGTTTCCTTTCAGGCCATTCCTGTGTTTCTCACTTTGCACAATGCAGCTGAAGTAATCGTCTGTGGGCACTGGATGTGTTTTCGGAAAGAGGTAAATGATAATGTGTGATGCCTGTTTCACGTCCCTGCTGTAAATTTCACAGCCTGCCTTTTTTTAACGGCTGAAAGTAGTGTCTACTGTCTCCGGATATCTGTTGCCAGTCAGGACTGCCGGACAGGGGTTATTACTTTCGAGGACCATGGTTTTGACATCTGTCATCCACCAAGCATACGTGGGAGTGCGTGTTGACTCCGTGGGCCTCCAGGCCAGGCCTGAGCCAGGGCCTGGGATGCAAAGAGGGATCCCCTGTGGGCCTCGTGGTTCCCCTCCCAGCGCCTCCCAGTGCCACGTGGACGCCCATGTCCAAGCTTTCTGTAGGGCGCTGGGCATTGCCCACTTCCCACGCCAGGGACAGACATTCCTTTTTCTTCCCAGAGCCAGCTCAGCCTAAGACCAGCTAGGACATGCTTCTTCTCCCCTGTGCCTCCGTCTGTGAGGGGGCAGTGACCTCACCCAGCTCATAGCACTGTCAGGAGGGCGCAGCGCGGCACACATCAGTGCTTCCCACGGTGTCTGGTGCGTAGTAGGTGCTCTGCATGTTAGCTGTATTTATTGACGTTATTAGTGGTGGTTTTAACTTGGTCCCTCTTTCAGGAGTTACTTTTTTCCTAACATCTTCCCTTTTGAAATGATCCCATATCAAAATTTTGGAACTTTTAAGAGAGGCTGGTGAGCCATGCAGGCAGCACACTTCTTACAGGTGGGCAGGAGGGAGGAGCCCCTCCCGTGGCCGAGGCTACTGAGCACCCGTGCGCCCTGCCATTCCTGCCTGTAGCTCCTGCGTTACTGCCCTCCTCTCCATACTGGTTATCCCTCCCTCTCTGCTGGCTGTTTCCCTCGGCCCGCCACACACTCAGTGCTCTCATCAGGGGTGGAGCAGGTCCTGGGAGACGTGCTTGCTTTTAAATTTATCTTTATTGTTGAAAGTATTACAGATGTCCCTTTTCCCCTCCATTGACTCTCTCTACCCCATACTCGTCCTCCTCCCCCACCCTGGTCCTTCACTGCATAGTGTCTGTGTCCACGGTTAAGCATATCTATATATATAAAAGGCTAAGCAACTGTTTGACTGTCCGGCCAGTTGCTATGATGTGTACTGACCACCAGGGGGCAGATGCTCAACACAGGAGCTGCTGAGCTACAGTGACTTGGCAGTGGCAGTTCTTGGGTGATGCACCCCGGCACCAGAGAGTAGGGAGCCCGATTCTGGGTGTGTCACAAGAACCACCCTCTTGCAATCCGGGATCCCTCAGGGGATGTCGGAGAGCTGGAGATCCCCGTAGGCCAGCCGAGGGACCCCTCCTGCCAGAGGAACCCCGCTCACTCTGCAGATGCCCTTCGAGCTGTGGTGCCACCCTAGGTGTGGCCGGCCAGGGAGGGACCACGGGAGGTTGGCTCCAGGGAGTGTCCAGCCTGTCTCGCCCAGTCCCGCCCTGCCGGCCACCTTCTAATGAATTCCCTTTCAATGTGCATGAATCCATGCACCCGGGCACTAGTCCTATAAAGGGTGTTCCAAAATTCACGCAAGATTTGAATATTGCGTGAGCATTAACAACAACAACAATAAAAAATAAAAGCCTAATTTTACTTGGTGTATTGAATCAGATTCTAATATCTGTTGCCCTTTGATCTCAATCCCTTCAATTTGATAGGCATTACCAAGTACCAATTATGGCCTAGGAGCAGGGACAGTGAAGACCAATGAAGACCACGGCTTTGCGTATGTGCCAGCAAAGCCATGGAGGCCATTTACCCGATGTGCTATTCCATACATAACCCTATACTGTATATTTTATGAATCAATAAAAAATTTACAATTTTTAATTATAAACCTGTGTTTTCTATCAAAATTACTTCTTGCATGAATTTTGGGACACCCTTTATAATAAAAGCCCAGAGATTGAACAGTGGAATGACCAGAATGACCACTTGACCAGTCTCTATGACACACACTGACCACCAGGGGGCAGATGCTAAACACAGGAGCTGCCCCCTGGTGGTCAGTGGGCTCCCATAGTGGGAGCACCACTCGCTCAGCTGACCAGGATGAGCGGCTGCTCCCACAGAGGGCCGATCCCCCCAGGCCACGTCCCCCACCAGTGCACGAATCCATGCACTGGGGCACTAGTATACGTATAAGTTCTTCAGTTAATCTCTCCCCACCCACCCTCCCCTGCCGGCCCTCTGAGATTCTGCACTCTGTTCCATGCTTCTATGTCTCTGGATCTGTTTTGTTCGTCAGTTTATTCCGTTCATTAGATTCCACATAGGAGTGAGGTCATGGATACTTGTCCTTCTCTGAATGGCTTATTTCACTTAGCACAGTACTCTCCAGGTCCCCCCTTGCTGTCTCAAAGGGTAAGAGAGCCTTCTTATTTTACAGCTGCGTAGTATTCCAGGGTGTAGATACACCACAGCTTTTTTTATCAACTGTGTTTATAAAACCAAAACTGAACAGGAAAGCCAGCACGCTGCTGTGCCCATGCACACCCCCCCGCCACCTCCACTCTTCTTGTCCTGGCCCTTGCCCACCACTGAGTCTATGCTGTCCACATCCTCCCGTCTCTCTCATCTCCCACCATTTCCTGCTTTCGCCCCCACCATTACCTGAAATTGCTCTGGCAGAAGCCCCTGATGGCTTCCTGTTTGCGACTCTGTTGGTCTTTCGCACCTTTCACCACCCCACACCCTTCTCTCGACTCTCTCGGCTCACATGATCTGCATTCCCCTCCCTGCTGGCCTCTTCCCGAGATACTGGCTCTTTCTTCATAGCCGCTCGTCCAGGGCCTCCCAGGACTCTGCCTCGGGAGCCTAGGAGACCAGACACTTTCTGGACTCCACCCTGTGGCACCGCTGCCTTCAGTTCCCCGTGACTCCCATGTCCCCGTCTCCAGCCCAGCGCTGCCTCTTCAGCTCAGCCCTGGGGCCTGCTCGGTGTTTCCTGGACAGCTGAGCTGCAGAGGGGTCCAGATGGTACTGGCGTGTTTCTCAGACTCGCTTCTCACTGGGCTCTCCCCACCCTGATCACTGTCTCTCCAGCCAGAACCAGCACGTGAGGGCTGTGGGCTGAAAGGGTAAGGGGTGGTGGTGCGGGGGGGACAGGCCTGGCCGGTGGACTGTGGCCGAGCAGGGTCATAAAGGGCCGGGCTGTGGCGCTAGGTTGTGTGTCCCAAACCCTTTGACCTTGGGCAGCTGACCTAATTTCTTGGGGCCTCGGTGTCCTCACATGTAGCCCATAACCCAGTTCATGTAGCCTAATGAACTCAGACGCAGTCAGGACTGGTAGAGCCCGAGGATAGCCACGGCCAGAGCGAGGAGCCCTGGAGGCAGTCCTCTAACCCAGCCACGCGAGGTTTGTGTGTGACGTTGGCAGTGACTTGGAGGCGTGGACTTACCCCTGGATGACACCTCCCACCCCGTGTTCCTGGAGCCCCGGGGGATGGAGCTCTGTAGTGACTTTCTGCTCATTTTTATGCTCCGTGTCTCAGGCCTGAGCTCCTTTAGTCTGAGGGGTTCAAAGTAAAAAAGGTTGCCCAGCTGGCGTGGCTCAGTGGTTGAGCATCAGCCAATGAACCAGGAGGTCGAGGTTGGATTCCCCATCAGGGCACATGCCCGGGTTGCGGGCTCGATCCCTAGTAGGGGGCGTGTAGAAGGCCAGCGATCAATGATTCTCGCTCATCATTGATGTTTCTATCTCTCCCTCTCCCTTCTGAATCAATAAAAACATATTTTTTAAAAATAATAAAATAGCCCTAACTGGTTTGGCTCAGTGGATAGAGCGTTGGCCTGCGGACTGAAAGGTCCCAGGTTCGATTCCGGTCAAGGGCATGTATCTTGGTTGTGGGCACATCCCCAGTAGGGGGCGTGCACGAGGCAGCTGATCGATGTTTCTCTCTCATCGATGTTTCTAACTCTCTATCCCTCTTCCTTCCTCTCTGTAAAAAATCAATAAAATATATTTTAAAAAAATAAAATAAAAAAGTATTCTCTCCTCTGTGGAATGGTGCGCTTGCTCAGGCATGGACTGGTTTGCTGCCCTGTGACAAGCTTCCAACAGCTGGGTGAGCATGCTACTCATAGTAGCGTCGGGGCCTCCCTCCTGTCTCTATCCCTCTGTCCCTACACGTCCATCAGTCCTTGAGATGTTGGTTATATTTAGCTCAGAATCTTTTAGGGACACATTTTCCCCATCATGGGGACAATTATCCAGTTGTTCGGAGCAGGTCACCTGGTGCCTGGGTCATCCTTTCTGTACTGAAGGGCTAGGTGTCGCCACCAGGGGGAAGTGGAGGCAAGGTTAGCCTGTGCCCTGCCCCCTGTGCCCTGCTGAGGCAGGACCCACAGAGATGAGCCAGGGAAGTCTGTGCATTGAAACAGTGGGGGCTGGACTGTTTAGTGATGGGGAGACTTAGGGTCTCCTCATGCAAACCAGGCGTCCTCTCGTCAGTGCTCTCTTTTAATCAGTGTGGTCGTACTTCACCCTTAATCTGGGGTCAGAAAATTATAGTGAGGCCCGGCCAGCATGGCTCAGTGGTTGAGCATTGACCTATGAAACAGGAGGTCAGGGCACAGGCCCGGGTTGCAGGCTCAACCCCCAGTGTGGGGCGTGCAGGAGGCAGCCGATCAATGGTTCTCCCTCATCATTGATGTTTCTATCTCTCTTCCCTTCTCTCTTCCTCTCTGAAATCAATAAAAATAAAATTTTAAAAAAGTATAGTTTGTCCTCAGCCAGCAGAATAACCCTCTGAAACGCTCAGGATTGACCTGTTCTCCTACTTGACCGTTTCCCCGGCAGGTAGAGAGCAGTCTGTGCTAGACTTTCTCCCCGAGTGCAAAGACGAACCCCCTAAGCCCACCACGAACAGGAGGTGACCAAGGGAGCGTCCGCATTAAAATTCCTTCATTTCCCCGAGCTTTGAGGGCCAAGTTGAGATTCCTGCTCTTATTTTTCCTTCTCGGTCAGGGTGGAGTCCAATGTCCCTTCTTTTTTCTGTTTCTTAATTTACACATCATGCCAGAGAATTTATAGCACCGCTGAGAGTCAGAGCTGGATTAATGGAAGGAAAATTAAAGAGAAGGCTGGACCGGGAGTCGGGCACATGCTTCAATCCTTTATCACAGTTACACCGGCCTCTCCCTCCCGTGGCGCGTGGGGCAGGGAGGCTTGGCCCGCGTCTTGCTCTCTCACAGGGGACGTATTTGGACAGGGCTGGGGGTGGAGGGAGGACCGGGTGGCGGGTGGGAAGGCTGCACCCACAGGGCGCTCTGCCGAGGCGACAGCCTGAGCGCTGAGTCATCCTTCCTCTGTCCCGGCAGCGAGGCCTCCGCAACACTCAGTGCAGCTGCTGCTCGGCCCCCAGTGAACTTGGTCTTAATGTTTTCTTTTAAGGAAGAGGGTTTTTAAAGACTAATTATAAATCTCTATTTTCATGCAGAAAACGCCTCCTGCCAAGATCTGTAGGTAAGTTTAAAACACACACACACACTCACAAACCTCTAAACTACAAGATTTAACCTGATTTTTAACTTTGATGATAAAACTGTTTGTTGAAGATTCATACTTGAGAGTTGACAGAGGAATTTGTTATAAATACTCATATATCTCTGTTTTGAGTCTTATTCTAAAATTTACTTCCTCTTTTTCTGGAATATTTTATTCCTAAGGCAAAAACAGCCACTGCTCGATTTCAGTCGTCGGTGCCCAAAACTTCACAGAGTTGTGCAATCCCAATGGAGAGTGAAAATGGAAAACATGGAATGACTTAAAAATTTAAAAATAGTGTTCACAGTTTATTGGGTTGAAAGCATTCCCAGTGGAGAGAGCACTGGCTTGCGAGTCAGGGATCTGCATTGTGACCCTGGGAGACGGCCAGGTGACAGCGGGCAGGTGTCATCGCCACCCCCTCCTCCGTGCCTCAGTGTCCCCGGCAGGAGCTCAGGCAGGCGTGCGCTGGTTCCGACCCGGACGCCTGGTGCGCTTCCTGTCCCCCTGCAGGAGCTCCGTGCCGGGGCGAGAAACCCAGCCAGAGGCTGGTTGTTCCAGCCTTTCTGGGCTTCCATTCAGTCTCTATTTTTCACTTTATTACAGGCTGCTACTTGGAAGAAAAAAAAAGAAACATCAGGACTCATCCCCTTGTTTAAGAGATTAGCACGTGCTGCCCTAGCGGGCGTGGTTCAGTGGATAGAGCGTCGGCTTGCAAACTGAAGGGTCCTGGGCTCGATTCTGGTCAAGGGCAAATGCCAGGGTTGCAGGCTCGGTCCCCAGTGGGTGACATGCAGGAGGCAGCCGATCAATGATTCTCTCTCATCATTGATGTTTCTATCTCTTCCTCTCCCTTCCTCTCTGAAATCATTAAAAAATATTTTAAAGAAAGAGATTAGCAGGTGCTAAATAGGCATGAAAGCCCACCAATACTGAGGCAGTTAGGCATTGCCCAGGGCCTCCGTTGGTGGGAAACCAGGGCTGTCTCACCTCCCCTCAGCCTGGGGCGTCGTCAGCTTGAGGGGACCCTCATGCTTATGGCCTGAGGATGAGGAAGGGTCCTGCATTCTGTAGAGCCTTCATCCGAAGGTAGACCCCAAACTCATTAGGAGCCTCCTCTCCTCCCACCTGAAACCTTCCCATTCCTGGGCAGCCCAGGAAACCCTCCCGACAACGTCACTCCACCTAACCTGTTGCCTCTGAGCCTGGAGCAGTCTGTGCCTTGGAGTCCTCCGCGTGTGTGGGGGTGGGGGGGGGACTGGGGGGCTGGAGAGGGGAGCCTTTCTGAGCCTCAGGATGTCCCATGTTGTCCTGACCTTCCAAGGTCGTATTGCCCCCACTCTGAGGGTCCCTCCATACCAGCCTCTGGGCCTTAGGCCCAGGGCCGGGGATCGAAGCTGCAACTGAGGTATGTGCCCTTGACCGGACTCGAACCTTTCAGTCCTGTGGCCAATGCTCTAACCCAGCCGTGGGCAAACTACGGCCCGCGGGCCGGATCCGGCTCGTTCGGCTGTTCTATCGGGCCCGCGGAGCCGAAAGAGCGGAGGGTTCTTTTGCTCTCCCCTCCGCTCCTTCACCAGCAGCAGTGTTAACATGTATTAGTTCACACAAACACTCCATCCATGCTTTTGTTCCGGCCCTCCGGTCCAGTTTAGGAACCCATTGTGGCCCTTGAGTCAAAAGTTTGCCCACCCCTGCTCTAACCACTGAAAAAACTGGCTAGGGCAGTAGTTTTCAACCTGTACCTCCACCTAGGGCCTCCCACTCCAGCAGATCTCAGGCACCATAGCATCTCATCTGTAAATATCTGAGTATGGATAAGAGACTTTCCTCATAAAACCTTTTATTTGGGAAAGAGGTTTAAACCTACAGAAAACTTGCAAGACCGTTACAAGAAACTCGCTCACATATACCTTTTGCTTAGATTCACCCATTGAGAAAATACATATATACATACATATCACATAAATAAGAATGTGCATATACAATTATTCTTTAATTTTTTTCTGAGCCCTTTTAGAATAAGTTGCAGAGACCTCGTCCTTACCCCTGAATACTTTAACGTGTATCTCCTAAAAATAACACTCCTGTGTAAACTGCAATTAAACTTAGAAAATATGTATCTTGCACAACCCTGTTCTCTAATGTGGAGTCCATGTCCACACTTGGCCGTCTATCCCAATGTTGTCTTTCATGGTAATCTCTCCCCGAGATGTTGTGTCTGCATGCTCTTCAGTCTGGACGGTCCCTCTGCCTCCCGTGGTCTTTCACTGCCTTTGCAGTGTGTGTGTGTGTGTGTGTGTGTTAAGTTTTTTTCTATTAAATTTTTTGGGGGACATTGGTCAACATGAACATATAGGTTTCAGTGTGGGTTTCTATTGACAGGATCTCTATATGCACCTTGTGCCCAGCACCCAGTCAGATTTCCTGTCCCCACATGGTATTAGCCTTTGCATTTTTGAAGAGGGGAAGCCCAGTTTTGTGGATTGTCCCTAAATTTGAGTTTGTCTCAAGTGTTTGCTTATGATTCAGCTTTGATTTTGCAAATGTCCTGCCAACGCCCGTCTTTGGGGAGACGGCTGGTGGTCGGTGGGGCACACAGTTGAAAACTACAGAAGTCATGGGCTCTCTGAGAGTGGACGGGCCGGGCTCGGTCTCGCGGGACCGTGGCCTCCACCGAGCTCCGTCCGTGTATCTCAGCCCCATGCTCTCGAGGATTCGCGGGTGCTGAACCCTGATGCTGCTTGTCTTCCTTCTCTCCACAGCGCCCTCCTGCTCCTGGCCGCTGCGGGGAGCCTCCCCTTCAATGACGCCCAGGTAAGCTCAGTCAGCGAGCTTTCCCTCCACAGTTCTCTTACCATGAAGCCTGCGCATGGGGGCAGAATTCCCCAGTCCTCCCTTTGGGATCAGGATGAGCCTGGTGCGCGCACAGGCATTGAGTGCTTTCAGGCCGGTACCTGCTGGCCAGGCCAACGCCTTCCCTCGGGGCCCCACCTTCTCCCCAGGCTGCGCAGTGGGGCTGCCGAGCTCTGGCCTCTGGGTGCTGCGGTGGGTGCTGCGGTGGGCGCTGCGGTGGGCGCCATCTGCCTCCGTAGGTTCTCAGAGAGCCTGCAGCCAGCGCCCGAGTTGCCCGAGCCTCGCACATTGGGGCGCAGCGGACTTCTGTCCCGAGGCCTCTTCTGCAGAGGGACTTTCACCTGCCCCCCTGTTTTTCTGTCTGAGGCTGAGGCCCAGCCGCACTGCAGGAGTCCTCTCGCTGCTGGGACTTTCTTTGCTCCCAGCATTTACCAAGGCTCCGGGAAGTGTCAGGCCCCGAGCCAGACTCTGGACACAAAGACGCGTCCTCATTCAGACAGAAGGCGGGGTCTCGTCAGAGCAAAGGAGAGGAGAGCAGAGATTGAGAGGATTGTCAGAGCGGCCAGGGCTCTTCCCGGGTGGGGTGGGCGTGTGAGCACCTGAGAGACCTAGGGACGGAACGGGAAGCTCACGGTTCCGGGGCCCGCTGTGTGCTGGGCTCGGGCCGATGCTCCCTGTGCCCTACTTAAACCCTCAAGCCCACAGGGATCACTGTGTCTCCATGTCGTAGCCAAAGACGAAGGCGGCCCATGTGGTCACCAGCAGACGATTGAGTGGGATTTTAGAGTTTAACCCAGATCTTTCCGATGCTGGAGCCAGGCCCTGCTTTCTGGACCTAATCATGAAGAGGGAGGAGGGTTAGCCAGGAGCAAGCAGGGGTGGGCCCCGCCCTGGGGTGCCCTAAGCATGCTGGGACTCACTCCATTGAGCACCTACTACGCATGTGGGTGCTTCTAGGCTGGTCACTGGCTCCTGGAATTTACGTTCAAGTGCAGGTGGCGACAGAGACAGGAATTAGTAAAACTGGGATGAGAAGCTCTGTGAAGACAGGAGGGGAGGGGAGTAGGGCTGAGCCGGGGGAGCATTGTGACCGGAGAGCAAGTTCCCTTTCTCTGTAGAGGGGCCATGGATGCGCTGGAGGGGGCCAGGGCTTGTCACGATGCCGGGTGCCCTGAGTTTGGAGTTCACCCTGAAGTGTCCCTGGAGCACTGCCGAGGGATTTGAGGCCCTAGGTGGTGACATCATCAGGCGGCCTTCTAGATGCCGGGGGCGGGGGGCGGGTGCCGGGGCGGGGGGGGTGCGGGGGTGACGGGGGGGCGGGGGGAGCGGGGGTGCCGGGGGGGGGGTGCGGGTGGTGGTGGAGGGGGGAGGGGGAGAGGGCTGGGGGCAGGGAGCATGCTGGGAGGATTGGCAGGCACCTGGTGAGACCCTTACTCCAGGCCTCACAGTCCCGTCTGGGCCCCTGGCTGGTGCCCGTGCCTGGCACTGTGCGCTGACATTTAGGGTATCTGATTGCCAGACTGGCCTGTTCGTGGGAACCTGTAGCCATATTTCTTCAAATCCTGTCTTACAGTTTGATCCAGACGGGTACTTCTGGGCTGTAATTCACTTACTCAGTGTAGGTAAGTCTTAAAAGAACGCTTGCTATGATAAGTAAGGGTTATTATTTAGATCTTACTGTGAATCTACTTTTTAGTGACTTTGGACAACAGGAAGATTAAATACAGTGTCGAGGTTAAAATAAATGGACATTCTCTGGTTTGATTGTCCTGTTTGGGAGGTTTCCTCAAACTGTATTTCCAAAACAGTCTCTCTTTGGGGACAAACACAAACTCACCACGGCACGGCTCTGCTTGCTCGGGCCCTCCCTTGGGGGGCTGGTCGGTCTTCCCTAAACACGGTGGGAAGAGACCCAGAAGTTTGTGCCAATGACACCCCATCAATATACAAAAAGTAACTGGGTGAAATAGAAGGGCCACCTGACTGTGTTCAAGTCACATGTTCAGTGCTCTTGTCTGTGGTCCTGGGGCACCGTGCCCCGAGGTACCCACTGTCAGACACCCAGTGTTTCTCCTGCCCATCACTCGACAGCTTCCTGTTAACCACACCGTGACCACCAGCCTCCCCCAGCACCTCTGTGCTGAAGGCATCACCATCGGATTATCCACGTCCACCTCCAACCTCCCGGAGTGTGGCCGCCCTGTGGGCGTGGGGGACCCTCCAGGAGAGAGGGCCTCCATCTTTCTCTGGATGAGCTGCTTCCCTGGCGGTGCAGGCAGCCCCTTCCCCAGAATGTCCTGTGCCAGTAACACGTTGCTTCCTTTCAGGGGCCTATAAGATTCTCCAGAAGTCCCTGAAACCCAGTGCGTTAAGGTGAGCGTTCAGAGTGGTGTGTTATGGTTTGGTTAAGGAGCAGGGTGAGACCCAGGAGCCAGGGCTGCTCCTGGTCTGCAGACTGCCAGGCGGGTGCAGTGGGCAGCAGGCTCAGCAAGAGCCCTCCTTTTGTCTCTGAGCAGCTCCAGACAGGTGCCCAGGGCCTCCCACGGGCCAGCGTTAGCGACGGGCAGAGAGGGAAAGTCTGCCTGCCTCCTTCAGGGGTTACTAGTTCTTCCTTGGCTCAGGGCTGTTTTTCCTAATCCCCAGCCCTCCCCAGCCTGACTTGGGTTAGGCCCTGAGTCCCTGTGCTGGGGAGAGTGAGGCCCTCGCTGTGGGCAGTGGGCGAATGTGAAGGAAGGGAACCCAGGCCGGGGCTGGGCTGGCCTGTGAGGTCGGAACCCCAACCAGCCATCTGGCTCTGGGTCCTAGGCCCTCCTAAGGCCAAGAGGGAAGAGGTGCGGAGGGAGTGGTTCCTGGGAGCAGGTTACACCTGAGAACGTGTGACTCTGGGTCCTATAGCACCCGTTGTTCTTTTAATAAAGTGTTTTTTGCTGCAAAAAGCCAGTCAAGTTGCCAGATAAAATATAGGGTACTCAGTTAAATTTGAATTTCAGATAAGCAGTGAGTAATTTTTTTTTAGTGTAAGTATGTACCATGCAATAATTAGAGCATGTTATAATGAAACATTGTTCTTTATTTGAAATTCTGGTTTCTTTGAGTGTCCTATATTTTTATTTGTCAAATATAGTAACCCTAGGAGCTGGGTCCCTGATCTGAGCTAGTTGACACTCGTTTAAAGTGGCCCATGAACCCATCTCCCTCTCTCTCTCTCTCTCTCTCTCTCTCTCTCTCTCTCTCTCTCTCTCTCTCTATATATATATATATATATATATATATATACATATATCCTATCTAATAAAAGAGAAATATGGTAATTAGTGTACGACCGCTACCCTTCCCATTGGCTAATCAGGGCAATATGCAAATTAACTGCCAGCCAAGATGGCGGCCGGCAGCCAGGCAGCTTAAAGTGAACATGAGGCTTGCTTGTTTCAGTGACGGAGGACTCCAACGTTCTCTGCCTGCTGCTGCAGGCCTCTGAGCTGCAACTCTAAGCAACTATGTTACAAATATAGAAGCTAAGCAAAACCCCAGAAACCTGCTTTAGTCTGTCGGGCTTCAGCCAGCAGGATCGCAACATTGTTTCAAATACAGAAGGTAAACAAAGGCCAGAAACCTGCTTTCAGCAGCGGAGGCCTAAGAGCTGGAGCCAAGCCTCAAAGTTAAAGCTGGCCCAGAATAAAAAAAAAGAAAGAAAGGAGCGGTTGGGAGCTTCAGTCACCCACCAGCCTGAAAACAGCCCTCAGCCCCTCACCCAGACTGTCCAGGCACCCCAGTGGGGGCCCCCACCCTGAAGAGTGTGTGACCAGCTGCAAACAGCCATCATCCCCTTACCCAGGCTGGCCAGGCACCCCAGTGGGGACCCCCACCCTGATCCAGGACACCCTTCAGGGCAAACCAGCCGGCCCCCACCCGTGCACCAGTCTTCTATTCTATATAGTAAAAGGGTAATATGCCTCCCAGCACCGGGATCAGTGGAGCCGAGAGGCCTCCCGGCACCGGGATCAGTGTGACAGGGGGCAGTGCCCAAACCCCCTGATCGCCCTGCGGCTCTGTGTGTGACAGGGGGCAGGGCCACAACCTCCCTATTTGCCCTGCTCTGTTCGTGACAGGGGAAGGCGCCCCAACCCCCTGATCAGCCCTGCTCTGTGCCTGATAGGGGGAGCTCCCCAACCCCATGATTGCCCTGTGGCTCTGTGTGTGACAGGGTGCGGCGCCCCAACCCCCTGATCGGCCCTGCTCTGTGTGTGACAGGGGGCAGCGCCCCAACCCCCTGATTGGCCCTGCTCTGTGAGTGATAGAGGGAGGTGTCCCAACCCCCTGATCCGCCCTGCTCTGTGTGTGACAGGGGGCGGTGCCCCAGCTCCCCTATCGGCCCTACTCTGTGAGTGACACGGGGGAGCTCCCCAACCCCCTGATGGGGCCTGCTCTGTGCGTGACAGGGGGCAGTGCCCCAACCCCCTGATTGGCCCTGCTCCGTGGGTGACAGGGGGTGGCACCGCAACCTCCCCATCGACCCTGCCTTGAGTGTGACGGGGGCGGTGCCCCAACCCCCCAATCGGCCCTACCCTGAGCGTGACTGAGGGTGGCATCACAACCTCCCAATCTGCCCTGCTCTGTGCATGACAGGGGGCGGCGCCCCAACTCCCCAATCGGCCCTGCTCTGAGCCCAACCAGGGGCTGCACCTAGGGATTGGGCCTGCCCTCTGCCACCCGGGAGCAGGCCTAAGCCAGCAGGTCGTTATCTCCCGAGGGGTCCCAGACTGCGAGAGGGCACAGGCCGGACTGAGGGACCCCTCCTCCCCCCCGAGTGCACAAATTTTTGTGCACCGGGCCTCTAGTGTATATATATATATATATATATATATATATATATACACTAGAGGACTAGAGGCCTGGTGCATGAAAATTCATGCATTGGAGTGGAGGGGGGTGTCCCTCAGCCCAGCCTGCCCCCTCTCACAGTCCGGGAACCCTCAGGGGCAGCAGGCGACCTGGTGATCAGGGGAAGGCGACGCCCCATCACACCTCTGCTGCTGCCACTGCTGGCAGCACAAGCCTTGGCCGGCCCCGGTTACCTGAGCCTCGGACAGCCCTGGGCGGCTGGGGGGCTGAGGGGACTGGGGGACTCTGGAGGCAGGTGTGCAGAGCAGCTGGGCCCGACCTTGCCCCATGCCTGCTGTCCCAGCGGGACTGAGGGGACTGGGCGCCGCCATCTTTGAGGGCAGGGCAGTCAATTAGCATATTCCCTCCTTATTGGCTGTGGGCGTCGCCATCTTTGAGGGAGTGGCAGT
The DNA here is from genome assembly GCF_964212035.1 of Myotis nattereri. Classification (NCBI taxonomy): domain Eukaryota; kingdom Metazoa; phylum Chordata; class Mammalia; order Chiroptera; family Vespertilionidae; genus Myotis; species Myotis nattereri. The sequence continues at coordinate 94,470,558 of NC_138083.1, forward strand.
CAATTAGCATGTTCATTCCTTATTGGCTGCGGGCACTGCCATCTTTGAGGGTGTGGCAGTCAATTAGCATATTCCCTCCTTATTGGCTGTGGGCGCCGCCATCTTTGAGGGAGTGGCAGTCAATTAGCATGTTCATTCCTTATTGGCTGCGGGCACTGCCATCTTTGAGGGTGTGGCAGTCAATTAGCATATTCCCTCCTTATTGTCTGTGGGTGCCGCCATCTTTGAGGACATGACAGTCAATTAGCATAATTCCTCCTTATTGGCTGTGGATGCCACCATCTTTGCAATGGTGTGAGGGTCAATTAGCATATTCAGTCTTTATTAGATAGGACATTAAAATCATAATATGCTAATTAGACTGGACAGCCGAACGACCTTCCGGACGTCATTTCGGACATCCTTTCAGACGAAGTCACCATGGCAGGGGCCGAGGCAGAGGTCGTTGGGCGATGAGGCAGGCAGATGAGCAGTTAGGGGCGATCAGGTAGGCAGGCAAGCAGTTAGGGGTGATCAAGCAGGCAGGTAGAGTGGTTAGGGGCGATCAGGCAGGCAGGTGAATGGTTAGGACCCAGTGGTCCTGAATTGTGACAGGGATGTCTTACTGCCGTTTTAGGCCTGATCCCTGTGGGATCAGCAGTTGGACATCACCCAAGGGGTCCTGGATTGTGAGAGGGTGCAGGCCGGGCTGAGGGACCCCTCCCCCCCCTTTGCACAAATTTCGTGTACCGGGCCTCTAGTATATATATAAAAGCCTAAATGACTGTTACAATGGAACGACCGGTCGCTATGATGCACATTGACCACCAGGGGGCAGATGCTCAATTCAGGAGCAGCCCCTGGCCGGCAGGCCCCTATCACCGGATTAGGGCTAGGTCCTGGGCTGGGCGGGGAAACGGGTGGGTGGTGGCAGATGCAGCCCTTTTCCCAGAGGGGCTGAGGGCCAGCTCCCTTGTTGGGGCCAGTGGCCAACCTCCCAGGTTCCTCCCCCTGGTGGTTGGCAGGCCCCAACCACCCAGGGTCAGGCCCCGGGCTGGGACGGGGAACCGGGGTGGGTGGCGGCGGATGCGGGCAGTGAGGGGAGGAGGAAGAGGGGAAGCAGGGAGGTGGGAAACCTGATCAGCCCTGATTGCCAACCAGGCCTAGGAACCCCCACCCGTGCATGGATTTCATGCACCGGGCCTCTAGTGAGAAATAATCAGCCAAGTGAGTGTGTGTGACCAGACTAGGAAATGTGTTTTTCAAATGAGCCAGGATTTAGTTTTGAGTATGAAGTACTCTTCAGACCATTTATTGATAATTTATAAATGTAGTAACTTATGCATGGATATAATTTATTAACACAGGATAGCGACTACTTTGTATATGTAAAACACTTCTATGATTTTATGTCTTGTCTTTTTCTTATTCCTTAGTGACATCGACCAGCAGTACCTAAACTATATATTCAGGTAAAATATAATTTACATTTTCAAAGAATAACTCATATTTCTAGAGCTTATTTCCCAATAATGTGACTTGGGAGTTCTGAGCCAACATGCCCCCACGGAGGCGAGCTAAGTGTCTGTGAGGGACCAGTCAGGACACCAACCAGCAGCCCTGCCTAGACTAGGTGGGAGGGAACCTGGACCAGGTGGGAGGGAACCTGGACCAGGTTGGGGGGCCTCTGTCCTGCCTACAATTCAGAGGCTCAGTCTCTCCCGGGAGTGTGAAGTCTGTACGGCTAAGGGGACAATTTCCCTAGAGCCCACAGCCTCCCGCTAGCCTGGGCCCTGGACTTCCCTCCCCAAGTGGTCCTGACCTTGAACCCAGGGCCTCCCTGGTCTGTCTTCCCAACTCACTCCCAGACCCAGTGGTGCCCGAGAGAAGGCTGTCAGTGGAAGATGGTGGGTGGACTTGCAGGCTGAGGTGTCCACATGCAGTATGTGAGGTCCTCGGGGTGCAGGATGCAGCCTAAGGTGGAAGGGGCAATGGAGCCAGGAGCCAGAGCCGGGGCCGGGTCTCCCCATGGTGCCACCTCTGGCAGGGAGCTCCTGGGACTCCGAGATTCTAACTTTTAATCTGGCCCAGGTTGTTTTGAGGCTATAATCTCTGTTTATACCCCTCTCCTTGTTTTGCAGATGAAATTGTGTGAGTGTGCACGTGTGTGCGTGTGCACGCATGTCTCTGTGTGTTTATGCGCATGTGTGTGTGTGTGCATGTGTGTGTGCATGTGCATGTGTGTGGTGTGTGTCCGTGTGAAAGGGGTGTGCGCAGCTGTTCTCTCTGGGGTGTGACTTGTGAGACGGAAACAATGGGTTGGAGCTCAGCCTGTGGAGATGATCGTTTCTCCTATTTCTCCATTGCATTTCCCATGGGTGCAGGAGCGTCTTCTCTCTTGTTTGCTATGTCCCCAGATTAGAGCAGCACCTGGCACTTCCTAGGCACTCAGTAACGATTGCTGAGTGAATGGATTTAAAAGGTCTGCTGGTAGCTGGCCTGATTGGTCTTGGGTAAAAAGTCTTATTTCTGACCTCTGACTGGACCCGCTGCCTGGGTGGCTGGAATGAAGGACAGTACAGAGGCGGGCTCAGGCCCGGGAGGCGCTGTCCACGGGCCGGGGAGGCGGGAGAAGCTCCCAGAGAGGAAGGTGGGCGGGTGCCAGGAAGAATACGGCCTCCTCCTCCCTTTCCTCCTCCTCCTCTTCCTCCTTTGGCATCGATTGCAAACCAGTCCAGGTAGTTTTCACGCCCATGGTGAATGGGATGGGTCATTTTGTGGGCTGGCTTCCTGGACATTGAACTTCCCTGCTATGCAGTTAATTTTGTGGCAAAAATAGACTGAGCTCACAGTCCACGGCTACGGGTTAGCACGCAGCTGGAATTCAGGGGCTGCTTCATGCGGCCGACACGGCTCTGTGGCGGAGGCGGTGTGGACAGTTAGCGGCACGGCTGGCCCTCGGTGGTGGGGCATGGACGCTCAGCCCCGGGCCCAGCCTGCAGCACTTCAGGTGGGAGGGCCCCTGTCCTGCCTACAGTTCAGAGGCCTCACTGTCACCGAGGAGCTGGACTTGGAGGGAGCCCGCCCGTGAGGTCGCCCGCCGGGTCCACAGCTTCCGAGTGGAAGGGGGAGCGGGGAAGGCGTGCTGTGCCCCGTGCGAGCTCCTTCCCTCGTGTTTCCTTTTCAGCGTGGCGCTCCTGGCAGCCGCAGCGCACCCCACAGGTAAGCTCACCCTGCGTGTGCGTGCTGTACGGTGTCTGTTCAGTGCAGGGCCTGACCGGCCGTGTCTCTGAGGACGTGTTGGCGGGAATGGAGCTGCCTTCCAGGGGGTCACGCCCAGGGTTAGAAATGGCCCGGAACCTTCCGGAGTCATCGCCCACACACTCACTCTCACCCCTCCTTTAGTTAAACACTCACATGTGATAAATGGAACAAAACAATCCACTTGATAAAACACACACAGCCCCCAGAGAGAGGGAATTCAGAACGTTTCTTCAAGTCCAGACGGCACCCATTGGAAACTTTGGGTCTGGAAGGGCCACAGGCCTTGGTCCTGTGTCCTGAAGGTCCCGATGAACGTGTGCCATGACGAGGAACTGCTGTCCGTGCGGCCCACACACTCCCGTGCTACTAATACTCGGCACACCCTGCCCCCCTCCATCCCCCTCCACCCCAGTCCCCCTCCATCTCCCCAACCTCCCACACCCCCTCCACCCCCCTCCACCACCACACCCCCTCCATCTCCCCAACCTCCCACACCCCCTCCACCCCCCTCCACCACCACACCCCCTCCATCTCCCCAACCTCCCACACCCCCAGCTCCTGGGCTTCAGAACCAGGAGGCGGCAGAGCAGGGCTTGAAGGCCCGGCCCCTCCCGCGCTCTGAGACTCCCAGCTTGGAAGGATGAGCGTCAATGCTCAATTCCTTTCCTCGGGATGTTTTTGGAAGACTTGCTGCTTTTTAAATCTCTTGACTTCTTGTTTGTGACCAAGTTCAAATTCCAGAGAGGGAAGCAGCCAGTATGTGTGATTATTTCCTCTCGCACCAAGTGGGACTGAAAGAATGAGCTGACTTCACGCGAAATACATGTGCCCTTTGGACCAGCACCTAAAATGAGCGTCCATGGCCGGCCTGGCCCTGCGCCGGTGCTGTCATTAAACATGACAAGGGAAGAGGATGTCAGGCGGCTCTCAGTCTGGTCTTAGGTCTGAGGCGGAAGAGAACAGTCTTGAAAAGAGGATTATTTTTGTGCCCCCTCTGCCGCGGGCGGGCAGGGTGCTGCTGGGGAAGGGGAGGATCCAGGGTTGCAGGGAGGGGTTCCCGCTGTGGCTCCCAGCTCGAGTGGTGCCGTCTTGGGCAAATCTCTTAACTTCTCTGAGCTCCAGGCAAAGGGGGTTATGTTACATCGTCAGGGCCCTGAGAAAGGTGATATGTACAGCTTCAGCAGGGGTCCTGCAGGGCCGACTCCCTCAGCGGGCATCCTTACTATCAGACGGTTATTGTAAGAAAGGGCCATAACAGGAGCCCTAGGGAACTGGTGTGAACTCAGTGCGGGCAGCTCCTCGCTCAGGGGCTGGGCGGAGGCCCTGGCCGTGCATTGCTGGGACCATGGGCCCGGGCGTGCGGGCCACCTCTCACCCTCGCTGTGCCCGCAGGTGACCTCCTCCGTGCCCTGGACTTCCCCTTCTTGTATTTCTACAGATTCCACGGCAGCTGCTGCGCCAGGTAATCTGACCTCACGAAATCCTCGCTGTTCATTCCTGTTCCTGTTTTGTGCTCCCAGCTGTGTCTTCGCTTCGGCGAAGCCCAAGGTCACTGGTGGTTACCCATCGCGTGGCCGGGCGGTGGCGGGGGCAGGCTGGGTGCTCTGAACACCCTCGGGTGCGCAGAGCTGGCCTGGGCCTTCGAGGACCCCTGTCCTGCGGAAGTGTTCAGGCTCCAGCAGTGGTTTCCAAACTTGCCCAAGAGCTGGGATTTCCCGACTTTTTGTTCTCTCCACAAACAATTCTTTCAACGTTAGTCTGAGCTAGTTGAGGTCAAGGGAAGATTGGGGTCCACAGTCCTACCCTCTCCACTTCCACCTTGGCTCCCTCTTGCTCCTGAAGGGCAGCCTCCAAAAAAGACCCCACAAAACACCTCCACTGAACCCCAAGGTTATGAGACAGATTGTGGGGACCATTGAGCAGGAGCTGGCTCAGTGGTCAGGCCCCTCCCCGGGCCTGACTTTGCTGCACTGGAGGCGCAGGTCTCTGGGGCAGACTCCCCGCGTGCCCTGGGCTGTGGTGGAAAAGCCGACTCGGGTGAGGCCCAGCCCGTGCTCCCTGAGGGCGTCTTGGCCCCGGGAATAGTAGCCTGCAGGGCTGTGTGTACTGGAGAGGGAATCTGATGCCTGCGCCTGTGCCTGGCCCGTAAATGATGGCCATCGTTGTTCCTGCTGCGGCCGCCTGTGCCTGCAGAGCGTGAGCCAGTGCTCCAGAAAGTCCCGGCCAAGGCCAGGCCCCGCCCTCCCAGAGCTCACAGTCAGGCCAAAGCCACCACCAGCACCTGCCACACAGTCAGAGGGGGGCCCTGGGGGTGCCAATGGCCCAACTCCCAGACCTGCCCGTAGTTTGGGGCACAGCTGCAGGTGCGTCTCTTGCTTTTCGAGCCGCACTCAGCCCTCACTGCGCGTATTTGCTGAGTCGGCCTCCGCCATGGCGTCCCTGCCATACTCCCTTCCCCAGCCCCCTGCCCCTAAATGTCAGGAGGAGCCATCATTCTGCTTGGAGTTCCCTATGCTTTGCACTTGGCCACATGGTGACCTTGAAGATGGTTCTCGTGCAGGCCACTGCTTCCCTGACCACGGCTGTGTCAGTGCCGTGCGGCCCCCGAGATGCTGCCCACCTTCGGCCCCCAGGGTGGGGGTGCGTGCAGGTCACCCCTGGGGTTGGCTCGTTCCTAGAACGCCACTGCTGTGTGGTGACTTCGCTTGAGAACGTGTCATGGGAGCCAGCCCTCCCCTTTCAGGTCTTACCTCGAACCCAGACCCTCTGCCCTCAGGTGGTGCTTTCCTTTGGGAATCTGTCCTTGGCCTGTGTTCTGCTGGGAGAAATGGAAGCTGCTTGGCAAGCACCAAGCTCCAGCAAAATGGGGGGGGGGGGGCGGGTGGTGCTGCCCCCCTTTCTTTTGGTCATGATGTAACAGACCTCCCACATTTCCGTGCCCCCTCCCCACCTCTGGTAAATGCTCTCTTCAAAGCTCCTGAGGAAAGTAGAGCTTCCTGGGTTTTCACTTGTCATTTTTAAGTCCAGAGATCACTGGAAGCAGGTGCACTAGGTGTGTGACAATTAGAAAGTGGCTGGTGAAGTGTAACAGGAAATAGGCCCCTGTTGGCTCCGAGAAGACAAGCCTCACTCACAGGTGGCTTCTCCTTCCAGTGGCCTTTTGGGGTTCCTCGTCACGCTCAGCGCCGTGAAGCTGAAGAGCCTGGTGGCCCCCGGGCAGTGTGCGGCCTGGCTGCTCCTGGCTCAGGTAAGAGACGAGGGTGGAGTGGTCTTGGGCTGGACCAGAGCTGGCAGAGCTGGCACTGTCAGGGGCGTCTCCACGGAGTCCCTTCTGGGCGCCGGCCCTCGCCTGATCCCCACTCGGGTCCATGTCTGCGCTTCCTCCTCGTGCTCCTGGCAGGGGCGCTGGGGACCCCCTCGCTCTCCTGACCCTGGTTTCCCATCTGAACACGGGAGGTTTTATAAACAAACAGCATCTCGAAAGCTTCTCGTAAGAGCCTGCCCTCTGGGTGCACGGGGCGTTCTGACCCCTTCCTGGGCCGTGAGTGTCCAGAGCCCAACTGACCAGGAGTTTCACATCAGAGGCGGCAGAGGAAGGCAGTGGGCCCAGACCAGGCACTGGATGACGACGGAAAAGGGTGACTTACGGTAGGACCGCCCACGGGCACCTGACTGGCCGGCTCTGCGTGAGCAGGGAGCTGGGAGAGAGGAGACAGCTGGGGGAGCAGGAGCAGCTGGGGGACCAGGACCCTCGGAGATCCTGGGGGCCGTCCTCCTGGTGGAGCATTTGGTTCCGTCGTGTCGCCCGCAGGGGCTGCCTGCGAGGAGTGGCCGTTGTTAGTGAACTTGATGGAGAAATAACCACCGAAGCAGGTGCCCTTATCATCTCTATGTTGATTGGTCGCCCCCCCCCCCCCCCCCGAAAACAAAGGCATGTCTTTGAAATGAGACTTCACAGCGGCCTCTTCGCCTGTGTGGCCTCCTGAGGGAGAGCATGGCTACTTCTGACCCCACAGACGGGCAGCGTGGCTGAGATGCGACTTCCCGCAACGGGGGAGCATGTGGACACAGCCTTCCCACGCCAGCTGGAAAGCCGGAGCGAGCAGACGGACCACAGACGCCGCCCAGGAGAGGCTTTGTCCCTGAGAGCCACGGCTCTGGGTCTGGGTCGGGCAGCGCGTTCTCGCCTGAGGCTGCTCCCGTGCCTTCCTCCCCAGCTCTGTCCGTGTGATGGTGGAACCAGAGCGGGCGGCTGCGAAAACCAGCGGCCTTGGTGGTGCTTCCAGACTATTCCATGCACAGTATTTTCAGTTAAATGGCCGTGTCAGTGTAAATGAGCAAGAAGAGACAGTGGCCCTACGGTCCTGAGCTCACAGCCCTCTGTGGCACCAGCGGTGGACAGTGGTCTACGGGGACATGGGGAGCTCTGTGGGGTGAGAGGCCATCAGGGGCTGGACAGCTTTGCATGTGCCCAGGCTGTCTGTGCACCAGACGCAGAGGTGTCGTGTGCCGGAGCCCCCACACTCTGCCCGCAGAGCCCAAGCGCACTCATGGGAGGGGAGCGAGCCAGCAGCAAGGGAAGGCCGGGCGCAATGAGCCCCCTGAGATTCGATGTGCACCCCGTCCACTCACCGCCAGAAGCAGAAGCCTTTCTGGCTCTGAGTATGTGAGCACGACAACTCTAAGCTGTGCAGACGGGGAGGGGGGGGGACCCCGAGGAAAGCAGGCTGTGCACACGGCACAGGAGGGGGGGTGACCCCGAGGAAAGCAGGCTGTGCACACGGCGGCAGGGGGCAGGGGTGACCCTGAGGAGAGCAGGCTGTGCACACGGCACAGGAGGGGGGGTGACCCCGAGGAAAGCAGGCTGTGCACACGGCGGCAGGGGGCAGGGGTGACCCTGAGGAGAGCAGGCTGTGCACACGGTGGGGGGGGGGGTGACCCCGAGGAAAGCAGGCTGTGCACACGGCGGGTGGGGGGGGGGGTGACCCCAAAGAGCAGGCTGGAGAACACACATGGGAAAAGTGGTGAAGACCTCAGAGCTGCACCTTCCCTGGGAGACGGATCTTACAGACTCGGTGCAGGCAGGTTCCTGAGCGAGGACAGCACCGACGACAGTGCTCCACAGGAAGTTGGGCCTAGAGCTGCTGCCGGTGTTACGTCCAGTGTCCGGTGGCCAGCAGAAAATTAGACACTTTCCGAGAAACAGGAAGGCGTGATTTATGCCAGGAAAGTCCGTCAGTAGGAGCCATGTCTCTGCAGCCTCAGATTTGCAGCTTAGCAGAAAAAGACTGCAGGGCGGTTGTTTAAATATGTTCCTACACAGAAAGGAAACCACATTCAGAGAATTCAAGGAAAGACAATACAGAATCTCAATATAGAGAACGAAATGATTTTGAAAAAGAAAGCCAAGTGGAAAATCTGGAGTTGACAGTATAACTGGCATGACTTGACAGATTCTATTTTTTTTTTATGTATATTTTATTGATTTTTTTACAGAGAGGAAGGGAGAGAGATAGAGAGCTAGAAACATCGATGAGAGAGAAACATCGATCAGCTGCCTCCTGCACATCTCCCACTGGGGATGTGCCCGCAACCCAGGTACACGCCCTTGACCGGAATCGAACCTGGGACCCCTCAGTCTGCAGGCCGACGCTCTATCCACTGAGCCAAACCGGTTTCGGCCAGATTCTATTTAATAATAGATGTGAGATGACCCAGGAGGCAGAACAAAGGGAATTCTTCGATCTAAAGAACAAAGATTAAAAAAACCCTGAAGAACTATAAACAGAGGCTTAGAGATCTGTGGGACATCAACCACAGCAACATATATATAATAAGAAATCCAAAAGAAGAGGAAAGAGAGGTAGAAAAAAAATAGTATTAATGGATGACTTCTCATAAAAAACAACGGAGGATAACACATTTAATGTGCTGAAAGAAAATCTCCAACCAGGAATTCTGTACGCAGCAAAACTATCCTTCAAATATGAACGAGAAAGAAAGACATTCGCAATTAAAGACAGGGATTTGTTGCTAGCAGTCATATCAATAGTTGCATTAAATGGGAATAGACTAAATAGCCCACTCAAAAGTCAGAGATTGTCAGTCTGGATAAAAAAGCAAGACCCAGCTGTCTGCTGTCTGTAAGGACACATCTTAGATTCAGTCACAGAGGTTGAAAGTGAAAGGATGGAAAACATAACCATGCAAACAGCAGCCACACTACAGCCAGAGTGACTCTATTATCCACCCAGACTTCATGACAGGAACTGTCACTAGGGAAGGACACTTGGTGATGACAGAGGGTTAAGACGTTCGGAAGATGGACAGTTATAAACATACACACCTAACAACAGCCGCCCAAAGTGTATGAAGCAACAAGTGACAGAATAGGAAGGAGAAACAGTCATAGTTGAAGATTCTAATACTGTGGGGAAGCAGGCCGGGCAGCCACTGGAAAACAGTGTGGATCTTCCTCAGAAAATGAAAAACGGAACTGCCTTTTGACCCAGCGACCCCACTTCTGGGACTAAGAATCCTGAAACACCAATCAAAGAATATACACACCCCTATGTTCATAGCAGGAGCATTTACAACAGCCAAGACCTGAAAGCAGCCAAGTGCCCATCCGTGGATAAAAGCTGTGGTGCATCTACACCATGGAATACTACTTGGTCGTAAAAAAGGGGGAAGCCTTACCCTTTGCGACAGCATGGAGGGACCAGGAGAGGATTATGCTGAGTGAAATAAGCCAGTCGGAGGAAGACAAGTACCATGTGGTCTCAGTTACATGTGAAATCTAATGAACAAAATACATCCAGGGACATCGATGCATGGAACAGACTGAGCTGTCAGAGGGAGTGGGAGGGAGATTGAATGAAGAAGGTGAAGAGCCTGGCTGGTGTGGCTCAGTGGTTGAGCATCGACCTAGGAACCAGGAGGCCACGGTTTGGTTCCTGGTCAGGGCTCGTGCCAGGGTTGCGGGCTTGCTCCCCAGTAGGGGGCGTGCAGGAGGCAACCGATTGCTGATGTTTATCATTGATGTTTCTAATTCTCTATCCCTCTCCTTTCCTCTCTCTCTCTCTCTATATATATAAAAAAAAAGAATAAAGATATATTTCTTTAAAAAGTAGAAGGATTTTTAATCCTTCCTAAATGTGACGGCTTGAATAAAATGAGCCATTAAGGATTCTTCTGGCCTCAATACATCAAACAACCTTCCTTCCTCTCTTCTTTTTCTTTTCTATTTATTTATTTTTAATTAAATCTTTATTGTTCAGATTATTACATTTGTTCCTCTTTTTTCCCCCCCATAACTCCCCTCCTCCCAGTTCCCACCCCACCCTCCGCCCTCACTCCCCACCCACTGTCCTCATCCATAGGTGCACGAGTTTTGTCCAGTCTCTTCCCACATCTCCCACACCCCTTTCCCCCCAAAGAATAGTCAGTCCATTCCCTTTCTATGCCCCTGATTCTATTATAATCAACCAGTTCATTCTGTTCATCAGATGATTTATTCACTTGATGCTTAGATTCACTTTTGGTAGATGCGTATTTGTTGTTCATAATTTGTATCTTTACCTTTTTCTTCTTCTTCCTCTTCTTAAAGGATACCTTTCAGCATTTCATCTAATACTGGTTTGGTGGTGATGAACTCCTTTAGCTTTTCCTTATCTGTGAAGCTCTTTATCTGACCTTCAATTCTGAATGATAGCTTTGCTGGATAAAGTAATCTTGGTTGTAGGTTCTTGGCATTCATCACTTTGAATATTTCTTGCCACTCCCTTCTGGCCTGCAAAGTTTCTGTTGAGAAATCAGCTGACAGTCCTATGGGTACTCCCTTGTAGGTAACTGAGTTTCTGTCTCTTGCTGCTTTTAAGATTCTCTCTTTGTCTTTTGCTCTTGGCATTTTAATGATGATGTGTCTTGGTGTGGTCCTCTTTGGATTCCTTTTGTTTGGGGTTCTCTGTGCTTCCTGGACTTGTAAGTCTACTTCTTTCACCAGGTAGGGGAAGTTTTCTGTCATTATTTCTTCAAATAGGTTTTCAATATCTTGCTCTCTCTCATCTTCTGGCATCCCTATAATTTGGATGTTGGTATGCTTGAAGCTGTCCCAGAGGCTCCTTACACTATCTTCGTATTTTCGGATTCTATTTTCATTTTGGTTTTCCGGTTGGGTGTTTTTTTGCTTCTTCGCATTTCAAATCTTTGACTTGATTCTTGCGCTCCTCTGGTCTGCTGTTGGGTGTCTGTACAATATTCTTTATTTCAGTCAGTGTATGCTTAATTTCTGGTTGGTTCTTTATCATAACTTCGAGGGTCTCATTAGATTTCTTGTAGATCTCATTAAGTTTATCGGCGGCTTCTAGACAGTTCTTGAGAGACCTTAAAAGTGTGGTTCTGGACAGAACCTAGACACAGAACCTACACAGAACCTAGAGACAGAAGAACTTCGCTGGAGAGAACATGGCAAAAGATCCTGGACAGAAACTGGAGACAGAACCTAGAGACAGAACCTAGCGAGAGAACCTGGCTGAAGAACCTAGAGACAGAACCTGGCTACAGACCCTGGATAGAACATGGCAAGAGAACCTGACTAGAACCTGGTGACTGAACCTGGCTGGAGAACCTAGCCAGAACTTGCCTGAAGAACCTGGCTACAGAATCTGGTGACAGAACCTGGCTGGGGAACCTGGGGAACCTGGCTGGAGAACCTAACCAGAACTTCGCTGGAGATCCTGAACAGAACTTGGCTGGAGATCCAGACCAGAACTTGGCTGGAGATCCTGGCTAGAGATCCTGGCTAGGCTGCTGATCAACTGAACGCTGTCTCCGTGTCATTCCTCCTTCGCCGACTCCGTCTACACCTTTGGGAACCCCTGGACCTGTTGGGGCAGGACCCCAGCACAAGTGTAATGTCTGCCCTCATACCTTCAATGAGTGGGTCCCCAATGCTGGGCAGATTTAAGCAGACCCAAGTTAACTAGCTCATATTCCCATTGGCAATAATCCTATATAATAAAAGCATAGTATGCAAATTGTCCCCTCAACTGGGAGGTCGTCCAGGAGTTCAACCAGGGGACGGGGCCAACTGGGGAAAGGGAGGGAGGCCCTAGGAGGCAGCCAGCAGCCACTAAGGACCCTACCAGTGCTTGAATTTCATGCACTGGGCCTCTAGTCTATATAATAAAAGCCTAAGCAACAATTACAGCAGAACAACTGGGGAAAAAAAAAAGTGTGGTTCTGAACTCTATATCTTCCATTGACAATTTTGCCCTGTTTCTTTGTCTCTGCATTGTTTTTTATGCTTTCTTGGTGCACCCCCTAGTGGTCTTTGTGCGCAGTCTTGTTGTAGTTAAGCCTTGATTGTTGTAGTTAATACTGGGGGGATTTGACCTCCAGGCCAACTGGCTGTGAGAGTCAGCTGTGTCTGCAGTGGGAAAACCTCTGTCCTCTGGGGAGGTGCTAATCTTGCCTTTGCCTGAGGCTATCCGGCAAATGGCTCTCTGCAGGGCTTGGGCGGGGCGGGTCACACGGGATCTACAGGGCTGACGGAGGGAGCAGTTATGGCTGCTCTCAGTCCTGTCCCCAGAGGCTCTGCCTCTCAGAGTCCCAGCAACTGCTGCAAACCTCGGAGAGAAAGCTGCCCTCGCGTTCCAACCGATGCCAGACAGTCCCGCTTCTCCCGTTTGAGTCTGGGTCCCTAGAGACTCGCCCAGAACTGGAGCTCAGGGCCTGAGCCTCCCTCCCGATTGAAAACGACAACCGCACCCTCAGCCACCAGCCCGCTCCGCGCACACTCCGCACCTCCGCACCTTTGTATTTTCCGCACTGCGCCTCCTCTGAGTCTCGGTATGCTGTTCTCTTTCCTTCTAGTTGAAGAATTTCCCCTCAGCCAGCTTTCCTGTGGTTCTGGGTGACGTCCGTTCCATATTTTAGTTGTATTTTTGAAGTGGTTGTGCGAGGCAGCATTCTCCGGTGTTTACCTATGCTGCCATCTTGGTTCTCCTTCTTTTCTACTTAAAAATAAACTCTGTGACCCTCAATGGCATAATATTTACCCATCCTGACAAGCATTTACCTACAGATCAGACGTGCTGACATTGAAGTCCAGCATAGTTGTACATAGCAACGCAGCACTTCCCCGTGATGCCACTGGGACTGCGGGCGCCAGTGTGTAGAGTGACTCGGAAGGACGCTCGTTGGCCCCAGAGGAGAATTTGGATTCTGTGAAAAACTTGTAGATACACAGGCAGAGGCTATCCAGAAGGGCCTGGGACACCTTCCTCGTCCCAGAAGCTCCCATGCTCTGCCATTTCTGAGGAGGTGTCAGCCCGTGTCATCACATCCAAGTCTGGAGTGGAGGCATCCCTGCTTCTCTCTGTTCCTCGACTTTCTCTGCCTCTTTCCTGGGTGTCAGTGCTCAGCAAGGAAAAGAGTGCCTTCTAGGTCACTGTCCTCATCACTGTCATTCCTGTTCTTTCTGGGGATTTTGAGGGCCTTCTAAGAAGCTAAAAATAACAATATTTAGCAACCTTTTTTCAATTCCTTCGTTTTGGTAAAGTGAGCTATGTGAAATCTAACGCAGCTGCATAAAATCTTGGGGTCCCTTCCCACTTGTGCTAAAAAGCATTGCAGGAAAAAAGTGGTTGCGTTTAAGAGAAAAGTGATGACATATAGACGCATAAGGAAGACGTGTTTGCGGGTGGGTTGCTCCAGCAGCTCTACGTTCTCGTGAGAATTCTTCCCGTGTCGAGCAGCGTCTTGTCTCATCCTTCAGACGGACGGCAGCTCTCCCGCGTCAGGGGAAGAGGCAGCCGAGGCCCGAGTGCATGTACGCTGAGGCCGAGGCTGAGCCAGGAGAGACGCAGCCCCAGACAGCAGCTGTGGCCCCCGCCCGGCTCTTGAGGACCCAGTGTTTGCTCCCCACGGGGGCAGAGTCTCCTTCAGGCGAATGCAGTGTCGCTCCACTGCCTCCCGGATGGGGTGGCAGCCCAGAAAGCGGCTTCCTCTGCCCCTTAGGGACCCTCAGAAACAGCTTGCTGTCCTTGCCTGCAAGTGTCTGTTGACTTGGTGGAGTTAGAGCTTCGTCTTTTAGGCCGGGACCAGGTGGCTGTGTGGCTGGGCCGTGCAGCGTGGTGTCTGCGTGTGACGGGTTCTCGGCTGCGGGAGTGAACTAGTCTCCCTCCATGTTGCAGCTGGGGGGCCTCACCCCGCCCCAGGCCCTCCTCCGACATGGTCAGGTGTGCTGCCTGCGCTACAGCTGTGTGTGCAGCGGGGTTTTAAGGTTACTGGTTTGTACACTTTGGGGGACATCGAAGGTGCCTTTGAAGGGGGGGGCTCTGAGTTGAGGCAGCAGAGTGGCTGAGCCGGCCCTGTCAGCGCTGAGTGTCAGGTGTGTGACATGATGGTGCTGTGTGTGCGCCCTGTGAAGTGATCACGCGGCAGCGTAGTCAGCACCCACTCCTTACGCAGTCACAGGAGAGCACGGGCGCCACGGGTGTGGGGCGGCCTCCGCGGCCAGCTCCTCTCCGTGCCGCTCTGGTTCCAGTGTCCGTGCTGCAAGTCTCCCGCTCTGTTGTCTTCGTCACCATCCGTCTCACCGTCTCCGCCACCGTCCTGGGTGGGGAGACACTTGCTGCTGTTCTGGGGTGAAGCCAATCTCGGAGGAGGAGACCCCCCTCCTGTTCGCTGTCAGTGTCCTCCACAGTCCGCACCCCTTCTTCCTGTCGCACTCGGAGTCTCACGTGCATGCCTGGCTTTCCCGGGAGCAGGTCCGTCCTGTGTTTTCTCCCTTCGGCTGTCGCTCTGCGCCTCTCTGTGCCTGGAACGGGCTGGGAGGGCAGGTGGCTGACTGCAGCGAAGTGCGCGCTGAGTGACTTTCCTGTGGAAAGAGTGCACTTTAAAACCTAATTGTGAAGCCCTGACCGGTTTGGCTCAGTGGATAGAGCGTCAGCCTGCGGACTGAAGGGTCCTGGGTTTGATTCCAGTCAAGGGCATGTACCTTGGTTGCAGGCACATCCACTTGTGCAGGAGGCAGCTGATCGATGTTTCTCTCTCATTTATGTTTCTAACTCTCTGTCCCTCTCCCTTCCTCTCTGTAAAAAATCAATAAAATATATTTTTTTAAAAAAACCTAATCATGGCTGGTTCCTCATAAGTCTGAGCCGCCGTGGTGATGAGAATAGTTTTTCGTGGAAAATTAAAACCTAGCAACAGCAGCAGCGCATTTCCCCTCGCAGCCTCTCGCTGGGCAGCCACAACGCCTGTCCGTGTCGTTCCCTGGCGTCTGCGGAGCCGCGTGGCAACAGCACAAACTTATCTGGGAATTATTCCTTCATGAGCACGGTTTTCCCAGAGTGACTTGGGCGGGGGTATAGTTTTGGATTAAAGAAAAACATTAAAATTCCATTTCCTATTGTCAAAGTAATTCATGGGGAAGCGAGGCATGTTCATGGACGTCTTCCTATTTTGGATGAGGTTGTTTTTCTTGTGTCCGATGATGAACTCTTAATTTTTTTCTGGACTATTTTTAGAACCATTGACCATCCCAATGTTCTGTGCTGCAGAAATATGATAACAATTCTGGTTTCACAACTCTGACCTGCATGAGTTTGCTTATTGAGGAAATACTTTGAATTTCTGTAAATTTCCTGGCTGCAAGGTCTTAGATGGATGCTGTTATTGTCCAAGATTATTTATGTATTTAAACGTGTCTTTATTAATTTTGAGAGAGAGAGATAGGGAGAGGGAGAGAGAGAAACATTCCTCCATAGGCAGCAGCTCAACAACCAGCCAGGCTTTAGGTTCTGGTCCACCCGCTGCTCCCTGGTCCCTGGAACAATGGAGTGCGGGCGGGTCACAGCCACCATCGCGCTCCATGTGCAGCCGTGTGGTTGGTGCTTGGGCACCTGTTTCTTACCTAATCCCCATCACGATCACGTGGCCCGACCATGTGCTTCTCTGGCCCCTTTGGACAAGAGGGAGCACGGATGTGCGTGACTCCTCTGGGCTAGAGCAGAGGAGTGGGGGCCTTGCCCCAGGCCCCGCCTGCCAGAGGTGCGCCCCCCCCCCCCCCGGCACTCCCACCCCCGCCTTCCTTGATGCGAGAGACTGGGTGAGTGTGTGCGCTGGGGTGAGTGTCTCGGGGGAGGAAGGCTGTACCCCTGGTAGTCACCGTTTTCTTAACCAGTAGCCCACGGCGTGGAAAACCCTCCGGGAGCTCATGGGAAACAGGAAGTGAGGGGACTCGACCTACGGCCTCGGGGGGCTGTGCTTGGGAACCCCCCGCCACCCCAGAGCGCTGTGCTGGCTGGGCCAGGGGGTGAGGGCGCTGGCTCCCGCTGAGGCCTTCGTGTTCTGGTTGGTGTCTAACTGCAGGTGTGTTCTCCACTAGGGAAGCAAACAGCTTTTTCTTTTGTCACTTTTTTCTTTTGGAAAATGTATTCTGTCACCACCTCCGTTACTGCTCGGCACAACAATAATTGAAGTTGTATCAAAAGGAGATGAAGAAACCCTCCTGGCCTTGGAGCAAGTGTAACTGTGGTGCTTTTATTTAAAGCGCCTTTGAGCTTAAATTCATTTCATTCCTAAAAATAAGCTGCGGAGATGAGATCCGCCCTTTGAGCTAATCAGAGCAACAGGAAATGAAAATGCCTCGTCCACATGCCCCTCTGGCCAGGCGTGCTGCTTCGCCTGGGAACCTGAGTCCACGGGACAAAGGTAACCCCGTCATCCTGCGAGCTGACAGGCGATGAGCACATTTACTGTAGAATGGAACGGAGAAGTTGAGAAGTGACAAGGACTCGAATGGACGCGACGGACCCCACACCAGGCGTCTCTGAATGAGTTTGGGGGGAGTAGGATAGTCTCAAGTTCCCCGTTTGTCTTCTCCAATTGAGTGCTTTAAGGACGCCTACATTGTTGGGCTCTTTATGCTACTTGGCAGGAAGAGAACGTGTCAAATGTACAGCCTCTTTAAAGAAAATAGGAAAACAGACGAGCTAAACCCACCGAGCCAGGTCTTGTGGGCTGAGCTGCACCCCCGAGAGCGTGAAAGGACATGGCTCCCAGAGGTCCCGGGCGCACCGCTCCCCAAGCAGGACATCCCCAGGCCTCCCAGCCAGGGGGGAGCGAGCACCTTCTGCAGGACTGTCCATGGGAGCAGAACGCGCCAACGCCCACCGGTTTCTGAAGTTACAGCCAGGGGACCAGTGTCAGAGGGTGTGAGAGAGACAGGCATTCTCAGGACGCAGCTGGTGTTCATGCGCTCAGAGTGCTGGTACCTGCACTCTGCTCCCCACTCTCTCTTCTTTCGTGGGGTGCAGACGAAGGGGGATGCCTCTTGTGCAAGCGGAGGCCTGGACGTCTCCGTCCTTGCTGCGCAGCTCTTTCCACCCACAGGGGTGGCTGGTCACAGACGCCATCAGGGCGAGAGAGTCGCCGGGCTCTCAGGTCTAGGCCCCAGGCATCCCTGACGCACGAAAAGGAATTTTAAACCAACAGCATACTGACCTTCGGGTCATGCACCCAGCGCTGATGGTCAGAGCAGCCCCGTAAGTGTGCCAGGCGCTTGCCTGGTGCCAGTCTCCCCTGGGGCCCCCAGGCACACAGAGACGCCACGTGCAGTCCCTGCCGGAGACACGGTCAGTGGCTTGGCCTGTGCCGGGCAAGTAGGTGTGGGAGCCCCAGAGGGGCCTCGTCTGCTCGATGTGTGGGCAGGCCCGGTGCAGGGAAGGCCTCCTGGACATGGATTTCAAAGGGTGAGTGGGAATGTGTGGGGTGAAGTCTCCCACGCAGAGAGGACTTCGAGCACAGGTGAGAGGATGGATGAAATCGAGTTTGAAACCGGAGCCGGTTAAGTGGGGCGGGGGCTATGCCAGCAGTTCCCGTGGAGGGCACCCTGCAGTCAGTGCTTATTAAAGAAATTCACAGCAAATAGCAGCAAATCAATCAGCCTGAATCCCGGATTCACCCCCAAATACGTGACTTATCTGGCAGGTTCCACTAACAGCCGCTGCCCTTTATTTTCTTACAAACACACAAAAATTTATCTCTGGATTGGAAGGAATGTTTCAGAAACAAACGCGGCCTGCCTGCAACACCAGCCCCGTGTGAATACACCAGGTGGTGACACCCTTCCACGCAGCCAGGAAGTTCAAAGCCGGCGCAGACCAGGGCCCGCGCTCCTGCGGTTGGCATCCCTCCACGAGGCGGGCCCTGCTGTTCGTTATTCGGCTCTGCGCGTGCGAAGGAGACGTTCCTCAGACCGCAGAGCTTGCTTCTTTGCGGACAGATGTGTCCCTTAGATGCTCTTGGTGAGCAAGCACGATGGGTAGCAATGGCTGCTGCCTCCGTGTGTCTTCCGTGTCCAGTTCCAGGAGCAACGTGGTCTTTCATGAACAGACTGTGGCCACGTGAAAGCTCAGGACCAAGCCCTGCTCTCACGGACCTCCATCTCCAGGACGGCTCATCTTCAGACAGAAACTCGGCCCCGTTAGAAACGACCCGTCCTCAGCCCGTCCCCCCCCCCCCCCCGCCCGTCTCTGTGACTCCCGGTACCTCCCGCGGGTGGGGTCCCCCGGCCTCTGAGCACAGGGTCCCCCGCCTCCCTCCCGCAGAGCCTCCTTCCTTCTCGGGCCGAGGAAGACTCCGTGTGTGCTGCCACATGTCGCGTGTCTCCTCGTCCTTCAGTGGGTCGTTGGGGCGCTTCCCCGCGGAGGCTGTTGTGGGTGTTGCTGCTGTGAACATAGGTGTGCAGATGCCTGTTTGCGTCCCTGCGGTCAGTGATTCTTCCCCTTGTGCCCCCTCCCCGCCCCAAAACACACACACAAAAGCTGCAGGGCGCTCGGTAGGCCCTTGTTGAGTTTCTGGCTGAGAAGGCAGACCTGGGAGCCGGGCGTTGGTGCCTCTGCTCACTGCCTGAGGTGACCAGGCCTGGAGCAGACCCCGCACCCTCTCTGCTCGCAGTCTCCCCCCATCTCCCCGTCTGTGTCTGCGTGAGGGCGTCCCTCCCGCTCCGGCTCCACCCTTAGGTGAGTGCGTGAGAGGTTCTGCACAGCCCTGCAGTCGCTGGCCTTGCCCGGCTCCTGTTCTTTGGTGGAACTGGAAGGGGCGGGCCCTTGGCATGAGCAGATCTGTCATTCTCACCTCTGAGTGCCCTGAGCGCCCTGACAGCCAGGCACATGGAAACCTGCCACTCGGCCTGAATTAACCTCCCACGGAGGCGGAGCCGCGAGTCTCAGGCCGACCAGCTGCCCTCGCCAGGTGCTGGCTGCTCTCATCCTTACGTGGTGGCTTTTATGAAGGGTTAGAACTTTGAGTGTGTGTGGGGGGGGAAGGGGGAGAGGGAGAGAGGGGGGCGGGGAGGGAGAGAAGGGGGAGAGAGGGAGAGGGAGGGGAGAGAGCCTCCATGGAGAGCTGCTGCTGGGGCTGGCGATGGAGATAAAGGGGAGGAGCCTGAGAAGCTGCGGTGCCTACTGAACGGACTGGACAGTAGCCCATGTGACGCCCCAGTGCAGGCGCGTTCGCTCTACGTTCTCTGCAGAACAAGACAAGCCTGACTGCGAAGCGCCAGCGAATCAGCCGCAGAACGTGCTCCGGGAGATGAGATGTGGAGCCGCCTGAGAGCCGCCGGGAGAAGGCGGCCATGACGCCTCCCAGAGAGCAGAGACGGCAGAGGCCCCAGTGTGGCTACTGAGCCGCCTTATGCTCACATGAGGGCTGGTGTGACCATGGAAGATGTGGTTTTCTTGGCAAAAGAAGCAGTTAATCGGTACAAGCAGGCCGGCCGTCTACCTCGGAGCAGGCGAGGTTTTTCCAAAGGGAAAGGAACTCACAGGGAAACAGGCGAGTCCCAGGCTGTGACCTGCAGGAGCGAGGAGGCGTCCACTCCTGGCTTATTCTCTGACTTCCTGTAGAGATGGCAAACGGCGACAGTGACTCAGTAAACGCACTTTCCTCCTGACCATGGGCTGCAGCCCCGGCCTCGGCGACAGCGTACGTCCCTCCGTGAGAGGGCGCCCAGCACAGCCTCCTGCTGCTGCTTTTATTAATGCTCTTATTGATTTCAGAGAGGAAGACAGGGAGAGAGAAACACCGATGATGAGGGAATCGTCGATCCGCTGCCTCCTGCTCGCCCCCCACTGGGGATCAAGCCCGCAACCTGGGCCTGTGCCCTGACCGGGAATCGAACCCTGACCTCCTGGCTCATAGGTGGATGCCTGACCATGGAGCCAGCGGGCATGCAGCCTGCTTCTTTCTTGTTCTTGCAAGAAAGCCAGCCCTGAGGGTGACTTCCCCTGGACGCTGTTGGGCAGGCTCTGGGGGGACATCTTTTCCTGAGCAGATGTTCTCCGTGTTGACAAATAGGGCCTTTGGTTCACGTACAGGCACTGCAGGGTCCTGTTACCAACGGTTCCTCAGAGACTTTTCTGTAATTTCTAGCTCAGATGTGGGAGTGCCCCCCTCCCGCCGGCTCTGTGTTTGCAAATAGTTAATGATCTAATTGCCTGTTTTCCTCCAACGTGTGACATGAGCCCAGAGACAGAGGCGCCACTAGGCAGGGAGGCGGGGACTGCAGCAAAGGCAGGACACAGACGTGTTGTCTGGAGGACCTGGGACGGTCGTGGCCCCGCTGACCTGGGTTCACCCGGAGGAGATGGAAACGAGTGCTCTGCTCTGCCCCCCCCCCCCCCGGGCCGGGGGCGGGGGCGTGGGGGGTGAGCCCCCGAGGGGGGCTGCCCTGCCGCCTCTTTTGACCAGTTTGGGAATGAAATGCTTCTCTGTAGACGCCCACCTCCAACACAGACAGGTTGTAGCTTTTCCCACCCAGTGCTTTTCTCAGAGGCAGCGCTGACTACAGGCACTGGGCGGGGGGTGGGGTGGGGCGGGGAGGGGAAGGACCTGGCCAGCAGGCGCTCGGCTTGTGAAGGGCTCGGAGAAGGTTCTGGAGTCCCGCGCTGGCGCTGACGGCCGCTGTCGGGCTTCTCTCTGCAGGTGGCCACAGCTGGCTCCTCGGTGCTGCTGTTCGAGGGCGTCCTGACCAGGGCGGCCGTGGGATGGTGAGTCTGAAAGCGGATGTGGGTTCTCCAGGTGCTGCTTCTGGTCCAAGTGCCACGGGAAGGGCGGGGCGTGGGCACGGGCATGCAGAGGCGTGTGTGGCATGAATGCAGCGTGATGGCTGTTCCCGCTGGGTACACCCTCCCCGTGCCGAGCAGCCGGAAACACAGACCACGCCGCCGCTTGCGCCCTCGTCCGCGCCGGCGTGAGCACGGTGGCAGCCGTGGCGACGTGTAAAGCCGGTGGGTGTCTTTACTCCTTCAGTCCGTTTGCTCTCGGGCAGGCTCCGACCATCCTTGTGTAGAAGGACCCGCCCTTTCCCAGGAGACAGCACTGCCTCTCGGTGACCTCCGAGCAGAGACCTGAGGAGCGAGTCGTGGGGTTCGTGGGGGGCGGTGGGGGACACGGCAGCGTGTGCAGAGGCCTGCGGTGCAGGGTGCTTGGTCAGCCTGAGGGGCTGTGACCAGAGAGCGGTAGGAGGGAGGCTGGAGGGGCAGCTGACCACATGGGGTCCGCCTGAGAGGGGGGAGGCCAGGACTGAGCCGCGCTCCCTGTGCCCGTCTGAGGCTCACTGTCGAGCAGGCGGAGCGAAGACCAGCCAAGGCTCCGGCAGTGATCTCGCAGGCAGCCCTGGAAGCGGGGGGCTGGTCGGACCCCTGCATGTGCTGGAGTGAAGGCCGTGGGGTTGGAGAGGGAGGGAGGCGGGATGACGTGCACGCTCTGGCCCGAGCAGTGGAGAACACACAGTGCCACTCACTGAGATGGGGAGTCAGAGGGGAGCGCAGGGCTGCAAGTTGGGGTGCAGGATTCGTGACGGCTGGGTGCCCGTTCCACCTGAGTGTCGAGGTCTCAGAAGGCAGGTGGCTCGAGGCCTGGCGGTCAGGAGAGGGGCGGAAGGGGTGTGAGTCCGAGTCACGGAAGCAGCCTGTGCGGTTATTGCCAAGGAACCTGGGCTTCGGGAGTTCCTGGGTTTTGGGTGTAAGGAGGGTGTGTTTTCAGCAGCCAAGAATTTTCCAAGCGCAGGGTGAGCCCCAGAGGAGGAGCGGCAGACTGGCCTCAGCGTCTGCCTCCTGCGCGGAGCTGTCTGCAGTCTCCACGTGCATTGTCTTCAATGAGACTGGGGCCCGGCTTGCAGCCCCGGGGGGGCGGGGGGCGGGGGGGCCGGGCTGGTCTCTGTCCGTGGGGCTCGGGCTGTCACGGCCCAGAAGGCAAGGCCTGGTAGTGATTGTTCTGTTTCCTGTCTTTCAAATTTTAGTCGATGTTCAGAAATCAGCTGATTTCCCCTGGAAGCCCAGATCTCTGGATTCTTTTGAGAATGTGGAAGAGCTGCTGTGTGGCCTGTACGTCCACGGTAGCCGCTGCGGGAGTGGGTAGAGGCTGCCCCTCCGTGGACGTGGGCCTGGCCGTCAGCGTGGCCCCCAGCTCCAGGCCGGGACGGGCCGGAGCGCCTTCAGGGCAGGAGCCAGGCCTTTGTCACCGTTGCCTCGCCCACCCGGTGCTGAGTGAACGAGCGGCCAGCCTTTTACGTACACACTCAAGAGAAATTATAAATCTAAGGGCCAGTGTCGCTCAATGTCCAGCTAATGATCTTGTTTTTAATTTTATAAAAACAATCTGTGGCAAGCCCAATAACTTAACATATCCAGGTTAATATTTACTCTTTTTTGTTGTTAATCCTCAATTGAGGATTTTTTTCTATTGATATTTTTACAGAGAGTGGAATGGAGGAAGGGAAGGAGGGGGGGAGAGAGAGAAACATTGATTGGTTGCCTCCCACATGCACCCCGACTGGGGCTGGCATCGAACCTGCAACCCAGGTACGTGCACGTGACTCAGAATTAAACCCGTGACCCTTCGGTGTGCAGGCTGACACTAACCATGGGCCACGCCGACCAGGGCTAAGTACTCATTTTTTAATGATCAGAGTTTTAGGGTAGGTATCGATAGGCATTCCCTCTTCCAAAATTCAGCAAAGAGGGTTTAATCCTTGCCCTGTTGAGTGGGAGAGTCCCTCTTGTCTTTGGGACGGTGCTGGTTTGAGGAGAGAAGGGAGTGACCAGACAGCCACCATCTGCTCTCAGCGCTCAGCCCTCAGCCCTCGCCTTGCTTGCCCTCCCTGACCCGCCGTTGACCGGGGGTGCCCGGTGTGGGCATCGCGCAGACTTGGTCCCGGCACAGGCCTCCTGGCACCAGCGTCCTCACGAGTGACCGCATCTCGTCTTTGAGTGAAGATGCCGTTCGCCTTCAGCTCAGGGCCAGCATGGCGACTGCGCGTCGGTTACAGGAAGAATGGATTCAGGGTGAGGGGAGCTTCTCCCCGCACTGCACACTGCATCCAGGGTCGTGGCCCCGGAACTCACCGTCTCCCCCTGGGTCGCACATGGGAGCCTCCCCTTTAAATGCTCACAGGGCCTGCTGTCTCCCTCACGGCCTGAGGAACGGTGCCTCACGTCAGGCACACACATTGGTGAGGAAATGAGGGAAAACAAAATAGTTTGAAATATCGATGGGAAAGGGGAGCTTTCATCTGTTGATGGAAGACGGCCCCAAACCAGAGAAGGCTTCACAAGAGTTTATTTGAGCCAAATGCGGAGGATGCGCCCAGAAGCAAGGTCGCGACAGACTGAGGAGATGCCGGAGAGCAGCCGTTTCCGCTCCCTCTTATGCGTCCGAGTCCAGGGGGGGGGGGGGGGACAGAGGGAAGGTCCTGCCTCCTTGGCGGGAGGTGAAGGAGGCGGAGAAGCAAGGTGGGAACTGGGAACGCCCCAGGTGGGTAAGAGCAGCAGGAGTAACAGCCTCCCTACGGGTGGGGCCAGGGACTTGGTAAGGAGCAACTCCCACCCCTGGAGACGGCGTTGGGGGCACAGGCGACCGTAGGTCTGTGCGGTCTGCTCGGTGCCTGTGCCGTTGAGGGGTCTTGACAAGGAAATCACTCTGGTTTCCAACGGCGTGTTGTCTGGATGCGTAAGGACGGGGAGGGCCGCTGAGGGCCAGCACGGCCTTGCCCGGGGCTCTGGGCGGGGCTGCCCGGTCAGAGTTTGCGATCAGACCATCCCATGCGGTTGCTGATGGCCACTGAGCGTGTGCGGCCTGCGTGTCCCCCGAGCGTGTCCCCCTGAGCGTGTCCCCCTGAGCGTGTTCCCCCGAGCGTGTCCCCCTGAGCGTGTCCCCCCAAGCGTGCGCCCCTGAGCGTGTCCCCCCGAGCGTGTCCCCCTGAGCGTGTTCCCCCGAGCGTGTCCCCCTGAGCGTGTTCCCCCGAGCGTGCGCCCCTGAGCGTGCACCCCGAGCGTGTCCCCCTGAGCGTGTTCCCCCGAGCGTGCGCCCCGAGCGTGTCAGGTTCATGACGGAGCCCTTTTCACTCACATCACCCACCGAGGAAATGTTTACCGGGTGCGACGTGAGTGCGGGCCGCAGCGGGAAAGGGCGGGCGGCTCTGTCCTCCGCCCGGCGGGTTGGTTGGGATCCACTGAATAACCACAATAATAAGCAGGTGAAAACCGAGATGGGCCTGGCTCCCGATGGGAGCGAAGAGGACGGACTGGGAGACATGGAAACAGCGGCCGGAGCGCGGTGGGTGGGTTTCTGGCTGGCGCTCTGCAGCCTGCGTATTAGTCAGATGTTTGTTCGCTCCCGTGACTGAGGAGGATCCGTGGAAACAGAAAACGGGGGGCGGGGTGGGGTGGGCCTGGAGACATCAACAGGAGTAAAACCCCCAAACCCAGAGTCCCGGGCAGCCTCCCCTCAGGCATGGGCCCTGCGCTTGCCCGGAGTCGGTGGCGGGCGCATCCTTTACGGGAGGCTGAAGGGAGCAGCAGGCCTTTTCTGGGTGAACAGAAAAGCCAGGTCATCTGTGATGTGCAGTGAATCTAAACGAAACGGGTTCAGAGGTCGTCACCTTAGCAATTCTGCGATAGGGACCCCTTGAAACTCCATGGCATCAGCCCCTTTAGCAGACGGCCCGGCAGCTCCGTGGGGAGCCCTCCCGCGGTATTTCCTCTAGAGCGTGACCCAGGCGCAGTCTCATACACACACACACACCACCCGTCAGGCCAGTGGACACAGCCCCTCTTCCACCTGGCAAACCGCCCCCCCACCCTCAGCTCAGGGGGACTTGGCATGATTGGCGGCTCCTGGGCCTGACCTGGAAGTGGGGTGGAGGGAGCCCCCACGGCAGAACCAGGGACATCTCTCAACCAGGGACATCTCTCACCCACGAACGTGGCGCCTGGCAGCCTCCTGACCTCTCCATTCCTTTGCAGCCTCCTGCTCGGCGGCCTGGGAGAGGCCTTGCTGATTTTCTCAGAGAGGAGGGGCGCCCCGAGATGACGAGGTGACGATGGAAAGGGAGATGGAACGGGGCCCCGCGTGGGAGCAGACGCCCGGCTGCGGAGCTCGGACGAGGGTGAGGAAGCCGAGCTTCCCCTGCGCCAGGAACTCTCGGGTCTCTGTTGCAGAGAATGGACTGGTGCCTCTTCCTTGAGAGGCTCACCTGAGCCCCACCTCTGGGTGTGCGGACGCCTGCGGATGCCCCGTGGAGGCGCCGCTCACCTGCCTGGCATGCGGCCGCTGCTGGAGCCGGCACAGGCGCTGCTCTCCCCGCTCAGCTCCATGGGGGCCGCCCCGGCATTTGGGGTTTGGTTTGTGTGTTTACATCTTCGGAGCCTCCGGGGCATCCCTTCCTCGCGCTTGTGTGGGCTGGTCCGAGCCTCACCCACCCACTCACGGGGATCCCTCCCGAGGGCGTCCATGGCTTGGCCGTGAGAAGCCAGCAGGGGCCATCGCCCCAGAGCCGGTGCCAAAGACCTGACGTGTGCGTGTTCCTTCTGTTGGGTTGTGTCATATGAAGTTCACACTTTTATTTCGCTCACCATTCAGTTAACCTGACACGAAGCGATCACCACAGCAAAGAGGTGGATAAGCCCTGAGGGTGTCCTCCTGGGCAAGGGAAAAAGAAACAGACGTCTAACATGGACACACACCTTTTATAGTCACTTCCTAAAGCTCTGAGTCCATTCGTGCCCATATCTGAGGAGGTTTCAGTCTTCGAACACAAGTATATTTTTCAGGCCAATTAAAGGTTGGATTAAAGCTCTAAACTCTGCCTCAGTGGGACTCAAAAGAAATGAATTTGCATGAAACGGTTGTTTGATTCTGAGCCCACAGTGAAGGTTTAGGAAATAGTGCCGAATCCACGACTCTGCTCAGAGGAGGTGTGTGACTCCTCACCTCTGCCGGTGTCGGCCTGGGGCCCTTGGAGATGCAGGAGGGCAGGACCACCCCCCCCCCAGGTCACCATGGGAGCCCCCCCAGGTCGCCATGGAGACCCCCCTAGGTTGCCATGGGAGCCCCAGCCCCAGGAAGGCTCCTGCCCACCCTCCGCCCAGGAGGAACAGGGTGGGCATGGCCATTCCTTCTGCGTGTCCCTCCGACACGGTGAGGAAAGGTGGCGGGAATGGGCCTGTACACATGGAGTCTGCGTGCCTGTCCTTGCTGGTCTCTGCTGGCTGTCCAGGTAGTCGGTTTCCTCTGGCCCTCACCTGGATGCTGGCCGTCTGCGGACGGAGGATCAGATGGAAACTCGGGTTCAGAGTCTTGCTCTTTTGCTCCACGAGACTCTGTAACCGAGGCCACTTCTCTGCTGTTCGTGGAAAGAGGCGTCTGTCCAAGGGTCGCCGTGTGTCTCCCGTGGCGTCTGCAGAGAATGGGAGGCTCCTGGAGCTGAAAGGGCCCCATCCCAGCAGGACGGACCCCACACACTTGGGCGGCAAAGCTGTAGACCTTTTTATAAAAGAGTCTCTAGCAAGAGTTTCTGTTGTTTGATCTTTAACCTCATGTTCCAGAGTCCTGTTGTTTTTAAAAATCTGATTTCTTGCTTTGACATCAGCCAGAGGTGGCCTGCAGGGTGGGCCCGGGGTCTGTAAACCAGGGGCCCCCCTCCAGGCACCCAGGCCCCCTCACCCGAAGGACCTGTGTGCTCACTCCTCTGGATCCTGGTCCCTGAGGCCTCGGTGGCTGCGAGTTGGAGGGTTTGTTTGTACAAAGAATATGCTTTGTGTCGAGAGGCGTGTTACTGACCTGCTGCGGCCGTGAGGAGGTAAACCTGGCGTTGGCCTGTATTTGTGGGTGATTGGCTTCTCTCCTCTGCAGCCCCAGCAGGAGTCACCCTGGGAGGGAGCCCTCCCTCTTTCATGAGTTCTCAACCGATGACACTCTTTCCAAGGATTTTCAGACGGAGGAAGAGAGGGTGGAAGGAGCCGCCCCCTGCCCAGCCCCAGCCCCTCCCTGGCAGTGGGGGTGGACCCCAGAGGAGCACGCAGCCCCTTAGCCCACCCTGGCTGCGTGAGAGGCCCACGGGGATCTTCACCCCGGCACAGCCTGCACCTCGGGGAGCGTGGGCCCTGGAAATCTGGGGACTTAATCCAGAGTCACACGACAAGTAGGAGGCGGGGGGTGGGGGGCTGCTTAGTAACAGGGCGCCAAGTCAGAGCTGGAGAGCTGGGACCCCAGGGGCTGTCCCAGGCTGTCCCGCACTCTGGCCAGTGGCGTCCTTCACTCCTTCATTGGTCGCCATCCTGCCTCTGGCACCACTCACTGCGTGTCCACGGCTTCTGTGTTGTCTCCAGCAGAGCGGCCGCCATCCTGCGGGAGCCGAGTGGCAGGTCCTCAGGTTGGTGAGCTGCAGGCAGACCGCCCAGTGGGAGGTGCTGGATTTTCATGCGATCGCAGACCTAAAGCAACGCACATCCTGCTCCCAGGGAGGCCTGGGCCTGTGAGAAGACCCAGGGATCGAAATTAAAAATCACATAAATCAACCGCTCTATTGAGATACAACTCGCAGACAGTCCAGCGGTTCTTAGTGCCTTCACAGCGTGCTGCAGCCGTCACCACCGCCTCCTTCAGCGCATTTCATCCCCCTCCGCCCCTCCCACTGACCAGGCAGCGCGCGGTCCACTCTACAGACCACGTGGGATCGTGCCCACGTGGCCTTGTGTTGGACTCGGGTTTAAACCCTCACTTGCCAGCTCCGTGGTGAAGATGGGCCTTTTTAGAGCCGACACAGGGAAGCGCCCAGCGTTGGCACCACGCCTCCCTCGCACGGTGGGACACCGGCAATGGCGCCACGACGGCATTTTCCAGCAAATCCTTGTTTCCGTCTGGGCGTGAGCTGCCACTTCCTTCTGACAAGCAGACGGCTTTTTCCTAAGACGACGTCTCTGACGGACACACATTGTACCCAAGAGCTGCTGATTGTGCCTGGCCATGCGGTTCAATGGCTGAGCATCAGCCTGCGGACTGAAGGGTCATGGGTTCCATTCCGGTCAAGGGCACGGACCTCAGTTGCAGGTTCCCCGCTCTGGTCAGGGTGCATGCAGGAGACAACCAAATTGATGTGTCTCTCACATCGACATTTCTCTCATCTTTCCTCCTCCCTTCCACGCTCTAAAAATCAATGGGAAAATATCCTCGGGTGAAGACGATCAATAATGCCAGTGAGCCGCGTCCCTCCCAGCCTCCCACCCACGCTCTGCAGCCGGGGTGGGGTCCGCCCAGCTGGTGCCAGGATGCTGGGTGGGGCCTGGAACCCGCCTGCAAGCAGCTCAGAGGCCAGTGCAACCCCCGCGGCACTGGGGGCAGGGACCAGAGGCCCTTCCCGTGGACACGGAAGGCGAGGCGGTGGGAAGGCCGCAGGGGACACAGGTGCCTCGCCCAGTGTGCCGCCCGCTCCCGTGCGAAGCTCCGCAGCTGGAGGGCTGGGCCGGCCCCTCTTGACCTTCTCCGTCCCGTTGGCTGGTGAGCAACCTGAGGCATCATGGACAGGAGCTGGGAGGGGCTCCCCGTGCTGAGGATGAGCCTCTCCAGTCCTGACCCCGCCCCCCGCCTGGCCGCACCCTGTGGGGAGGTTAGGGATGGGTCCCTGGTCCTCACGTCCCCCTCACCCCCTCCACGCTCTCCTCTCGGCAGCGGGCCGGGCAGCTGGGTCCTGCTGCAGCTGCTGACACTCCTGCTCGACCCCGGGATGTCTAAGGGACCCTCACGCCCTCTCCATCCCTGGCCACAGTCCTCTCAGGGGCCCATGTTCCCTGCTGCACCCCAAGGCCCCAGCAGCCAGCCGTCCCGCGGGCCTCCCAAGGGGACCAGGCACGCCCTCTCCCCGCCCTCAGAAGGCTCCGGAGCCGCATTGCTTTCTCCAGCTGCGGGCGGGCACCATGCTGTCCTGGGCAGAGCAATCAAAGGCGGCCCCTCCTCCGGGCCATGCCACACACGGCTTTGAAGGAAGCGAGGGCTGCGTCCAGCCTGCCTCCTGCCCCCCACTGGACGCCGGGCTGGGCAGGCTGTATGGCGGCACCCCCGTGACCCGAGGACAACCAGGCCCAGGGAATTCAAGGAGCTGCTTACCTTCCCGTTCGGCCCAATGCCTGTCTGTGCTCCAGGAGTGACCCCACGAAGCAGGGGTTTGTTTGTATAGTTTTGCCAACTCAGCGCAGTTCCGTGGGCGGTAACAATCGTCCCCCTGACTGAGCGCCTTCAGGTGTCAGTGGCAGCTCAGTGTCCCCCGGACGCCCCCGACGCGTCCTTTGCAGCAGGCACCGTCCTGCGGCCGCCGGCCGGGTCACCCCTTCCCTCTGCACCTCGGGGTCACTGCCTGGGCCCCACGTCCCGGGCAGCGCGTCCTCTGCTCCGGGCCCTCCTGCTCTCTCTCCTCCAACACGTCCTGCCGTCTCCGCACACGGGAGGACGGGGAGAGCAGCCGTCCCATTTGGGTCTTGGTTGTATTTTGCAAATAAAAATGAAAATTGGTTTCATGCGCGAAGGCAGCTGCCTCAGGAAGCATTGACCTCTGACTTAGATCCCATAAAAGTCTGCAGGTCTCACCGGGCATTTCCCGCTGAGCCTCAAAGGGCAGGAACGGCCGTCAGCTCCACCCTCCGAGGGGCCCACGTTCTCAGCTCAGCTCCACCCTCCGAGGCCTTTGTGGTCGCCCTGGGCCCAGCTCTGGCTCAGGAGTCGCTCATAAAGGGACCCGGAGGCCGAGGGGGCGGCCACGTGGCGGGAGGGGCGACGCTCGGGGTCGGGCTCCTGGCAGCCAAACTGCCTTTTCCTGAAGGGGCTGGGACCCTCTTGACCTTTCCCATCCATTCTTTTTCTTTTTGTTAATCTCACCTGAGGATATTTTTTCAATTGATTTTTTGAGAGAAAGTGGGAGGGAGGTGGAGAGAGAAACTGATGTGAGAAACACACCTCGATTGGTTGCTCCCGCACGGACCCCGACTGGGACTGGGGATCGCACCCGCAACCCAGGCACATGCCCTTGACCAGGAATCGAACCTGCGACCCTTCCGGAGCAGCACCGCCAGGGCTCCCATCAGCGCCTGGTGCTCTCGCGAGCGGGTCTGTGGGCAAAGGCCGCCCTCACCAGCTCAGCTCAGAGCGGGCGCTCCCGCATTCTCACTGGGTTCCTTGGGCGGCAGGAGCTGCTACCCTTTTCATCCCCCACCGTTTCCTCCTCTGACAGCTTTTTACCTCATTCATGTCTGCCTCCCACCCCCCTGCGGGCCCCCCACCCCCTGTCCCCCCGCAGCCGCCGCACAGGAAGCCTCCTCCCAGCCCTGTAAGTCTTCGATTCAGTCTGTGTCCTCAGGTCCCGCCCTCAGCACTCTCTCCCCCCCACCCCACCCCGCTGTGGCCTGGCCAGCTGTCCTCCTGGGCCCTTGGGGCGGAGCTCTGGCCCCTCTGGGAGAGGGGAGACCCTGGGGCGCCCCCTCTGCCCCCCCCAACCCCTTTACTTGAAGGACTTCTGTAGCTGGACAGACAACACCATCAGGTGACCGAATGGCCTGGCTCAGCCCTGCCTTGCTCCCCAGCCCAGCCTCCTCTGCAGCCGCTGACTGTGGGGGTGGAGGGGGACCCCCAAAGGCTCCAGGCCCTGACGGGTCAGGGGAGGCCAGGGCGGAGGAGGGAGGCCTGGCTGTAGGCACTGACCCGGAAATGTCCGAGGGAGAAAGGATTCCGCAGCCAGGCAGTAAGCAGCTTTACTGGCTGTTGGGGGAACGGGGGGACGGGACCCTCACACCATTTCCACATCAGCGAGGCAGTGTCTGTGGTGTGTGTGTGGGGAGGGGTGGGTGTAGCTAAGGGCTCACCCCAGAAGGGCCTGTGGGGTGAGGAGGAAGCCATGGCAGGGTCTGTTGTTACCCCCCCCCCCCCCACACACACACACCAGGAACATGCGTGGCTTTGGGGGGCGTCCTGCTCAGGTTTGACGGGAAAGGGGAGTGTGGCGGCTACACAAGTGTCACTGGGCTGCCGGGGCCGGGGCCAGGGCAGGTGCTGGGGGCAGGCCAGCCCCTCCCAGGGCACAGAGCAGGCCCACCACCTTCTCCCAGGGTCGTGGTGCGTTCCCCCCACCTCTCACCTGACAAAGCAGCAAGGAGCCCTGGGACCCCAGGACAGTCTGGGGAAACAAGTCAGGCCGAGAGGCCAGTGCTGCCCTGGAGCATGCGGTGGGGGGTGGGGGCTGCAGGGAGCCCAGGAGGTGGCAGGGCAGGGCCTCAGGGGCTAGACCAGTGGTCCCCAGCCTTCTGGCCACGCCCCCTAAGCATCTCTAACATCCTGATGCCCACCCCCCGACCTGACATATAATTGTTATTATTCAAAAAGTGAGCTCCTATTCACGTGAAGGGAGCCTAAAAGGCCATGAACTTGGTCTAAACAAGCTTCCAAGCAACATGGCATCCACGAAAGAGAAAAATAAAAGCACGCAAGGACAGTGGAAGTGCTGAGGAAGACATCACCAGAAATTGTTAAAATAATATGAAGTGATATGAGAAAATAGCAAATAAAGTTTCAAAACATAATAGAGAACTGAAATGCATAAATATATCACAATCTATATGCTGTATGAGAGGCCCCTAGAGCCATAAGACATGCAAAAAGTTCACTGTTAATACTCATTCTTGAATCGCCCCCCTTAAAAGTCAAACTGCCCCCCTGTGGGGCGTGTGCCCACGTTGGGAGCCACTGGTCTAGAATGTGCTGAGTGGCCTCGTCCTGACCCCTTCCAAGCCCAGGGCTGAGGCCGTGTCTGAGACGCACCCACCCGACTCCTGAGCGGCTCTGGCAGCGAGCGCCCCCTCCCCCAGCCCCCTCTTGGCTGTCTTTCCCTCGGGGTGACGTACAGATGGTCTCATGCTATGGACAGACCTCTGGACACACATCTTTCATCCCCCCCCCAACTAAATTCAACCAGAAAGCCCCTCACTCACAGCCCACAGGCCACAGCAGTGTGAGACCTGAGTCTTTTGAACCAGTGGACCAACAATGTGTAGAAGGAAACAGTAACACCAAACAAGCCCACAGCCAGGAGCACCCGCTTCCTCCCCTCGGCTGGGCCAGGGCCTGTCACCCATCAGACATTCCAGGCTCAGTCCGAGGTGGGGGGGTGGGGGGGGGACATGGGCCTGCCTGGCAGAGGCTTCCCGCTCCCCAGGCCTCTGGGGGATGGGGGGGCCGAGAGCCAGGGCCACCTGGGAGCTGGGGGAAGACACGGGGAGAGCAGGGCCCAGGGCATGTGGGGCCTCAAGGGATGGAGACGCTTGGAGCACTGGGCTCCTTCCCAGATCTGTCTCACCCGCTGCAGGGCCCTAAATCTTAGCGGGTCCAGCCAGACCCTCCACAAAATCCCTTACACACACTCCAGCAAAGGGAACATTCAGCAACTGCTTAGCGCCGAACACAGCCCATCGGGAGCCTCCTGTTTACTCTCTAGCGGCACCAGAACCTCTGACCTGTGCCAGCAAGTTCGGTCCAGGCCACAAGGAAGGCTGCGCCCAACCCCCACTCGCCAACCCTGCCCTGGAGATGTGAGAGGCTTCCCTTCCTGTGTGAGGTCTGCAGTGGGAACGGCGGCAGGAGCATCAGTGATGCAGGGCGGGGTGTGACCACTGAGACACGTGTGTACACAGACACACACACACACACACAGACACACACACATGCAGACACAGACACACACACGGATATAGAAACAATAAAATACTTTAATTCTCTTTACACGGCCACAGGCCTTCCCGCTGGGCGGACCTCGGTGGGCGCTTCTCTTGGGCTTTAAGGTGAAGGCGTGGTGACTACAGGCGGTGAATGCAGGTTGGTCACGTACAGGTAGTCCCAGCCGTCAGCACAGCCCGCAGCAGGGGTGAGCTCGCCGCCTCTCCAACGGGCACAGGCTCAGCCCGAGGCAGCTGGTGCCGGGGCTAAAAGCCTCTGGTATGAGCCGTGTCTTACCCTTGTTCTGATTTTATAAAACACGGTGACGTATGTACATACAGCACAACAAAGTGCCTAGCGTGCACTCTAACATAGAGCACCAAGCCCAGTGCGGAGCGCTGCCCCGCTGGCCCCATGGGCAAGGGCGGGGGAACACCTGCACGGAGGTCGGATGCAGGAAGGTGCGGAGCCGCCAGCACCCTTCCCGCGGGACCCCAACACGAGGACTGGCTCTTGTCCCGTGGGGGGCGGAAGCGACAGAAGCCAGGTCTTTATCTGGGGGCACAGCTGTCAGACAATCTGGTACTGAGAGAGCGATGGCTACTCAGAGGTTCTCCAGAAACCCCCATCAAGGCCAGCCTGGCTCATGGCCCTGGGTGAGGGGTCCCCAGGCGAGGAGTCCCAGGCGAGGAGTCCCAGGTGAGGGGTCCCCAGGCCAGGAGTCCCCAGGTGAGGAGTCCCAGGTGAGGTTTGTGCTAAGGGGGCAGGGCTGGCTGGGGCTCAGGGCTGAGGCAGCATCTCTCAGACACACTGACACTCACGCAGGCACACACCCCCGGGAACAGTGCCCTCCAACAACTGGTACAGAGACACCCTGGCACCCTCTTCTGACACCACGAGGGCGTCTTTGTACAGCTTCCCCCCACGTGTCCACGCTGTCGTCCCTGCTCTGCTCTGGCTTGACGCTCAGACGCAGCGTGGGTCTGGAGAGTTCTGGACCTGCCGGCAGGTCTGTGTGTGCCCGGGAGGAGAACTGGGGGGGTTGGGGGGGGGCGGTAAGAACTCTTGCTGGTGGACAGTCCAGAGGGCCACCGTGTCTTCCGCCCAGGCCTCCCCTCCCCCGGTGGGTAGTCACAGCTCCCAGGGACTCTCAGCCAGCAGACCAGACTCCTGGAAAGGTCCCCGGCAGCCTCCGCACAAGCACGTTGGGAGGAGTCCTGTGTGCTGAGCTCCAGCAGCAGCGCAGCTCTTCCACTGGGGGAAGCCTCCGGCCCTCGGGCCTGTGCTAGGAGCTATGCTGGTACCAGGAAGCGCCCGGCCCTCGGGCCTGTGCTAGGAGCTCTGCCGGCACCAACAAACATCCTGGCCTCCGGGCCTGTGCTAGGAGCTCTGGACCAGGCGTCTGTAATGGGGCATGACCTCGTGCTCCGGCAGGTGAAGGGCAAATTCCAAGGCCACCAACACCGGGAACTCGAAGGCGATCAGCTCTCGTCTGCTCACCCGGAACTTCTCTTCCAGTTTCTGCAACAGAAAGAGAGAAACCCAAAGGCACGTTAGCGTTAAAGACCGAAATCCCAGGCTTTCTCCACGTGTGACACCTCTACCCACCGCCAGGGAGGTTTACAGAGAAACGGATGGTGGGCAAGACTGTGGAGAAGCTCAGGAGCAGAGGGAGTTCTCGCGACAGGACTAGTGCTATGGCATGTGGGTACTGGCTGTGGCGTGTGAGGCACTGGCTGTGGCGTGTGGGGCACTGGCTGTGGCGTGTGGGCACTGGCTGTGGCGTGTGGGGCACTGGCTGTGGCGTGTGGGCACTGGCTGTGGCGTGTGGGCACTGGCTGTGGCGTGTGAGGCACTGGCTGTGGTTTTGGGGGCACTGGCTGTGGTTTTGGGGGCACTGGCTGTGGCGTGTGGGCACTGGCTGTGGCGTGTGGGCACTGGCTGTGGCGTGTGGGCACTGGCTGTGGCGTGTGAGGCACTGGCTGTGGTTTTGGGGGCACTGGCTGTGGTTTTGTGGGTACTGGCTGTGGTTTTGGGGGCACTGGCTGTGGCGTGTGAGGCCCTGGCTGTGGCGTGTGAGGCACTGGCTGTGGCGTGTGGGCACTGGCTGTGGTTTTGGGGGCACTGGCTGTGGTGTATGTGTATTGGCTGTGGCGTGTGAGGCCCTGGCTGTGGCGTGTGGGCACTGGCTGTGGTTTTGGGGGCACTGGCTGTGGCAGCCTGAGCTAGCACGCTCCTCCTCGTAGGAACGGTGACACACTCTCTCTTCGGTGGCAGCTGCCCCCTCCCTGCTGGCTCCCCCCACGTTCTCCGTGAACTCGGTGCCGTGAAGCAGGCCTTCATGTACTCACCTAAGGAGACGAGCGTTTCCTTACGCCAAGGGGGTCTCCTTTGAGAGCGAGGAGAAACCCGCGCCCTCCCCCGAAGAGGAGGCCACCAAGGCCGAGGCCAGTGGCCCGTGTGTGCTGGACGCCCTGGGGTGACTGCCCACGAGACCCGGGGCGTTTCCCTGGCTCCGTGGCTGAGACAGTGACACTGGGTGGGGCGGTGCAGCCGGCCGCAGCCAGGGCCACTCACATCAATCAGGTGCTTGACCTCGTGCTTTCTGAGGTCGCTGCCGATCTTGGCCGCCAGCAGCACACAGGCCCCCGCGCAGAGCTTCCGGTTCTGCTTGTTCAGCTTCCCCTTGAGGGCGAGCTTCTCGAAGTAGACGAAGGCCATGGCCACCGTGGGCTCCTCAAAGCCGCAGTCCCCCTGCGCCAGCTTCCGCATCTCGCGCTTCAGGCTGGAGGGGCAGGGAGGGGCCTGTTGGAGCCTGAGCACCAGGCCCCGAGGACAAGACTTCACCCAGAAAGCACTGCCCTGCCGTCCCCCCGGGGACGGGCACTAAACCATGAGATGCTGCGCTGCGTGGGGAAGAGACTCGTCTAGACCGGCAGTCGCCAACCGGTGGTCCACAAGGTCCGAGAGGTTGGCGGCCGTGGTCTAGACCACAGGGCACAGGCGCACACTGGACCCCAGGGCGGTCGGGGTCCCGGGACACTCGGAGAGCTGCCCAGATGGAAGAGGGACCCCACAGGAGGGACGAGGTCCTGCCAGAGACGGAGACGGCCGTGAGGTGGGCGTCTGGAGTCAGCGCTGTGGAGTGACGGTCAGGTTCGCTACTGACGTCAGACGGTCAGGCTCAGCACCCCCGTGAGCTCAGGGCGGCTGCCCAGTGAGAAGACAGAGTGACCGTCTTCTTATCTTTGGTCAAACCCAACACGCCAGCACCAGCTCAGCACCAAGACTCACGCGGACATAAATGCTGGCACTTACTCCAACATGGCGTTGTTACACGCAGTCCAGCCCCATTACCACGCACACAC
The DNA here is from genome assembly GCF_964212035.1 of Myotis nattereri. NCBI lineage: Eukaryota > Metazoa > Chordata > Mammalia > Chiroptera > Vespertilionidae > Myotis > Myotis nattereri. The sequence continues at coordinate 94,507,214 of NC_138083.1, forward strand.
ACACACGCACATGCACACACACACACGCACAACACATGCTCTCCTGGCACACAGGCCTCACACGCCGGTTTCCCTCTGGTGCAGCCAGAGACGGCTTGGCCGGCAGACATGCGCCCCCATCAGCCATGAGGGAACGTGATTTTGCTTCGGCTGCTTTGCTGCAAGACAGGGCTCGGCCGTCCCTCCTGGGAGTGGCTGTGGGCAGGGAGCCATTTCAGACCCAGGGCCCAGCTCCTCTCTCCTGCTTTGCCTGCATCTGAGAACGCAGGGAACCCGTGTCTCTATGCTGTTTCCCGTAACATAAATCAGACTGAACGGTGGGCTGCAGAAATGACAGCAGAAACGATTTTTCCCTAACAGGCGCCTTCCCTGGTCCTTGCCAGCTCCTGCCATGAGACCGCCCTCTGCCCTCTGCCCCCTGCCCTCTGCCCTGGCGCTCACAGAGGTCCTCCCAGCAGCTAGCCCCTCATAGGCCTTTGTTAGTTCTCACCCAAGGACATTTTCCCATTGATTTTTAGAGAGAGAGGAAGAGAGGGAGAGAAACATTGATGTGAGAGACACATTGATTGGTTGCCACCCTTTCCCCCTAACCTCCCCAGCTAAGGCCGCAATCCAACCTGCAGCCGTGTCTGTGCCCGTGACTGAAAAGCAAACCGGAGACCCTTGGGGGCGCCCTAACCACTGAGCCACCGCCAGGGCTCAGGAGTCTCTTTGCTGAACGTGCACACCTGCTGGGAGCCGGTCCATGCTTGCTGTTTCAAGGGACCTGGCATATATGGCATACTGTTCTTAATATGTTTGCTCACCTTCTTGGCACTATGTGTTTTAACCAAGGTCGCCTCTCTGAGAAAGGTTGTTTCCCCAAGTAGGGATTTCCCCCTGAAGTTAGGGAGGGAATAAAACCTCTTAACTAAGTGCCAGGCGGGTAATTACTCACTTTAACTACGAACAATCATGCTTAAGCTACATAATCTTTACTCCCTGGAATGGAGATAAGAAACGCCCTAACCTTTGGAATAGAGATTGATAGGATTGAATCAACTGGTATAAATACAGATGTAACAAGACAGCAAGAGACAGAGAGAGAGAACCTAGGCACAGAACCTACACAGAACGTTCTCTAGAGACAGAAGAACTTCGCTGGAGAGAACATGGCAAAAGATCCTGGACAGAAACTGGCCTCAGAACCTAGAGACAGAACCTAGCGAGAGAACATGGCAAAAGATCCTGGACTGAACCTGACTACAGAAATTGGCAAGAGAACCTGACTAGAACCTGGTGACTGAACCTGGCTGGAGAACCTGGACAGAACCTGGCTGGAGAACCTAGCAAGAGACCATGGACACAGAACCTGGCTGGAGATCCTAACCAGAACCTCTCTGGAGATCGAGACCAGAACTTGGCTGGAGATCCTGGCTAGGCTGCTGATCAACTGAACGCTGTCTCCCTGTCATTCCTTCTTCGCCGACTCCGTCCACACCTTTGGGGACCCCTGGACCCGCTGGGGTTGGACCCCAGCACCCACCTTTCGCTTGAACCGCCGTCCAGACCACGTGTGATGGGTGCTGGGAGGGGCTGAGGGAGCTCGAGAGGAGGGCCACCTACCTCCTGATTTTGCTGAGCGTTAACTTGATGTGAGGGAACTTCTCCCTGAAGGTCTCGTTCATGTCCTTCTTGAGGTCCGAGGGCTTCACGTAGGCGATCACTGTGGTCTGTAAGGAAGGCAGCGAGGTCACGCCCTCCACCGAGGTCACTGTAGTGGATGCCCGCGGTGATCCCCACGCCCAGGCCCCGGGGAACCGGGGAGCCCCGAACCTGAGGAGGCCCAGCCTCCAGAGGCAGAGGGAGACCACTCCCTGCTCTCAGGACCGGGGGACCCGCAGCTCACGGCCTCTGCTCTCCAGGGCCAGCGCCTGGCAGGGAGGGAGCCCCACTCGCACATCGCGGACGCGCACGGGTGTCACCCACTCCGGCCACCACCGGGGACTGTGACCAAACCTCAGGCTGCACCTCCAGAGAGTGAGGCGGCCCTGCCTCCCGGAGGGCTACTTCGAGAACCACGGGAGACGTCTGTCGTGCTTGGCATTCAGCGCGCACTCAACAGACGCGAGTACTTTTCCAATTGTGGGAAAACGCACGACACGGAGACTCGTCCCCATTAAACCCCTTCCTCCCTCGGCTCCTCCTGGCCACGCCCCCTCTGTCCCTGCGACTGACGACTCCGCGTCCTCAGACGAGTGGGACCATGTGGTGCCTGTCCCTCAGAGACTGGCCGTCTCACTGAACACAGGTCCTCAGGGCCCATCCACGCGTGGCACACTCTGGCTCATGTCAGCATCGCCTTCCTTCGCAAGACTCAGCAGCGCGGGCAGGACCAGCGTGGCTCCCGTCCCGCCCCCGTCCCTGCTTTTCTGTCCTTAATCCGATGGAACAGCAGCAGGAGTGGGTCTGCATGGGGTCAGGGCTCCCACGCCAGCCCGTCGCTCTGAGAACGTGGCTACCTGGCCCGAGCCTCCCCGCTGCTCCTCTGCACAGGAGAGAACCCCTGGCGGCTGCCCCAGGGGCTGACCGTGACGACAGAACAGAACCTACCGAGAGGCCACAGGCATCTCATCGAGAGCATCGCAGGGAGGGCAGCACCGCTTGCTCCGCCCACAGTCGGTGTCTGAGCTGGGCCCGCTCTGCAGGTGACGCTGCCCAGGGAGTTTCGGGTAAGTTGTGTCCTCCTGAGCCCAGGTTCTGGGGGCTGGGGGGTGACCGCCCTGCCGTCCTCAGCCCCAGTCTCTCTCTCAGGCACGCTTTCTGGGGTCCAGCAGCCACGACTCTCTGCATGGACCATGCACCTGGGAAGCACTATGCCACCCTCGGAGGGAAGACAACTCCCCACCATCCTGAGAGCCGGCCACGGGGTCACCATGGCCCCCGGGCACCCTCCTCCCGGCCCGAGAAAGAGTGAAAAGCAAGGCCAAGGCTTCTCCCCAGCTCTCCTCTCAGTCTAACTGCTGTCCATGGCGACGCGCCTCGCCCAGACCCGCGGTCTTATGTTACCGAGTCGAGGTGCTAGCACCCAGGCTGTGCGGCCCCTTCCTGGTCACGCAGGGCCTTGTGCAGCCGCCGCGGCTGACACCTGGGCCGGCCGTGACATGGCGATGGTGGCGGCTCCAGGACACCTGCGTGTTTGCAGAGGGAGCTGCCCGGCTGCAGGGAGTGGCGTGTGCACCGCTGCTGAGAGGAGGCCACCGACCGCAGAAGGTCCGAGAGACGCAGCCCAGGGGAGCCTGCCCGCCGGGCACCCCAAGTCCCTTCTGAGGTCACAGGGAGAGAGGGTAAGACCACGCTGTCCCCACACCTACTGGGGAGACAGCCTTTGCTGGGAAACAATTACGGGACTGAGTCATCAGGAGAGCAGGGAGGGCCTCCACGGAGCTGAACAAGGGCCCATCACGGCCCACGGCAACGTCCCGATGCCCAAGCAAAGGCCTCTCGGGCTGGGTGGGCTGCAGTGGGAGGGGAGGGGGGCAGAGCGGAGAGAAGGGGCAGCAGGTGTGGGGGGGCACAAGGCCCCACGACAGCACTGGAGACAGCGGGGCTCACGGCTGACAGGCCGCTGATGGGAACAGAAACAACCTAAAAGGTGCTCTACCTCAGGGCCTCTTGGTCTCTCCTCTTCCTCCCCACTCCCTGCCCTCCACATTGCCCCGGATCCGCGTGGGCAGCCTGAACGGGGTGAGCTGGCTGTGGACTCCCTACTGCTCCCCTCTGGACCGGAAGGCCCAGGACAGGACATGCCCAGTGAGGCTGGTCCAGCCCAGGGGCTCCGGGAGCTGGGGCAGGCAGGCCCCCTCTGGAAGCCTGGTTCCTCGGTCCCTCAGTCCTGGAGGAAGGAGGGAGCGGGGTGAGCGCTGGGCTCTCCCAGCACCGAGCCCTGCCCAGCCAGGCTCACCTGCTCCTATGGCACCTGTCACCACCACCACCACCGCTGAGCTCAGCTGGGAAACATGCACCCGCTCACTCAGCGAACTAAGCAGACGGCGACCCTCAACCAAACCTCTCCCACCACCAACAGCTGGGCATCCGGGCTGCTCTGTGCAGTAATTCTTCCCCCAAGAGGACAGCAAACCACAGGGAGTGATGGGGACGGGCGGGTGGCCGGCGCATCTGCTGCTATTTCTACCCATTGGTTCCAAACACAGAATCCTGGGTCTCCTCTCGCTCACCATCCAGAGGGGAGCAGCTCTTCATGTTCCTTCGCAGAAATAACGTTAAGGAGAGAAACTCAGGAAAAACGGCCTTTGCTTCCAGTGTTTACACGTCTGCAAGGGTTTAACAGGTGCTGCCAGAGCAGGTCCACAGCTTCAGGTATTTGTCAAACATTTACCGGGCGTGTAGAAGCTCCCAGAACATCCTCTCCGCCTGGGTGACCCTGGCTGCATGTGGCCCGAGTTCACGCTCACCCGGCAGGATGTGGACGCACTTTCAAATGCACGGTGAGCTCAGAGCATGAGCCGGTGAACTGTGTGTGGAGGTCACCAGATTATCAGGTAGCTGGATTATCAAAAGTCTGAGACAGATGCACAGACCAGGAGTAGCTGCTGCCACATGCTGGGTAGAGTGAAAAGCTGGTATTTCATTCTGTACCTTCTACAAAGAAGACAAGGTTCTCAAAAAGCCACCCCAATACCGACGCTGTTGTGACAGGGGTGCACGTGACACCACGACCAGGTGCAGAAGGCACATGGCGTACGACTCCATTTTATGAAACGCCCAGAACAGCCAAGTCTATGACAGAAAGTGGTTAGTACAGCCTGGGGCCCATGGGGTGGGGACGACGTATGGGGCTTCTTGTGGGGAGAAAAATGTCCTCAACTCAACTGTGGTGATGAATGCATGCCTTGTGAATATGCTAAAACCCGCTGCACTGTACACATTGGAAGGTGAACTGTGTGATATGTGAATTATCTGTACTAATAAAAGAGTCATATGCTAATTAGACCAGGAGACCTTCCGGATATCCTTCCAGACAAAGCCGGGGACTTGGCCGGCCTGCAAACTGCCCCCAAACAGCCCTTAGCCCCTCACCCAGGCCAGCCACACCCCCCAGCAGGGACCTCAGTTGTGGCCAGCCTGAAAATGGCCCTCAGCCCCCCGCCCAAGCCAGCCCGGCCCCCCAAAGGGACCCCCACCCTGATCCGGGACCCTCTACAGGGGAGACCAGCTGGCCCCCACCCATGCACCAGGCTTCTATCTATACTAATAAAAGGATAATATGCTAATTAGACTGGGAGACCTTCCCGGACGTCCTTCCAGACAAAGCCATGGTGGCGGGGCCGAGGCAGAGGTGGTTAGGGGTGATTAGGCCAGGAGGGCAGGGCAGTTGGAGGTTATCAGGCTGATTGGGGGGGGGGGCAGTAGGGGGCGAGCAGGCCGGCAGTGAGGGCAGTTGGGGGGCAATCAGGTTGGCAGGGGGGCAGCTGGGGGCGAGCAGGCTGTTGGGGGTCAGTTGGGGGTGAGCAGGCCAGCAGGCAGAGTGGTTAGGGGCAATCAGGCAGGCAGGCAGGCGTTCAGTTAGGAGCTAGGGGTCCGGGATTGTTTGGCCTGCACCCTCTCGCAATCCAGGACCCCTGGGGGATGTCAGAGAGCCGGTTTCAGCTCAATCCCACAGGCCAGGCCGAGGGACCCCACTGGTGCACGAATTTGTGCATTGGGCCTCTAGTATCCAATAAGGCTGTTACAGCCTCCCACCCCGAAAGAGAGCAGCAGAAACCACCACAACGCAGTCAGCACTTTATGTGTAACACCCGCACCGAGGCCGCGCCCACAGGCCTGCTGCTCCCCCTATGCAGCTGGAGCAGGTTCTCCCAGGAGCGGGGAGTCCCCTTCACGTCCGGGAGGCGGGGCACCCACGGTGTCTGGCGTGACTTTTCTGCAACAGGGTCTGCTGACCCGAGGAAGCTCCGTGCACCTCGAACCTCAGGGCTCGGAAGGGACTGCAAGGGAGGCTGCAGCTCAGCTGCTCTAGCTGCTCCATGAGCCGTGTGCAGGCAGACGCAGGCGTGCGTCCCGAGAGCTTCCACAGACAAGGCAGCGTGAACGGGGGGTGGGCAGGGCCCACGGGAGGGACTTGTCTGCCTTTCCCACGCTCAGCATCGCACGCCGCCCCCGAAATCGCGTTCTGAGCCACATTCCCGCCACCCTGGGAGACGGCGGGAGGAGGGTCTGTGGGCACCGAGGTTGTGACAGTAAGTGATCGGGAGCAGGCACTGGGCCAGGGAGCTCGGCCCACAGCTGGCCTCGGGAGCCATCCAAAGAGTCTGTGTCCAAACAGTGGGAGGGTTTATTTTTCCTGAGAAAGAAAAAGGGTCCAGAGACCCATTCAGCTCAGGTTACTCCTGTTGGCGCTGCCTCGTCAGCTCTTTGGCTCACTTTCTCTTCCTGATTGCTCTCCACACTCATGGGGGGGGGGGGGGGGCCCTGTGGCCTCGGCTGCTCTAACAGCCTCCCTCCCCCAACTTCCATGACGGGCAGGCGGCACGCGGAGCAGGAAGCGCCGACCCGTCCGACGCCAGGCCTCTGCCCCGAGAAACACCGTCCTTAGTGAAGCCGGCGAGAACCTGCAGGCAGCCAGGGGCTCACACCCTCCCATGGCCGTGGTCACCTTCTATGAACTCGGCCGAGACCACAGGGGCTGCGCCCGTCCAGCCTCCACGCCTGGCCCGGGAATGTCTGTGTTCGGCACGACCTCTGACCTTTCCGGGGGCTAACAGGAGAGGCCTGCACGGATCAGCGTGAAAACCACGATGGGAACGTGACGGCGAAGCCAACTGTACAGGGAGCCACTGGACCCGCGTCAGCCACAGGCCTCCTCTGGGCCCCGGGACTCGTCCGCCCCCGGGAACCCCACTTTACGCCGCGGCCCGACCCCGAGGCCTTGGAACTTGGAGCAAACATGAGTGAACCTACGACCCAGCCACATCCTGGCTGCTAACGTCACCTACACTGTGACGCAGGCAGCCCGCTCCTCGGTATTGGCCTAAGAAACAACACTTGTCCTCAGAGAGCCGTGCACAGAAGGCCCATCGCACCCCTAAACTGGATACAGCCCCATGTCCCTCAACAGGACGCCGGACGAATCCACTCTGGTGAATTCACACAAAGAAATCCTACTCGGCAATTTTTAAAAAGCTGATTGCTGCGCGGTACCGAGGAGAAGCTCCGATACCGAGTGGAAGACGGACGAGGAAATAAAAGCACACGGTACATAAGCCCCTTCATGTGCCGTGTGCGTGACAGCCAGCGGTTCTCCCCCTTCCTCACGCCGCGACCCTTTCATGCAGCTCCTCCTGCTGTGGGGACCCCCAACCATAACATTATTCTCGTTGCTACTTCATCACTGTCATGTTGCTGCTGTTATGAACCGTCATGTAAATATCTGACATGCAGGATGTATTTTCATTGTTACAAATTGAACATAATGAAAGCACAGTGATGAATCACAAAAACAGTATGTAATGATATATGTGTTTTCCGATGGTCTTAGGCGACCCCTGTGAAAGGGTCGTTCGGCCCCCAAAGGGGTCGCGACCCACAGGTTGAGAACCGCTGGTGTAAGCAGAACCGGGTCCGCGGGGACAGGACTCAGAACCGCGGGGGCCTGTGAGGGGTGACAGTAGAGGCCGGGCAGGAGGGCATCTCCGAGGAGACAGTGTCCTGGGTCTCGGCCAGAGAGGCTGCAGAAGCCTCGGACCCGAGCACTGGGAACGGTGCATCCGGTCGGGGTCACACGGTAAGAAAACGAGTTGCAGCAGCATTGGGTGGGGTCGAAGGACCAGCTCATCACGGTCAGAGCTGCTTCTCTCTGTAGACGCCACAGGACAGCTCAGCCCTGGGATCCCACAGGTCAGGACACCCCCAAACACTGGACACAGCCCAGGTCTCCAGGCTTGAGGCCCCCACGGGGGGTGGGGGGGGGCGCTAACTCAGCTGCCCTGGGGCCTAAGGGGACAGGCACGAGCAGCAGAGCCAGAGGCCCTGGGCGACCCTGAGGGAGGAGGTGCCGCACAGACCTCTGCACCCAGCAGGCCACCCCTCCCCAAGCTCCACCCCAAGGCCTCCGCAGGGCCTGGAGGGGGCAGAATGGGGGCCGCACAGGCCTCCCGTCCACTGCAGGGGCGCCCATCCAACATGAGGGTCACCCCGCAGCAGGCGTGCACCAGCGAGGCCTGTGGAGGCAGCGCCCACCCGCCCAAGGGCCGAGACCGCAGACCTCAGAGGGGCCTCGACAACCCGGGCTGAGCAGCTGCGTCCTCCGTGTCCTCGCTCCTCAGTGCCTGTTACACGTGAGGCTCCGCACCCGGGGGAGAGGGGCCAGTGTGTCAGGAGCGTCATCCTGCAGGCTCGACTTTGTGTGCGTGTGCGTGTATGCATGTGCGTGTGTGCCTGTGCGTGTCTGTGTGCGTGTGTGCCTGTGCGTGCCTGTGTGCGTGTGCCTGTGCGTGTGTGTGTGTCCATGTGTGTGTCTGTGTGCATGTGTGCCTGTGCGTGCCTGTGTGCGTGTGTCCATGTGCGTGTCTGTGTGCGTGTGTGCCTGTGCGTGCCTGTGTGCGTGTGTGCCTGTGCCTGTGCGTGTCTATGTGCGTGTGTCCATGTGTGTGTCTGTGTGCATGTGTGCGCGCGCCTGTGTGCAGAAAGAGTAGGACAGCGACTTACTGTTTTTTTGTTTTATTGATTTCAGAGAGGAAGGGAGAGGGAGACAGAAACATCAATGATGAGAATCATGGGTCGGCTGCCTCCTGTACACCCCACATTGGGGATCGAGCCTGCAACCAGGCATGTGCCTTGGCCGGGAATCAAACCATGACCTCCTGGTTCATAGGTCGGCGCTCATCACTGAGCCACGCCGGCCGGGCTGACTGTTCTGTTGAAAATACTGATTTTACACCAAGTCAGCTTCTCTCACCCCACAGGCCTCCGCGTGGGCCCCCTTCCCAGCACCCATTCTCAGTATCCTTTCTCGAGAGCCTCTGACCTCTGACCTCTGACCTCCAACCCTCCCTGACATCTACCACGAGGTCAAGGAGCATGGCGACTGTGGTGGGTTTAACCTTCTCTGAGCAGGAAGCACTTGGCCTGGCGCACAGTGGGCCCATCAATAGTGGCTGAGTGGACAAATCCTGTGCCTGTTGCCCAACACACAAATAAAGCAACCCCCTCACCCCCCGCACGCTCCATGTGAGATGCTCGTGAGGGGCCCGTGCTCCGGGCCCACGTCTGGCGAGGGATCCCCCGGGCGCATGTGAGGCTCATGTGACACGCGCATCCATGACCGAGACGAGCGTGCCGAAACGCGGGCGCCTGCGTGTTACCGACGGGCCCGTGTCTACAGCGACGGAACGTTTCCTTCTCTGGAAAGCGAACCCTGACAGGAAGCACGGCAGGTTCAATGCGGTGAATGAAAAACGCGCGGCTTGGGAACACAGAACACGGGGTGGGACACGTGTGCGGACCTGGCAGGTCACCCAGCCACTGCCCACGGGACTGCAGCCCGGCCCGCGAAGCTCCCGGTGAAATGACTTAAAGAGAAACCTCGGACCTGGCAGCAGCCGGACCCCAGGCCTGTGGCAGGAGGGGCTGGTGTCACCCCGGCGTGAACCACCTGTGGCCGAGCTCCCACCAAACCTCAACGTCCGTGAGAACAGTGCCTGATTCTCTGGGGGCCGAGCTTGTTAGTCGGCGGTGCTGCCTTGGGCGCCGAGGGCTGTGGGGTTCAGCGGCGAAGGGAGCCAGGCCCCACGCCCACTTACTGTCTGTCACCGTGGCAGCCGGTGGGCTCCGGAGTAGTTTCCTGCCCAGTCACTTAACAAATGAAGTGACTGACAAGTCGAGCAGGGACCACATGGGGCCTTCTTCCTGCAGTCATGACCGCTCTGCTCTCCCTGGACATCAGGGCAATGCATCTGGCTGTTTACTAAGCACTTACTATGCGCTGGCTCAGACCGATGAGCTCCTCACTGTGCGCTGGCTCAGACCAATGAGCTCCTCACTGTGCGCTGGCTAAGAGGATGAGCTCCTCACTGTGCGCTGGCTCAGACAGATGAGCTCCTCACTGTGCGCTGGCTCAGACCAATGAGCTCCTCACTGTGCGCTGGCTCAGACAGATGAGCTCCTCACTGTGCGCTGGCTCAGACCAATGAGCTCCTCACTGTGCGCTGGCTCAGACACATGAGCTCCTCACTGTGCGCTAGCTCAGACAGATGAGCTCCTCACTGGGCGCTGGCTCAGACTGATGAGCTCCTCACTGTGCGCTAGCTCAGACAGATGAGCTCCTCACTGGGCGCTGGCTCAGACAGATGAGCTCCTTACTGTGCGCTGGCTCAGACCGATGAGCTCCTCACTGTGCGCTGGCTCAGACAGATGAGCTCCTCACTGTGCGCTGGCTCAGAATGATGAGCTCCTTACTGTGCGCTGGCTCAGACAGATGAGCTCCTCACTGTGCGCTGGCTCAGAATGATGAGCTCCTTACTGTGCGCTGGCTCAGACAGATGAGCTCCTTACTGTGCGCTGGCTCAGACAGATGAGCTCCTTACTGTGCGCTGGCTCAGACAGATGAGCTCCTTACTGTGCGCTGGCTCAGACCAATGAGCTCCTTACTGTGCGCTGGCTCAGACAGATGAGCTCCTCACTGTGCGCTGGCTCAGACCAATGAGCTCCTTACTGTGCGCTGGTTCAGACAGATGAGCTCCTTACTGTGTGCTGGCTCAGACCAATGAGCTCCTTACTGTGCGCTGGCTCAGACAGATGAGCTCCTTACTGTGTGCTGGCTCAGACCAATGAGCTCCTTACTGTGCGCTGGTTCAGACAGATGAGCTCCTCACTGTGCGCTGGCTAAGAGGATGAGCTCCTCACTGTGCACTGGCTAAGAGGATGAGCTCCTCACTGTGCGCTGGCTAAGAGGATGAGCTCCTTACTGTGCGCTGGCTCAGACCAATGAGCTCCTCACTGTGCGCTGGCTCAGACAGATGAGCTCCTTACTGTGCGCTGGCTCAGACAGATGAGCTCCTTACTGTGCGCTGGCTCAGACAGATGAGCTCCTTACTGTGCGCTGGCTCAGACAGATGAGCTCCTTACTGTGCGCTGGCTCAGACAGATGAGCTCCTTACTGTGGGCTGGCTCAGACCAATGAGCTCCTTACTGTGCGCTGGCTCAGACAGATGAGCTCCTCACTGTGCGCTGGCTCAGACCAATGAGCTCCTTACTGTGCGCTGGTTCAGACAGATGAGCTCCTTACTGTGTGCTGTCTCAGACCAATGAGCTCCTTACTGTGCGCTGGCTCAGACAGATGAGCTCCTTACTGTGCGCTGGCTCAGACAGATGAGCTCCTTACTGTGCGCTGGCTCAGACAGATGAGCTCCTTACTGTGGGCTGGCTCAGACCAATGAGCTCCTTACTGTGCGCTGGCTCAGACAGATGAGCTCCTCACTGTGCGCTGGCTCAGACCAATGAGCTCCTTACTGTGCGCTGGTTCAGACAGATGAGCTCCTTACTGTGTGCTGTCTCAGACCAATGAGCTCCTTACTGTGCGCTGGCTCAGACAGATGAGCTCCTTACTGTGTGCTGGCTCAGACCAATGAGCTCCTTACTGTGCGCTGGTTCAGACAGATGAGCTCCTCACTATGCGCTGGCTCACCAGGATGAGCTTCTTACTGTGCGCTGGCTCAGATCAATGAGCTCCTCACTGTGCGCTGGCTCAGATCAATGAGCTCCTCACTGTGCGCTGGCTCACAAGGATGAGCTCCTTACTGTGCGCTGGCTCACCAGGATGAGCTCCTTACTGTGCGCTGGCTCAGACAGATGAGCTCCTCACTGTGCGCTGGCTCACAAGGATGAGGTCCTTACTGTGCGCTGGCTCAGAAGGAATAGCTCCTCACTGTGCGCTGGCTCAGATCAATGAGCTCTGATGGTTGTTTTTAAAGAAGCAATGACCTCACAGAGGTCAGAGTGGAAAAGAACTACCCACAGGTCTGGTTCGCTTTCTGTGTCAGCAGCTGTGGAATAAGGAGGGAAGAGCAAGGAGTAGGGCCAGTTTTAAACTAAATGCCTTTGGCCCGGCTGGCGTGGCCCAGAGGTTGAATATCGCCCTACGAGGAGGTCACGGTTCGATTCCCAGTCAGGGCACATGCCTGGGTTGCAGGCTGGGGTGTGGGGTGTGCAGGAGGCAGCCAGTCAATGATTCTCTCGCATCACTGATGTTTCTCTCCCTCTCTCCTTCTCTGTAATAAATAAAATATATTTTAAAAACTAATACACTAAATGCCTTTGGTAAGTCATCCTGACTCTGGCACTGGAATGTTTCTGGCTCCCTGCCCGTTACAGGAGGAGACGCAGGCGGAGCTGGCCAGGTCCCGGGTGTCTCTGACGTCGGCCCGTTGTCAAATGCTCTGTGAAGAGAGGCCTGAGCCCGGGGCCCGGCACAGAGGCCGCTCAGCTCTGAGTGGGTGCCAGGTGCCCTTTCATACGTAGGCTGGGCCCACTGAGGCTTCTGAGACACGACACGGGGTCTGTCCTGACTCCCCCTGGTGCCTGCCTGCCTGCCTGATTGCCCCTAAGCGCGGGGTCCGAGGCTTCTGCAGCCTCTCTGACCGAGACCCAGGACACTGTCTCCTCGGAGATGCCCTCCTGCCCCGCGTGTCCCAGGAGAAGGGCCGGGCCCACTGCTGGGCCGAGCGCAGAGACCGCATGGCGGGGGAGGGAGGCGCCAGGCCGTGTGCTCAGCTGCGCCCTCCGGCCGGCAGGGAGGCGGCAGGGCGTTCTGGCCGTGCTCTCCCACCGATTCCTGTGTGCAGCCCAGGAGCAGCGGTTTCCCAGAAGCCCTCGTGCCTCTCCCCACGGCATCCCGGCTCGGCCTGCCTCCGAGTTGGCGCGTCTCCCCAAGAAAGTACCCGGGCCCTGCCAGACCCTCTGATCTCGGGGAACGGCCGCCAGGAGCAGAGCGGTGGGAGGTGGTCAGCCAGGAGCCAAAATCAGACTCAGAGGAAAACAGGAAGAGCCCGAGAAACAGCAGCCGCAAGGAAGGCTTGCGTTTGACACCCACACTGTCCTGCTTCACTTTCCCGGGAGCAGGCTCGGTCGCCCTGAGCCTGGGCCACGTGTTTGCTCAGTGGGCACTGCAGACCCACCCTCACGAGGACTCTACCAGCTGGCTTGACCTCAGCACGGCCGGCGAGCCCACCCTCTCCCAGTGGGTCTACAGATGCCACGCTTGGCAAGTGAGCCGGTAGCTAATGTGATGTGTGCAGGCCAGTGACCAGCAGAACCCTGGACTGGCCACGTTCTGGTCTCCCCGTCAGCACGGCACCTGGAGGGTCTCCAGGCTGAGCAGGGTCTGAAGGCAGCGCAGCCGAGGGAAGGCCTGCCTGCCGCCTCCACGCTACTCACCATGTACGAAGGGAAGATGAGGACCCGCTTGTGCTTCCCACAAGGCCACTGGGGGTCGTCCAGGAGGTTCGGGTCGTAGTCCACAAAGTCTCCCAGGTCGCTGCCTAAGGGCCACAGGCAGAGGGACAGTCAGGGCCACAGGCAGAGGGACAGTCAGCGCAGAGGTGAACGCCCGTGCGGGGGACTGAGGGCTGGTCAGGGCACCAGCTCGGTCGCCTGCCTGCCTGCCTGACATGTAGTCAGTCTCTGCAGCCAAGGAGGCGTGTCCTCTCCGACAGGGGCACCAGATTCTTCACCGGACGACGAGCTTTTCCACTTTAGAAAGTGAGGTGTGAATCTCCCTGACCCCGAGAGCACAGGACCCCGGAGCATGAACAGCACAGGGACACTCGGACAGAACACGTGGCGCCGAAAGGCTCGTTTCTAACCCTGCAGGTCATTGGCAGCTGAGCCCCGTGAGAAGCGCGTTTTGGGGTGAACCCTCCTGGGCAGACTACTGTGCCCACAGAAACACGGATCAAAGCAGGCCCATGCACTTGGGGACCAGCGGATGGAAGCACGGACAGTGTTTCCGACTCAGCACCTGCACAGGCTGAGCCCTCCGATGGCCTGGGGTCTCCGAGCAGTGGCACTGCTCACCAAGGCTCCCCTCAGCCCCAGGGGGTCGCTCAGGCCGAGCAGGAAGCACCCAGCCTCCTTCCGCAGCCCATCCGCTCGCGCGAGGAGAACCACAAGGGACGTTCTCACACCAGATCCTGGGCTTCTGGCCCAATTATTTGAAGAAAAGCCCAACTTGAGCACTGAAAAGTGTAGGCAAGAAGCAGGTAACAGGGAGGTAACTCAGGCGCAGAGAGGTGGCGAGAAGCCGGATCCTGCCCAGCCCCCTCTGCGGAGGCCGTGGGGTTTCCCCGGGGGCGCTCAGGGGCTGGGCGGAGGCATCTCATTGGAGAGGCCACCCTCTGGCCGGTTGTGAGGCTGAAATCCTCTTGCCCAATCACGTCGCCTGTGGGATGAGCTCACACTCCGGGACCGGCCCTCCCGTCTGCACACAGGAGACCCACCCACACTGTACCCCAGACGCCTCCTGCCGCAGCCCCCAGACCCAGCAGCCGGCACCTGTGTCGAGGCTCCCCTGGGTGCTGCTGGCCCGCCCTATGGAGAGGCTGCGGTGGCTCAGGGTGCGGAAGTGGGAGAAGGAGGAGGTGGAGTCGATGGTGCCCCTCCGGGCTCCCAAGGCGTTTGTGGGCCACAGGAACTGGGTGTAGGACACCGTCTGGAAGGAAAGACAAAGGGCAGGTGAGGGACAGCCCCAGCGACGCTGCACGTCCCCCACTGCAACGGACACCAGGGACCTGGAAGATGACTTCTATTCCGGCCACATCTGTGCCAGAACCGCTGCCTGGGGCTGTCCCTGACCCCCTGGTGAGAACGCTCAGGTGACGCGGCCGATGTGTGTTTGATAACAATGTGTTGTCCTCGACCAGTGAAGGCGAACCTTTCGAGCTCGGCGTGTCAGCATTTTGAAAAACCCTAACTTAACTCTGGGGCCGTGGCACATATAGAAATTTTTTGATATCTGTAACCATAGTAACACAAAGATTTATATTTTTGATATTTAGTTTATATATTTAAATACCATTTAACAAAGAAAAATCAACCCAAAAAATGAGTTCGCGTGTCACCTCTGACACACGTGTCATAGGTTCGCCATCACGGTCCTAGACACTGTGGGGTGGTGTGGGCTGCGTGAGGCACAGACTGGCACTGCTTTCCATGAACCAGCACCCGCAGCGTGGGTTCCAGGCCCCAACGGCTGGAGTCCCTGACAAGGGGCGTGACCCCGTGCCCTGCGGCAGATCCATCCACGGGGCTCACTTCCGCTTCCCACCCCCCGCAACCCCCTCCCCATTCCTGGGTGGACACTCAGCCTTCAGGAGAGAAAGCAGCACATGTATCTTTCTCTCCGCTGGCCTGGGGACCACAGCTCAGGCCCTGGGGGAGCTGTGCCGGGGTGTCCTGTGCATGCAAACGGCTGGGACGGTCTCCCCAAGGACACCCGGCATGATCTCCCCAACAGGCTTTGGGGGGCTCATGAAAGACTGGATTCACCCTTCACACCCTAGACATCACCCTGCAGCCTGGTGAGCTGCGTGTGAGAGGCGTGGCAGCCCTGGGGCCTAGGGTCTCCGTCGGAGGCTGACACCCGTCTAGTCGTGGGGTGGCGGCTTGCGGGCACCATCCGTTACTGCTGTTCACACTACCCACATCCCTGCACCCCAGAGCATGCACGTGGACACGTGTGCGCGCGCAGGCAGGGAAACCTTGTGTTGCTATGCAATCGCGGCCTCGATGGGCTTCGCCTGCCCGCTGGGAGCCCAGGAAGGTGCCCCCCACCCCTCGAGCGAGGCTCATGGCCTGCCCCCTTTCTGCTTCCCAACCCTGTGGCTTGGGCACAGACTCGCCAACGGGAGTCGGGCAGCCTTACCTTCCCGTCAGCGCCCAGCTCCACACCTTCCAGGCCAATGACCTCTTTTAGGCTCACGGCACCTGCTGACTGTCTCCCTCCGTCCGACTTCAAGTCCCTGGGAGGACAAGCCAGAGAGGAAAGCTGCTGTTTGTACCCAAAAGAGGTGCTGTGACGCTCACTACGAGACACCAGTCATGCTGACGAAAGGGACCGAGCAGGCCTCCCCTCGCCCCTCTGCCGGGCTGGGTCAGTGGCTCAAGGGCAGCCCCCCATGCCCCCCATGCTCCCCACTCTGACATGAAGGATGCGCAGCTGAACGAGTGCCTGAGGGAGAAAGGCGGGTGCAGAGTGTGGATCCCCGGCCGCCCTCCACTCAGCAAGTTCCTCCTCTCTGAGACGGTCATGGCACAGGCACCAGGGGGCACCCCGGGCACAGGACTACACTCTGCTGGGCTCTCGCTGCTGGCTTCTTCTTAAACCTGGGGGAGACCTCTCTCGACCCCGCCTTTAGTAGACAGGAGAAAGAATTTCTCATCCTGAACAGCTCTCAGGCTCACTGCTGGCCATGAGAGAATTAGCGCCACAAGAGTCACCCTCCTACCTTGGCAGGCCACCTGGAAAATGAGTATCTTTCTATGAAACAATGTCCAATGTGAACAGCAAGCAGTCACAGAACACTTCACACCTGACAAAGACTGTCACACACCATCCCTTTCATCCTTTTTTTCAAAAATATAGTTTTACCAATTTCAGAGAGGAAGGAAGAGGAGGAGATAGGAACATCAGTGATGAGAGAGGATCATGGATCAGCTGCCTCTGCTGCCCCCTAATGGGGATCGAGCCCACACTAGGCATGTGCGCTGACCAGGAATCAAACCACGACCTCCTGGTTCATACATCAACGCTCAACCACTGAGGTGGGCCCGCAGGCCCCTTCATTCTTGATGCTGCCCTTATCAGAATGCTGTTGCTATTACTGTCCCATTTTACAGATGAGAAAACGAGGCCCAGAGTAGGCAGATGGCTGGCCACGTCCCCCTCTCCTTGCAGTAGTTCTCACTAAGCTGCGTGTTGGAATCACCAGGGATTTCTGACAAACTCCTGCGGTCTGGCTCCCACCCCAGCCATGCTGATTCTGTTGTCACGGGTGCAACCTGGGTGCAGGAGTTCTGAACGCTCCCAGGGGTCTAAATTGCAGCCATATCCAGGAAGGACCGCCTTCCAGCTGCTGCCTCTGTGTGCTGGAGAGGCACTGTGCTCAGGGCTGTCTCCTGTAAGAATGGGGGCTGTTTTAGCAAGAACAAACAAGTTTAAAATGGTAAAGGAATCGATGGGAAAGCGAGGTGCCCTGGAGCCAGGTGAGTGGGGGGGGGGGGGGAGAGACGAGTGCCCGTCCCCCATGGAGGAACTCAGGACCCTCTCATGTGCTGAGCAGTCCTCGCCTGTGGGCTCCCATGATGGACTGGCTCCCTCATCCTATGATGCAGAGTGAGGTCAGCAACATCTTCCAAAGACCCACCTCGACCTGCTCCCAGGAGGACTGCCTTCTGCAGCCACGTGGAGGCCAGTTCTGCCAGCCCAGAGCGTCTGGGCCCCTCTGGAACTGACACTAAAGTCTTCACACTTCACACGCAAACTCTGGTCGGTGGCCCCCCCTCCCCCCACCCCATTGACCGGATGTGACTGTACGTGACTTTAGACTCCTCCACGGACAGTCAGAGAACTGTGAGGTCCCTCGGAGGTGCAGCTCGTCCATCAAGAGCTCCACGGCGTCCTGAGCCACAGAAGTGCTCTCGGAGGAGTCTGAGCTCCCCCGGGGGAGGGGGTGGCCCCACCAGGACCACGCTCCCCGAGGGCTCCGAGGCCCAGGCTTCCCCACTTCATGGAGGTGCCGTGCCCACAGGAAGCTCACATCCCAGCTGTTGGCCTCCAACCTGCAGCTGGGAGACCAGCACCTCAGGGCCACAAACCAGGGACCACCTGCCTCTCCCCCTCCAGGAGCCTCCAGGGCAGCCCTCACTTCCTCCAGCAGAGAGGACAGCGGATGCACCCATCGCGAGCAAAGGGAAACACCCGTGGAGCAAGGTCCGGGCCCTGAGGCTGACACAGCCTGTGGGTCGGAGCCAGGCCCGGGGGGAGACCCGGGGCGGAGCTGGAATAGGCCTCAGGGGAGTGAGGAGAGGCCAGAGACCGTGGCCTTGATGCCCCCTCTTTGTGAACCCGAGAGGGTGGGAAGGGTGCAGAAAGGCCCGGAAGGGTGTGCTGGTTCCCCCAAAGGGAGGGTTGAAAACACCCGGCGGAGCAGCAGCCGAAGGCCGAGGACTGACGAGTGATCAAGTCTCCACGTTCCCTCTCAGATCATCTCTCCCATCAACACGGGGCGTGAGCACGGACATCACGCGGTGCCAGCGCTGACCGTGCGGCACCGGAGACGGACCCCGGGGAACGGCAGCTGAAGGTCTTCAAAGCAAATGAAGTTGGGCTTTGCAATTGGTTTGAAGAGCCTCAGAGATCATTTTTCCCAGATGCATGTTGAGTTCAAAAATGAATTTATGTTCTGCCTCCTTCTAAGCATGGAACGGAGGCAAGTTCCACCGCCCACGTGGGTCTTGTCCAAAACCGCGAGCGGAACGGTGTACGTGTCGCTTGGACTCGCAGGAGGGCACAGTTGGTCAGGCTCAGGACAGGACCTCGTGGGTGTAGATGCCCTGACAGAACCCTGCTCCCATTCCCTCTGTGTCCACAGCCCCAGGGGAGACTGCTCAGCTTATTTAGCTACAAGACCTCGTTTCTCATGCTATTTAAGTTTATTTTTTAAAAAAATATTTCTATTGATTTCAGAGAGGAAGGGAAGAGAGACAGAAACATCGATGATGAGAGAATCATCTCGGGCACACCCCACACTGGGGATGGAGCCCGCAACCCGGGCCTGTGTCCTGATGGGAATCGAACCGTGTCCTCCTGGTTCCTGGCTAATGCTCAACCACTGAACCACACCAGCCGGGCCTATAAAAGTTTCTTAACCTTTGCAGAGGCCGTAAGCAACAAACACACTTTGAAAACCCAGGGCGTGTGCACACACATTTTTTTTTTTTTTTATAAAGGTTGGCCAAAAGGGGCGGGAGGGATGAGAGGTAGTGTTAAGGAGGAGAGGGAAGAGGCCACAGAAGATGGGGGAGGGGATGAAAACACCAGGGGAGACAGCCCCACAACAGTGATACCTCTAAGCAAGAAGCAGACGCACAGGTGGGCTCTCTGGGGTGGAGCCAGCCTCGCAGACGGCACTGCAGTTCGCCCCGTGGGTCTCCTGGGAAGACCGTCACCTCGGGCGGGAGCCCCCGGGCCCGTCTTAGTTTTGTCCCCTGACAGAGCAGACCTATACCATTTCATCGTGGTGGGTCGTCTGGTCAGAGCAGCGGCCCGTCTAGCTCTCCTGGTGCCCAGAGGGGGTCCCCTCGGTGCTCAAGGCCTCACGTGGCAGCTCCTGACTCCCTCCTGTGGGCGGCACAGTGCTCCCGTGTCCTCTTCCAGCTCACTGAGCGGCACCGCATGGAACTGGACAGCAGGGCCGAGCCAAGGCCCGTTCCTTAGGGAGCGTCTGGCTAACGAACCGATACTCCTCTCAATGACAGCAGCAGCCGTACGTGCGTGTGACTTAAAGCATCAGCACCTGGGAAGTGGGTGACCCAAGTGTGTTGTGGCCAATGAGCTCGTCGCAGGGCCTCCGCCTCCGGGACGGCCGCTGGGATTTACTTCAGTGACGGGGCTGCCTCTCGGGCCGGGGTTGCAGCCGGGAGCCCCTCTGGGCATCGCTCTTTAAAGGACAATGTGTTGAACACGTGGATGTGTAACTAACTTAAAAGCTAATTAAATGTTAACAGGATTTCCAGACGCTTAGAAAAGAACAGGCCGGAGACCTGCTTCGCAGAGAGCAGAGCGTGAGGCTGGCTGGGCAGCAAGGCCTCTAGCCCGGCACCACTGGGGGCTGCACCCCAGGCCCAGCGACACGAGGCCAACGTGGCTCCAGAATCCTCGCCATCGCCCCGGCACCGCCGCCACCGGGCAAGTCCGCCTGCTGGTCCAGAGCAGAGCGCTGCCCCCAGTTCAGAAGCAGCGGACGGGCCAGGCCACCAGGCTGCGGACACTCAGAGCAGCGTTCAGTCCTGCCAGCCTACAGGCTCCCACTGAGCTCGCCATCCACACGCCACCCCCCGGGCACTGGCAGCAATGAGGGGCCTCTGCAGGCAGCTCCTACAAACAGCTGACCACGGCATGATTCACCCATGAGATCATCCCAGAGCCGGTCGCTGGGGGAACATGCACGGACGTGGGGAGGGGCGTGGGGGCTGGAGGCCTCTCCGGAAGGGCCGTCCTCTGTGTCACCGAGGGACGAGGGGACGACCTCACCTGAATGTCCAGCAACAAAGGCTGGGGACACGCGCGCCTCACGGAAGCTGCTGTTTAAAGCTTCACATCCAGAGACACTGGGGCTCCGACCGTGCAGGCGGCTCACCCAGCGACTGTCCGTCACCCAGGCATGCTGCTCTCAGTGGGTCTCCCCAGCACACACACCTCGCAGGCGCTATTCTGTTGGGGTCACGAGCGTGGTTGTTTTATAGAATCCTCAGCCACAGGCTTCCTGGACTCACTCCGACCTCCTTCCAATCCGATCTACACGGAAAAGTAGGCTCACAGCCCTGGCCAGTGTGGCTCGGTTGGTTGGGCATCGCCCCAAAGGTTGCTGGTTCAATTCCAGTCAGAGCACAGGCCTGGGTGGCAGGCTCAATCCCCAGTAGGGGGCGTGCAGGGAGCAGCCAACGGATGTTTCTCCCTCTCCCTTCCAGCCTCTCTGGAATCAATTTAAAATAAAGGTAGGTTGACGGTTGTATGAGAAACAAGAGCTTATTCTTGTATTTATTAACGTTGTATTGCTTCCCATGGAAACAGCTGTAACCCTCCTGCCCCGCCCTGTATGTGCAAAATGCCTGCGGGTGCCCCACCTCCAGGGATTGAAGATCATCTGGCTCTCATGGCAGCCGTGTGCACGGGGCAGCAGGGGCAGCTCCGACTCCAGGCCTGCAGTCTCCCCCTCACAGGGGGACCCGCTCCCAAAGCTCTGGAGTTGGTGGCTGGGACGGGCGTGCCTATTCCCGCTGACGGGACGCCATGACGAGTCACCCCACAGGATGCCCTTCTGGCCTGTAATGCAGCTGCACTCGCCTGAGGAAGAAGCCAGAGGGTGACAGAGGGCGGGAGGCAGGAGGAAGCTCTGGGTCCCGGGCCGAACCCCTGTTGCATTATTCCCGCCTCCCGACTCCCACCCAGAACGGACCTGGGGAAACCACCCGCTTCCAACTCAACGTGCAGCCAAGAGCGTCCCTGCTTCCCGCAAGCCCGGCGCCCGTGGAAAGAGCCGTGTGTTCATCTGCTCACACGGCTGCATGCTACTGACATTTCCCACCGGAGCTGACGGAGGGCGAGGCCAGACAACTGCTGACAGCCAGAGACCCGAGGGGTGTGGACAGGGACTGGGGAGCTGGGTGTTGTCTGAATGCACCCGCCCTGCACCCCCGCTCCGTGCCCATCATGCCCCGGGCAAGACTGCATTCCCAACGGGAAAGAACGGGAAAAGAAAACAGTTATTAGAAACATCTCCTATCTAACAGGGCAGTGAGGAGCCAGGAAAATCCCAGGGCAAGTGAATAGGGAAACTGAGGCAGGAAAGTGAAAGCAAGGCCAAACAGCCCTGGCCCGTGTGGCTCAGTGGATAGAGCATCTGCCTGCGGACCAAAGGGTCTCATGTTCAACTCCTGGTCGAGGGCACGTACCCGGATTGCAGGTTTGATCCCCTGCCCGGGTGAGAGCTCGGGCAGGAGGAATCAACCCATGTGTCTCTCACGTCAATGTTTCTCTCTGCCTCTCCCCCCACTCCCTCCCTTTCACTCTCTAAAAATCATTGGAAAAAATATCCCAGGGTGAGGATTAACCAAAACAAAACAAAAAACCAAGTCCAAACAGTGTGGGCAATTTGCAGCCAGCATGTCACTAACAAGCCATGGTCTTCCCCACGCAGGACAGAGAGAGCAAAGGGTTAAATGCTCCCTAAGGAGGGACACAGAGGGAGGGAGAGGGGAAAGGGAAAAAGGGCCCTTTCACTCCCGCAGAGAAGCGCAGCCTGGGGCTTGGCAAGGCAAAGGGGCAGGTGCTTCTCGTGGGTTCTGGGAATTCTGGGAAGGCCACACAAAGTAAACAGGGGCCTTGAGGATGAATCTGCACCAAGACAGTCAGCAAGGAACCTGGAAACCTACACACAGGAGGGTGTCTGAGGACTCGGACCTCACCCCACCTGCTCTTCAGATGAGCCGAGAGTTAAGAGCCGAGAGCTGAGAGCCGAGAGCCGTCAGAGCCGTCTGCGCTCCGTAAGCCGCAGGTGCAGGCTTCAAGGGCTTTCACACATGGGCTGGATCACAGCGCCAGCGAGGTCTGAGTATGAATCCACGTACGTGAGAGGACTAGGTGGAGGCTGGGACAGCCACTCCCTCTAAGGCAGCGGTTTTCAACCTCAACCTGTGGGTCGCGACCCCTTTGGCGGTCGAACGACCCTTTCACAGGGGTCACCTAAGACCATCCTGCATATCAGATATTCACATGATGATTCACCACAGTAGCAACATGACAGTGATGAAGTAGCAACGAAAATAATTTTATGGCTGGGTCACAACATGAGGAACTGTATTTAAAGGCCCAGAAGGTGGAGAATCACTGCTCCGACTCGAGTCGACTCTGTGTCGGTGGGGCCCTAGCAGGACAACTGTCACAAGCGCCTGTGAAGCCTCCCCTGGGCCAGCCTGTCTGCTCCGCTCAGCAGATGTCGGGAGCCAGTCAGT
Organism: Myotis nattereri; assembly: GCF_964212035.1. NCBI lineage: Eukaryota > Metazoa > Chordata > Mammalia > Chiroptera > Vespertilionidae > Myotis > Myotis nattereri. Next base: position 94,529,999 of record NC_138083.1, read on the forward strand.
CCAGTTCAGCTCAAACCCAAGAACAAAGCTGGGGGGCGGGGGGGGGGGGGATAGAGGGCCTGGGACGCTCCGGCCACCACAGGGGCCAGAAGACAGACCCAGAAGAGATAAGGCCACCCCGACAGATGCTCTTCAGTCAGGGGTTCAAGTGCAGTGAAGGGACTTTTGAGTTTCCTATCTTTAAATCTTTCTTGGGATGAAGTTGGGACGCACATGGACCCATCCGCGGCTGGTCTGCGCCTGTCGGAATAATCGGGCACACGTGGCCTGGTCCACGTGCCTAAGCACCACGGAACCACAGGAGCCAGAAACCGTGCGTTGAGCAGCCCGGTGGCCGGAGTCCGGTGGCTGGCTCAGCTGGAGGGGGGGGGCAGGGAGCCTATGGGCTCGAGCTGCAAGGCAGGGAAGCCCCCTTTCCACCCCGGGAATCCTAGGACTTACGTCCTGGTCATGGAGAGGCTTTAGCGTAAAGGTAAAGGAATTTTCCACACTGAAAACATACTACTTAGTATGCACATGAGCTGCAGTAGTTTAAAAATATGTACATGTATAAATTTACTAGCATAAACACTTGTCATTTAAGCATAATTATTTCCCAATAATTAGCTTAAAATCATATTATAAAGGCAGTTATTATAAATAGGGTATCTGTTCATTAAAACATTTAAAAAGCAGAACAGCCCGGCCAGCATGACTCAGTGGTTGAGCACTGACCTGTGAAACAAGAGGTCACGGTTCCATTCCCCGTCAGGCACATCCCCAGTCGGGGGTGTGCGGGAGGAGCCGATCCATGGTCCCCTCTCATCATGGATGTTTCTCTCTCTCTCCCTCTCCCTTCCTCTCTGACATCAGTGAGAATATATTTTAAAAAATGACAAGCAGGACACTGCTGTCTCGCTGCTCAATCCGACTCGTGCTGCCAGTTTCTCCTGAGGACGTCAGCATGTGCCACCCCTGCGAGCATGTTCTCTTCTCTGCTGGGTGACACGGGGACCCGGCCAGGGGCTTTGTTACAGAAATTACCTTTTCTGCATCTTGGTTTCTCATCTATAAAAGCTGAGGGAGTGGCGAGTTTGATTGTTCGTATCCAAGATGTGAGGTTACGTCCCGTGAGTCCTTGCACATTCCACGTCTGCATCTGGGGCAAGTGGCAGGACGAGTCTCCTAATAACCCCCCAGGTGACTCCCCTAAATACCGCCACCCTCCCTTATCCACGGCTTTGCTTTATGCGGTTTCAGTGACCCCTGGTCCACTGGGGCCCGAAAATATTAAATGGAAAATTCCAGAAACAAACAATTCGTAAGTTTAAATTCGGTGCCATCCTCAGACCAGAATGGAATCTCAGTGTCCGCTCCTTCCCGCCCGATGGGAGCCCACCTGTCAGTGTGTTCATGCCACAGACGCCCCTGCCTGCTGGTCCCTCAGCAGCCGCCTTCGTCATCAGATCCCGTCCCAGTCCGCAGGGTTTGTGCCCAAGCGACCCTGGTTTTACTTAATAATGCCACGTGCTCATAACTTCCATTGCAGCAGACTGTTACCGCTGTTCTATTTCATTACTAGTTACTGCTGTTAATCTCTGTGCGTAACTTATGAAGTAAACTTCATCATAGTTGTGTACATACAGGAGAAAACATGGTATATACAGGGTCAGTACTACCCGCAGTTTAGGCACCCACGGGGTCTTAAAATGCATCTCCCGTGAACCAGGCGGCACCGTAAAGGGTGAAGCAGCACCAGGACCTGCGGCCCTCCCTCAGGCCAGGTCCTGTGGACAGCCTGTGACCGTCACACACCCAGAAGCAGGCCCTGCATGAGTTTGCAGAGGCCAGTGCCAGCACCCACGGCGCTCCCAGCGTCCTGCCCTGAGCCCCTGCAGCTTCCTGACGACACAGATGCAGGGAGCAGGTGCGGGTGAGGGGCAGGACTCAGAGGAGAGGTACAGAGTCTGGGGCTGGGGAAGGAGGCAGCGCTTTGCAAGGCCAGAGCCTCACTACCTACGTTTTTTTCGGACCAAAGGAGGAGCTTGTTGACCTTGAGAGGTGGCGGTCCTCCTCTGCTTCTGGTCCGCTCTGCTCTGGTATTTGCTCCGCAGGCTGGTCGGTTCCAGCCCCAAGCCCAGTACAAGGAGGCAGAGTGGGCACACGCTGTGTCATTCCTTTCCTGACCTCCCTGTCTCCAGAGCCGGCAAGGCCCGGGGGGTGGGGTGGGCCTTGCATTGTTCTTGCTTCACAGGATCAGGATATGCCAACGTGCACATCAGAAGCAGCAGGCAGCATGGTGAGGACACACACACACACACACACACAGACAAACATGGGGACACACACACAGACACACACGGGGATACACACAAAAACACACAGATAAACATGGGGACACACACACACAAACATAGGGATACACACACAGACACACAGATAAACACGGGGACACACACACAGGAACACAGATAAATACGGGGACACACACACAGATACGGGATACACACACACACAGACACACAGATAAACACGGGGACACACACACACACACCTGCAAGGATGCTTTCTGGCTGAAAAGAGGGTAGAACTCTTTCCTTCGACTTTCCCTGAATGTCCAGTGTCAGAGAGAGGCCAGCTGCTGGGAAGGGAAGGGCGGCACCTCCCACACGTGGTCCCACAGCCTCTCGCCCGAGAGCCACGGCGAGTGCAGGTACGTACCCGGCCTGGGCGCTGTCCCGATACGGCAGCACTGAGAACACGCTGCAGAAGGATCGCCTGCCACTGAGGAGGACGATTCTACAAAATAAAAACAGAAAAAGAACAAACAACTAAATGCAAAGACTCTGAAATTTAAAAATCCCCGAGCGACGAAGCGCTCATGGGATTCGCAGCGGCGTCTGCCCCTCCCTCCACTGATGCTGACGCTACCTCTGATCCCAACGTCAGCCAGCGAGACACCCTGCTCAGCGGCTCTGCAAGGAGCGCAGCGAGTCCTCCGTGCGACCTGCTGGCTGTGGGCTGCACAGGCCAGACGGGCGCAGGGCTGAGCTGGGTGCCCGGTGCTGTGCCCGCACCCACATTAAACCCCTGGCTCCCACCCTGCAGTTACAGAGCAAGAGCAACGGGCCAGGAACCACGAGCAGGAGAGACACGCAGACGCTTGGCAGGTGTGTCTCCCAGGCTGCGGCACGCGGGCTCTGAGGTCCATAAGGAACAAGGACCAGCAGCCTCAGCCCCATCCCTGCGACAGACACGCCTGGAAACGGGCTCTACACGACGCTCTTACGCAATTGAAGGGCACGCAGACAGGCATTAGCGAGCTCTCAGCAGCACTTACCCTGGCATCGAGAATAACGTTTGCGAAAGAGAGTGACGGATGGAAACAATGGAGAAACGAGTGGAAATTAAAAAACAACATTCTTTGGCGCCATGGCAACACACATCAGATGCGAAGCTTGTTGGCTTCTGTAATCTTTCCCTTCAGTAACTAATCCTGAAGCCAGCAGAGCAGACAGAACCACCACGGCATCAGATTGGGGGGCTCTGACCTGGTTCACTGGGATATTCCGTGGCTTCCACGCTCGCAAGTGGAGCTTCCCAGCACGGCCCGGGCTTGTCTCCTCGCTCTTCCTGCCTCTCTGGCCCTCACACACGGCACCCCCCACGTCCCTCACTCACCACAAAGGACTTGCACACCCACCTTCAGGTCCCGCCTTGCACGCCTCTGTCCTTTGCTATTCCTTCTGCCTGTTGTGCCACACGGCACTTGGGGAACTCGTATTTGTCCCTCAGCACGGGCTCCGCCGTCCCCTTTCCAGGGAGCACTGCCCCTCCCCCAGTTACTCATTCCCCTCGGCGCTGCTTCTGCTCCTGATTTCCTCCTCAGGACGGTACGGACCCCAGAGCGGCGAACCAGGGGCTGCTTCCCTCTTCCCGCGGTGGGTGCAGCCGTGGCACCTGGCAGCCCCCCCACCCCAACGCCCTGGCAGCACTGAGTCCCCATCACCGGGGGCGAGACTGCGGCTGCTCACTGCACAGTGACTCCCTCCACAGTGGCCGATGGGACCCAACAACGTCCCGGCTTCACACACGGGGGCTTCCCTCAGAGCTCCGCGTCCCACACGGAAAGGACAGGAACTGTGACTGCCTTGTTGGAACGTCGCTGCAGCGATGAGAGCTCAGGACGCCCCAGTCCCTGGAGCCTGTTCCTGGGGGTGGGGTTGGGGGGGGGGGAGTTCACCAGCAGAGTCTCAGACTGAGAACCTGCGGTCTGTGCTCCACAGACAGACAAAGGACCACACGTGTGGCCTGTCTGTGAACGGACACGCACACAGAGGGCCTCTTCTCTCTCAAGGGGGATTCTCATCGGCCGCCACAGCCCCGAGGCCTGGCCACTTCTACAAGGACCTGGCGACCACCCGGAGGGGCGGCCGAGGCCTGCAGGCCACACCCCGCTGCTCCCTGGTCCGCTCCGGAGACCCGGCTGCCATGCAGCACCGTGTTGATTTGCTCAAGTAGATGTAATAGCTCCTACTCACAAGTGTCTATCAGACGCCAGATCTAAATACTGTAACGAAGGGGGCACAGGAGGTGACACACTCGCGGGTGTGGCTGACCGTGGGCCCCATCACCCCCGGTGCTTGAGGCCACGCTCCTCTCTGAGACCAGAAGAGGCTCCTCCTGTGGGCTGGGCTGGGCACCCAAGGGCTCCTCGGACACCCAGTGATCTGCCTTCACCCGGTGTTGAGGGTGTCTTTCAGCCTGGCCTGCAGGTCACCAGGTGGAGCGTGGGGTGGGGACAGAGGGTGACCGACCCCAACAGCAGCTGTGACTCAGGGCTCTGTGTCCCCCGCTCTGCACAGCCTGGACCCCTGCCCAGATGGGAGGAGAGGGGTTCTGCACCCCCACTCGCTTTCCACCAGGAGAAAAGCCTGGAGCCCCGCCCTCTCCCCATCCACGTGAGGAAGGAAGGCGTTGGACAGACTCGTCTGGCTTAGCGGACGGCATCTCGTCACTCGGGCTAAAGTGCCCTCCTTCCCACACACCGAACTTGTTTGGACATTTTTACTAGAACAAGAGAATGAGAGCGTGTAATGCCTGTGAAACGCGAGCATTCTTTCCGAGGCTGCAGCCACCACGTGTCCGTCAGTAAATGAGCTGCATTGTTCGTTACATGAGAGCTCGCACTGTGTGGTCTGGCCAGGAGGCCTGGGAGCGGCCGACAGCTCGAGTCTCATTCAGAAAAGCATGTTCCTCTAAGCACAGGGCAGGCCCAGCAGCGAGTAGGTGCTCTCTGGTCCAGCAGCTGGGCTGGGGGAGGCGAGGGAGGACCACACGCCCCTGGGCACGTCCCGTCCTTTCTCGTACCCGCCCACTTTCTCAGGGGCAGAGAAGTCCCACAGGTCTGCAGTGGTTCACGCCCCACGGAGCTGGCCATCGTCACTGCAGCCACCGAGAACACAGCCCACGTGTGTCCTGAAGTAGCTCTGGGACCCGGGGGACAGCGAGCTCGTGCCTCTGCTTCCTACAGCCGCAGCTCCACGCAGTGACTCTGGAGCCCCATGTGGGGTCCAGACCTGGGGTTCCTGTGAAGGTGCCGATTCGCTCTTTGTGAGCGCCAGGCAGCGTCCGTCCTGCACACACACCAGGACGTCAGACTCGCAGCCCCTACACGCGTGTGCGTTTGCAGAAGCAGATCAGATGCAGTGCAGGACGACATGACAGCCCGCTCCGTTCCGATGGCCCGATGGGCTTGGGAAACCGGCCGCCTCCATGTCTCCCTTCTGGCCACGGGGGCGCCTTCTCTCCTGCACGAGTGGCCTGCGAAGCCCAGTTTCCTGTCTGCGACACGGAGCCGGAGCTGGTCAGGATGAGCAGGAAGTGGTACACGGAAGGGAAGGGCTTCAAAGAGGCACCAAGTCCAGAGAGATGGGCCTTTGAGGGATTAGAGATCACATTCCCATACACAGAGTCTGTCAGTGCGGCAGGCCCATAGCTGGGCTCCCTCGGGTCCAGGGTTTCCCAAACCCTCCAGGAGGCACCCTCTAACTTTCTTCTTCACCAGCCCCTTTTCTGTGCTTAGGAAAGTGTTTCTGGTCTGAGGGAACTTGCGCTTCAGGCCACAAAGCCTGCGTCCCTGGTGAGATGCCGGAGGGCTTGGGACGGCCGGGAAATGCACACGGTCCCCCACAGCCGACAGAGCCCATGGCCCACGTGCACTGCATCTGCCTTCAACCCGGCTGCCCGGGGCCCAGTGTCTGAGCAGACGGCGTCCAGGGTCATCCAGGGCTTGTAGGTGTTGCCTCTGAAGCCCCAAACCAGCATCTTGCTCTATTTCTAGACCTCGAGGCGTCTCTCTTGGAGTGAGGAGGCCTGAGGTCTGCAGGTGGAATGTTCAGGAGGCAGCAGATAGGTGATTCTCTCTCCCTGATGTTTCTCTCTCCCCCCTCTCCCTTCCTCTCTGAAATCAATGGGAATGGCTGTGGAGATGGCAGAGGACAGTCATGAAAAGACGGCTAGCAGCTCTGTGATGACAGCACCACCAGCCTGCATGGCGTGCGTAGGCCTGCAAGGCATTTCCCACCTGACTTGTGCCAGCTCGGCGCCCCGCCCCCTCGCTCCGACGCCCTGTGCAGCCTCACCGACCACGGCTGGCCATGCTTCCCTTCGTCCGGGCTCTCCCTTTCCCGTGCCCAACTGTGGGCCCCCGTTCCTGCTCCAGGACCTGTCCCGGCCCAGCCCACTCCAAGGCCAGTCTTCTAGGTCCCTCTTCTCTGAGGCGCCTTCCCTCCTCCAGCCCCTGAACTGGAACAGCATGTCCCATGCGCCCGCCAATGTGGCAGGGCCCAGAGCAGCTGAGTGGCTGAGGTGCGGGCTGAGCATGCTGGGAAGACGTGGCTGCAGCCGCTGCCCGTTCCCTGGGGCTGCCCCACAATGTGCCACAACGGGGCGACTTCAACAGCACACTGTGCCCGCCCCGTGCTGGAGCTGCACGTCAGCAACCGAGCGTCTGCAGGGCCACAACCCTCTGAACTCTAACGGCCCCTGCCCCTTCGGCTGCTGGTGGCGGCCACGGTCCTGGCACCCGCTCCCTGACCCACTCACTCCAGCAGGTCCCCAATCCAGCCTCCCGGCTTCACTGATTCAGGACACCTGGAGGTGGTTCTCACTCGAAGAAGATCCACCCTCCATCGGACCACGCCTCCACTGAGGCTCACTTCCCCTCCATATACCGGGGGTCCGATGTCATGAAGAGAACGGGGTGAACGCGGAGAGAACGGGGTGAACATAGAGAGGACGGGGTGAACGTAGAGGACGGGGTGAACGCGGGGAGAACGGGGTGAGAATGGGGTGAACTCGGAGAGAATGGGGTGAACGCGGAGAGGATGGGGTGAACGCAGAGAGGACAGGGTGAACGGGGAGAGGACGGGGTGAACGCGGAGAAGATGGGGTGAACGCAGAGAGGACGGGGTGAACGGGGAGAGAACGGGGTGGACGCGGAGAGGATGGGGTGAACGGGGAGAGGACAGGGTGAACGCGGAGAGAACGGGGTGAACGCGGAGAGGACGGGGTGAACGGGGAGAACGGGGTGAACGCGGAGAGGATGGGGAGAGAATGGGGAGAGGACGGGATGAACGTGGAGATAACGGGGTGAACGGGGAGAGAACGAGGTGAAAGCGGAGAGGACGGGGTGAACGGGGAGAACAGGGTGAATGGGGAGAACGGGGTGAACGGGGAGAGGACGGGGTGAACGGGGAGAGGACGGGGTGAACGGGGAGAGGACGGGGTGAACGCGGAGAGAACGGGGTGAACAGGGAGAACGGGGTGAACTCGGAGAGGACGGGGAGAGAATGGGGAGAGGACGGGATAAACGCGGAGAGAATGGGGTGAACGGGGAGAGGATGGGGTGATCGCGGGGAGAACGAGGTGAACGGGGAGAGGACGGGGTGAACGCGGGGAGAACGAGGTGAACGGGGAGATGACGGGGTGAACGGGGAGAGGATGGGGTGAACGCGGAGAGGACGGGGTGAACGCAGAGAGGACGGGGTGAACGGGGAGAGGACGGGGTGAACGGGGAGAACGAGGTGAACGGGGAGATGACAGGGTGAACGCGGGGAGAACGAGGTGAACGGGGAGATGACGGGGTGAACGCGGGGAGAACGGGGTGAACGGGGAGATGACGGGGTGAACAGGGAGAGGACGGGGTGAACAGGGAGAGGACGGGGTGAACGCGGAGAGGACGGGGTGAACGCGGAGAGGACGGGGTGAACGGGGAGATGACGGGGTGAACAGGGAGAGGACGGGGTGAACAGGGAGAGGACGGGGTGAACAGGGAGAGGACGGGGTGAATGCGGGGAGGATGGGGTGAACGGGGAGATGCTGAGGCCCCAGCTGTATCTCCAAGCAGCTGCCCCGATGTTACTGACCATGAGGCTGACATAGGTGTTTTGTGCTGTTTTTCAGGAGACACAGGATTGTCCTATCACGCCTGGCCTTCAGTTTCTGATCTTTCCCCCTTTCTACCTTAAACTGTGCTGAACACTCCGGGCCAGGTCAGGCGTCTTGTCCGAGGACAGCTGCCCTCTCTCCCGCCAGCCGCCCTCTGGTCCTGGCGGAGCCGGAGCCCCGTCCGGCCTGCAGCCTGAGTCACAGGAGGCGGGAGCTGGGCCCTGAGAGGACAGAGTCGGGAGGGAGCAGGCTCCCTTCTCCGGGGCGGGAGGAGGCGAGCACAGCAGCCCTGAGGCCGTTCTGTTTCCAGTCTAGACCAGTGATGGCGAACCGATGACACGCGAACTCATTTTTTTTGGTTGATTTTTCTTTGTTAAATGCATTTAAAAATATAAAATAAATATCAAAAATATAAATCTTTGTTTTACTATGGTTGCAAATATCAAAAAATTTCTGTATGTGACACGGCCCCAGAGTTAAGTTAGGGTTTTCAAAATGCTGGCACGCCGAGCTCGAAAGGTTCACCATCACTGGACTAGACATTAGGGCCTTTTGCAAACCAGAAGCTCAAGCGAAGTGGTCTGCCCAGGACCTGTGCCCGGGGACAGTGTCCCCCCGTTCAGGGGAACCACTGCCCAGGTCACAGGGCAGCAGAGGGAGCTGCCCCTAAGGGTGCAGCACCAGGGACCCCGGGCCGCCTTGGGCTCAGGTCCAACGCTGGGATGGACGCAGCCGCCGCCTCACAGATGCGCCTGCAGTGATGCCTCCGATCTACGTGTCACGGGACAGTGTTCATATCAGGATCGTGTAAATTTTCACTGAACAGCGCTTTCCGACAGGCCCCGTGAAGAAGAGCTGGAGAAACAGGCGCCCAGTGCCAGCAGCCAGGCAGCGCGCCAGTGCCAGGGGCACCCGCGGGCAAGGCCATGGCTCCACGCTCCTGCAGCTCCCCAGCGGCACCAAGACGCGCCCAGCACAGGCCTGGGGGGCATCCGCTGACCAAGGCGCACTGCCCAGGTGGAAACAGAAAACAGCCCAACAGAGCAGAAAAGGAGGGAAAAGACAGAACACGAAATTCAACTGTTATTCTCTTCAAAGATTTCCATGCAAATATATGTGCAGAGTATTAAAGACTCAGTGCAGCCCTGGCCGGTTTGCTCAGTGGATAGAGCCAGTCGGCCTGCGGACCGAAGGGTCCGGGTCGATTCTCCGTCAGGGCACAGGCCAGGGTTGCCGGCTCAGGTCCCCAGAGGGGGCGTGCAGGAGGCAGCCGATCCATGATTCTCTCTCATCATGGATGTTCTATCTCCCTCTCCCTCTCCCTTCCGCTCTGAGATCAATGAAAATATAGTGAAAAATGAAAGACGGTGCGTGGTTAACCTAACCCTCACCAGCCTCTGGGCAGCGTGAGGAAGCACTGCCTTCTACAGACTTCTTGGGACGGTTCTGGCGGGAGGGGGGTGAAAGGTCACGGGAGAGCCTGCGCTTCGCTTGGCCGGGTCCAGCCATCAGGCGTCCCCACGCCCTTCCCCCGGGACCCACCCCTCCTACAACCAGGAGGCCGAGGGCGGCGTCTGTGCGTGCGGTACCTGCCATTCCTTGTGTCGTGTTGCCGCATGTTCTTGATGAAATGGATCTTCTTAAAGGTCTTTGGTCTGGGCGAACCTGAGAGAGTTCGACATCTGAAAAACAAAGTCATTTCAAAAATACAGTCAGTGGCTGCTGGACAGCGGAGCCACCTCCACACAAAGACAGGAAGGAAAGACCAGACAAACGGGGTGAGTCACCCCAGGATAATGAGGACAATATGGCTGGGAGCAAGGAAGCTTAAAAAAACCCGAAGACAGACAACTTCCTTGATGATGCTGATAGTAGTTTATATGGGCCTCCAAAACGCCAGCTCACGAAAACCATTGTCATCAGGTACAAGGACTCCACCTCCCGCTTCCGAAGACATCAGTCTTTCTTGTCATCTTAAAAAAGAAACCCTCTGTGTCAACACAGGTAACGGGAACAGAAAACTGTAAATTAAAGGGTTCGGAGGGGAAACGACACGGGGAAAGTCCGTGTGAAACAACCCTGAGCAGCCCTGTTGTTCGCAGCCCCCTGGCCTGCGCGGCTGCGGCTCTAACGCGGCTCCGCCTGGAGCTGCACTCGAGTGAGGAGGCGTCTTCTCCTTTTTGTTTTAAGATAAATTTTAAATGAATATTTGTTGAACAGAACGACTTGGATTGAAATGATTTTTTCCTGGAATGTACGACACGGGCTTCCATGGGCTGAAAGATCTGACTTGTGTGTGTGTTTTCACAGTTACCGGCGAATTCCAAGCTCCACAGCTGAAACAACACCAAGGAAAGCAAAACACCCCACACAAGAGTCTTTTCTTGGGAAAGGGAGCTGACTGGTCTGATTTGGTTTTTGCTGCCAAATATCGTTGTTCACTTAGACCTTTCTGACCCCAGGGCTGATTCTGCCATTGGGATTGGGGACCCCAGAACATAGCCTCCGAGAGGAAGTTCCAGGAGCTGTGCCCACTGCCAAAGCCACAGCGAGGTCCGGGCTGGGTCCCCACCTCAGTTCGGTCTGAACTTTGAGGCTTCAGGGGCAAGAGTAACAAGGTAACTACAAGCTGGTGGGTGTGGGCAGGCGGGCTCAGGACTGGGGGTGGGGGGGCGGGTCACAGACCCACAGAGCAACCCAACCTCTAAAATCCCCCAAGGGCCAAGCTCAGGGGAAATCAGGTCCAGACTTCAGGGTGTCCATCCCCCCAGCCCCTTCCCCACCTCTAGGAAGGGCCAGTCTTTCTAGAAGCCTTTCACCAAAGGGCACTGACATTTATTTATTTTCTAAGAAACAGCCCCTTAAAATGTGACTTAGCTTGCAAACAATCACAGCGAAGCCGTGAGTGCCGGCAGAAGCAAAGGCGTGACACCAGGTATGTGGTGACTCTCGAGGAAAAGGGGGTTCCCTTGGGTCTAGTCAGGTCACTGCATCCGAGCAGGGTCCGCAGCCCCGACCCCCACACTCGTCCCTTCCCTGGCGCTGCTGTGAGGATTCCCGCGACGGCCTGTACAGAGCTTCGCCATCTGTAGGTGGCGCAGGATGCAGTCACATGGAAACATGCACAGCCGTGCATTTGCACGTGGATGCAAATATGCACACACGTCTCAGGTGCCGTGGTTCTTAAGACCAGTGGCCTCAAAGGGTGCACACTTGGTGACCACCCGCCCCCTATGTTGCTGAAAGTGCGTCCTTGTTAAGGGTCCTGAGTTCTTGGTTTTAAATAGATTCTTTCAAAGACCTGCACTGCCTGCCAGAGGGCCTTTAGCAGAGCTTCCTGTGGACTTCGGGGGGGAAGCACCCCAAACCCCACTCCCCCTCAGGCTCTAACCCAGGTTCAGTCTCCTGGGGCTCCTCCTGCCCTCTCGGGCAGCTCTGTGGGGCAGGCCCAGGACCCCCATGGCCTCACTTCTACCTCCAGAAACCAATGCTGGAGTCTGCAAGTCACTCAAGGTCCCCACTGTCGCTCTCACACACAGCAGAGGATTCTAGAAGCTCAGTCCCTGGCGAGGGGGCCTCTGAGAGTGCAAGGACGCTCCCAGGGGATCCTGCACAGGGCGAGGGGTCAGTTGTGCCTCACACCCTCCCCCGCCTTCCCTACTGGAGAGCTTCCTCGGCCGGCCAGTCCAGGACAGTGGCCACAGCAAAGTGAGCAGGACTGTGAGCACCTTCCCATCCTGCCCCAGGGGCCGGAAGCCCGACTCAGTCCGAGGCCCAAGGAGGAACCCCGGCTGCTCCCCGCCTCTGGGCCTGCAGAGAGGGCTGCAGGTCGGGGGACACAGCCCCACAGGCCTCTGCAGGAACTGGGAGTCATCGGTGGCTGTCAGCACCAGCAGGGGAAGGAGAAGGCGCACCAGCCAGCCCCCACTGACCCAGACAGGCTGGAAACTGGGGCGGCAGCGGCTGCCACGTGTGCGCAGGTAAACGAGGTTTTTCTGGACACCTAGGGAGTCCTGGGTTCTTATTTCTAGGACACTCGGTAACCACCAGGCCAGAGGAAACCCCCTCCCATTAAATGCTCAATTCTTGGAAACTTACTGACACACTGGGATGCACAAGAGAAAAGCAAGGCTTTCAAAAGGACTTAACAAAGGTGCTTTATGCGGCTCTCAGCGCCCGATCCTAGCTGCCTGGGCTCCCTGTCAAGGAGCAGTGTGTTGTCCTGCGTCTTTTAAGCATTCAAGTCCACCCCCAGGGAGCCTGAGGACACCCTAGGGAATCGTGGCGTTAGCAACCATTGCCAAGGAAACCGGAAGACTGAGCATGTGTTGTGGCAGGGTGGGCAAAGAATGAATTAATTTTGAAACCGCCTGAATTAACATGTGAATATCCATTTTAAAACATACACTTTAAGTGACACAAAATTAAATTAGGGTAGGATTAAATTAAAAGCTAGTTTAATGAAAGATTAGCTCTTTCTTGTTAGCACTGATTATAGGACACACGTAATTATGCAAAAGGTTTTTACTAGATGCCTTGGAGCCACTTGTTCAATGTGCTGAGTTTAAAAGCAAGTTGGGCATTAGCATTCCACCCCCAGTTCCCCCAAAACTTCAGTGCCGTTAATGCTACATTCATTTCACAGAACCGGGAGCTGGGAAGGACCTCAGCGAGCAGCCCCGTGTCCCCCCGCGTTACAGACGGGAAGACTGAGACCCCAGCGGAGCTCAGGGAACTCCTAGGCCGTGTGACCGGTTTGCAGAAGAATCCGGTCAAGCCCTCGAGTCCCCTGACTCCCAACCTCAGGTCCCCTCCTGCTGTGCCACGCGGACGCTATTTCCTAGGAACAAGTATATTTCTAAGAAAAAAATTTTAATTAAGAAAGAAGTCCAGGGGAAAGTGAAGACTTCTTAAACTGCCTCGATTCCCTTATTTCTGACTGATGGTTAAATATTGGATTTGAACAAGATTTGCCGGGAATTCAGCAGTTTCTGGAAGAGCTGAGGGAGACACCCGGTCTCACTCTGCCTGTGTTGCCACCAGGGCACAAGGGCAGAGCAGGCTCAGCCTGGGCCAATTCTGAGAGGGGCAGGGTGACGGGCGTGTGACCAGGAGCGCGTGCCCAGCGCCTCCTCGGCCCCTTAACCACATGGGCCCCTAAAGGGGAGCGACGTCTTCCCACCGGCCCCCCTTGGCGCACGGCCACAGGCACCCTGACCACGAGCTGCTCGGGCCCTGGGGACACCAGGCTGCCAGCTCCGCACACTGGTTTCCCCGAGTGTGGCACCTGCTCGCAGCACCGCCCCCCTCGCTGATCACCTGGGCCAGCGCCCGCCCCCACGGACTTGAGTGCAGCTTCTGCAGCTCTCCCTCCAGGAAGCAGCCCTTCTCCCAACACTGACAGCAGCCAGGACGGAAGGGCGCTGGCACCGCGCCTCGTCGTCCCGCAGCGACACGCACTCACCTGGGACAGCCCCGCTGTCTCTTTGGAATAAAGTCAATGATGAGACTCAGGGCATCTGACACGTTCGACCCGACGCAGGCCTGTCCATGCTCCACCCTCCACCCGGTGGTCTGTGCACAAGACCCAGGACCTGGGGGGAGAACCTGGGCCCGGAAGGAGCCGGCTCCAGGGTGAGCTGCCTCCCTCCACATGAGCACCTCCCAGGCCCAAAGGGAAGGGCCCGGGACGCCCCAATCCTGAGCCACGGCCCGACCCATGGGTGCAGGTGTGGGTTCCCGGAGGAGCGGGTGCAGCTGAGGGCACATCCTCCGCAGGCTCCCCTGCTGCTGCCACATGTGCCCTGTCGGCCAGCGCCCAGCTCGCTCAGCACCTTCTGCAGGAGCAGCCCCCACGGGCCACCGGCTGGGCGGCAGTGAGTGCTGCCTCCTCCAGGAGGCCTGGCTGGCCCGCGGTGCGGACGGGGCGGCAGAGGGGGCTAGAGGCGGCACGGCACAGCTCAGCACTGCAGTCACCCAAAAAGGTGCCGCAAGCACTTCTGTCACCTCCAGGGAGGGAGGGACCAGCCCCAGGGAGCAGGCTCAGCTCCCCTCACGCGTTGCCCAGCACCTGGCCGCACAGGGCACCGCGGGCACCGCCAAGCGAGCCTGTGTCTGCTGCGTCACATGGCACCTGGACCGGGGCCAGGCTGGGCTGTCTTCATCGCCAGCAGCTTTCACAGGGAAGGGAGAAGGGCCCCACACTGTTCTCCTGGTCCTCAGGGCAGGAGTGTCCAAACTATGACCCTGGGGCTTAGACGTCATTTTAAACACTTAATTCTGCAGATCAGGAGTTTTAACTGTGGCTGTGACCTTGCCCAGCGAGCCATTTACACACAGAAACGCCAGCCGGACACTCACCTCCGCAGGGGGGCGTTCTCCTCAATGTCTTCCAGCGTCTCCAGCGAGGACCTCTGGGAGAGGAGCCGGCGTCTGCAGAGAGAAGGGAGAAGCCTGGGTGTTTAAACTGCCTGTGAAAGGGACCGGGCGCCCTGTACGTCGAAAGCTGTTCTAAGAAAGAAAGTCCAATGAAGTCCAAAGAGATCAGACAGCAGCTTCTTTACGAGGCCGCGTGCCCCCAGCCGCACCCTGAAGGCCGGGCCCAGCTTGCCGTCCATCGAGGGCTGCTTTGCGATTAGGGAAGGGACTGCTCCCTTTTATGCTGCAATTTTCCCCAAAGACCAAAAATGATAAGGTGGCTTTTCCACTGTGCACTCGGCACCGAGCGTCAGACAACGCTGCTGCGTGTTCGGATATTAGTCGTCTGTACAGGCTGCCTGATGAATATCACACTTCGAAACCCTGTTAAATACAGTCGCAATCCGGGTGCAATAACATCACTAGGAGCAATAAAGAAGTGATGGTCTCTGACGGCCATGACTTCAAAAGCAGTTAGAGACCAGGATGACCTCACTCCCGGGGGGAGTCTCTCAGAGACCAGTGAGGACAACACATTTCCTCTTTCCCGTTGCTAAGGAACCGCAAACCGCCTGCTACACCTCAGCCAGGTAACTGAGACTCCCTGGGAAGGGGATGGGGACGGGGTGGGGCGGCCGGTACGTCACAGCGAATCCACCTGCAGGAGGACATCATTTCCCAGGAAGTGTCTGGCAGAGGGGGTGGGAAGAGTTTGAATGGGTCTCTCTTCACCTTGGAAAACACGGGACTAGAATTAGAGGGATAATTCTATGTTGTATTACAGTTGACACAACTTAGATGAGAACATGCCATTATAACTACGTTCAACTTTGTTCTAAAGAACAAAACAATATCAAATGAGACACTCAGAAAGCTCATGTCTGCAATCCATTTAAGGGCGCCATCAACTTTCTAAGAGCCTTTTCTCATCTGTGATGTTCCCGTGCTCCCTAAAATGCTCGTCCCACACCCCCTCCTCCATCGCTGAGCTGCCTGACTTGTGGGTGTGTGAGAACCAAGAGTCCTCAGACACAGGGACCTTCTGCACGGCCTGACACTCAGCTCTGCCATGACTCACAAGGAACGTCCATGTCGGCAACGCTACCCGATGCCCAACAGTCAACCAGACGGGAGGCCAGGGCTCCGGGAGACACTGGTTTTGCCTGCAAAGGTGCGGAGGGGCCTGAGGGACGGGAGCTAATTTTATAGGCGCCGACTCGCCAGTCCCCGGGGCTTATCTGTGCAGCCCTGCAACTTGGGGCGCAGCTCATGGGACCCTAGGACAACAGCTCGCGGTTGTGACTCTGAAGCGTCCAGGCCACAGCTGAGGCGCGGCTGCTCCCAGCCCTCGCCCAGGCTGGTCTGAAGCCCCAGAGGGACAGGCTGACGCCCAGCAGGTCACACCCCTCCTGCCAGGCCCGCGACGCCTCAAAGGGCAGGGCAGTTCCACAAGCAGCGCGCGTGCCGTCAGCCATGCATGTCAGTCCTGGGGTTGGAGGCTTTGGAGCTTAGCAAATGCCTTCATCCTGGAGCCTCAGTGTCCTCGTCCATGAAACGGGAAAGTGAGAGTAGGAAGCAGAGGCTCAGGAGTGCTCGACGCACGGCAGTTACTGACAAGCAGCTACGGGGTTTCTGACGGACACTCGTTTCCTCCACTGGAGATGCACCCTGACCTGCCTTCCCCTCAAACGACCAGGATCGGGGGGCTGTCCTAGCCCTGCCCCCTTCCCCCCAGTCCCAGTCAGGGGCAGAGTCACCCCAAAAGGCCTTGTGCCTGAGCTTCCCTGGGACCCTGCTCCTTCTACGCGTGTACACCTCTAGGCATAACTAACTCCCGGGTCACCTTTGCTGACGCACTGGCCAACTACAAGATTAGCCCCTCCCCACCCTGACTGCTCCTTTAAATTGGGCGACGTGCTTCCCTTTCTCGTGAGAGGAGCTAGCAGCGTTTTCTCCGAGATGCAGAGCTTGGGAAGGACCACCACTGGCTGTTACCAAGAAACTGTCACCGGGCACCATGGAGACGGACGCGGGGCTGCCCTTCCTGCATAAACAGGGGCCTGTTCGCTGCCTCGAGGGCCTGCCCGTGGTGGTAGCACAGGGAGCCCTCTGCCCTCTGCCCCCTGCCCCCTGCCAGGCCCTCCCAAGCAATGCAGCAACCTCTCCCCTTGCTCCCATCCTGAGAAAGCCCGCCATGGAAGGAAGGCGAAGGGCAGGCGCCAACCCTCGCCAGGCACTTTCCACCCACAATGTGCCTCATACACGAAGCCCAGTGCCAGGCAGACTCCTTATCACCAGGTACAGCCAACAAGCAAGGTCTGTGTATTGTAATGACGGACGACACCTGGTCTTGGACCACAGTGTCCTGCCCCTTATGAACCCACAGACGCCAGTGAGAGGCCGACAGACAACACAACAGCATCAGGTGCCACGTCACCAAGGGGAAGCGTCTGTGTCTGGTCCTCAGAGCGAGTCCTCAGGTTCCGTCTTGTCTGACAATGACACCCTGGCCCCTCCTCCTGGCCGTAAGCACATTGAGGCCATGTGGTTCCCAGGCAGCACCCACAGGGAAGGCGACCTCTCTGAAGCCCAGATCCTTCTGGAACCTTGTTCTTGCTCCACTCGGCCCAAGCGAGGGCATCGTCAGCCAGGATGCGGCTGTGCACCTGGTGAGCACACCACACCCAGTGAATCCGCATCGTCAGGGCTAACGGTGCATGTGAGTCAAGTCCCGTCCCGGCCCCGGGCCCCTCACAGTGGAGGCAGAATAAACCCACCGCACGGAAGGTAAGGAGCCACTGGGAGGAGCAGAGGAACCAGCAGGAACGCGTGCGCTGGAGAGAGGACACGGCGAGGCAGGACCCAGTGCAGTCTCTCCAGTGTCATTTAGCACAAAACTGTCACCGACTCCATTTTGAGGGCAGGAGCGTGACCCACCACCCCACTGACCACCCACCCACACTGACCACCCACCCCACTGACCACCCACCCACACTGATGACTGGGAGCAAACAGCCCACGGCCTGGTCTGAGCTCTGCCATCGTACTGATGGACAGCAACCTGGGGACCCAGAAGAGTGAGGGGGAGGTGGGAGCGGGGCTCAGGGCGCCTCCATCGGCGTCTGGAGAGAAGGGCATCTCTTCTTGGCCTGGTGGGCAGAGCACCTGGGAGAGAGGGCTGGCATGGCAGGACTCTGGGCTCACTGCTGTCCCTGCTGACCGGTGAGGCCAGGACAGGGTGACCATGGGACCAGCAGTGCCAGCTCGTCATGGCTGATCCCCTTGTGGGGCAACCTGGGCAGCAGTTTAGCCCAGAGACCAATGTGCGTTTGTGGGCACCACAGGGCCCACTCCTGTCTGAGAGGTAGGACCGTACGGCGAGGAGGGCGGCCCTGGCCTCAGTGTCCAGGGAGGAGGTTTAACGGGGTCCACCCACTCCCCCTGGTGCATCCGGAACCCCAGGGAGCGTTAACATCTCTGGAGGCAAAACAAATTCTGAGGGCAGAACCCCAGGCCAAGGGAGCGACCATCGCTCCCACCTCCCTCCTCACAGGAGGCCATGCCCACGTGGCTCTCACACCCCAACCCCCCGCAGGGCCCCTCGGCTGTCAGACGGGCCACAGTGGGGGGGAAGCAAGGGCTTCACGCCCCTCGATCACACAGGTGACGGGAGCCGGGTAATGATGACCTCGGTTCGTCCAGACAGTTATTACGACAAAAACCCCAACCATGGAAATAACTTACTCACAGTCATTGACACCCCACACTTGTAATTTATTTGCTTGGTCACTGTGTCTGTCTCCCACTGACCTTCTCCCGCCCTCGACGGACTGAATCACACCACACGGTCGGCTGCTCCTGGAGGGACACCGCGCCTCACCTGTCGCCCAGGGAGGGAGCCTCTCAGCAAAGGGCAGGCTGAGGACTCCGGGGCTCCCGTGTTGGGGGGCAGGCGTCTGTGATTCCCCAGAGACTTCCGACCTCCGCGCGACAGCTTTCTGCACACGCTGCCCCGGGGCCTGCCCGTCCACATACAGGCTCCCAGCCCGTCACCAGAAGCCTGAGGTCGCCCTCAGAAAGCCTCCCAGCCCCTCACTACAAGCAGGACAGGGAGGCAGACACCGTGCAGCGGGAGGGGCGGGTGGGGGACGGACAGCCCCCCCCCCCCCAGGCACAGCTGTGCAGTTCACAGGGATGAGGCGGGATCTGTTTAAAATTCATTTCTTCTGTTTAAGATTATTCAATGTTCATTTTTCCAAATGGAATTTTATATGCCTCACTTTTAAAAAATTCAAACCAGGCCCGGCTGGTGTGGTTCAGTGGTTGAGCACTGACCTATGAACCAGGAGGTCATGGTTCAATTCCCCAGTCAGCGCACATGCCCGGGTTGCGGCTCAATCCCCAGTAGGGGGCATGCAGGAGGCAGCTGATCAATGATTCTCCCTCATCATTGATGTTTCTATCTCCCTCTCCCTCTTCCTTCCGCTCTGAAATATATATATTAAAATCAATATTTTAAAAAAAATCAAACCAGGAAATGCATAAAGTAGAAACTGAGGGTGTTGGCAGCCGCCGTCGCTCTCCAACGCCTGCGCCGCCTCCAGCTCGCCGAGCTCCAGCCGAAGGAGAAGGGGGTTAGTACAGAGGTCTCTGCGCCATGGCTCCTACCAAGCAGACCGCCGCAAGCGACTGGGGCAAAGCGCCGAGGGAGCAGCTGGCTACCAAAGCCGCCCAGAAGGGCGCGCCCTCCACCGGAGGGTGAAGAAGCCGCATCGTTACAGGCCTGGCACCGGGCACTTCGTGAAATCAGACGTTATCAGAAGTCCACGGAGCTTCTCATTCACAAACTTCCCTTCCAGCCTCTGGTGCGAGAAATTGCTCAGGACTTCAACGCAGACCTGCGCTTCCCAAGCGCAGCAATGGGTGCTTTGCAGGAGGCCTGTCTGGGTGGCCTTTTTGAAGACCCCAACCTGTGTGCTCTCCACGCCAAACTCGTAACAATTACACCAGGAGACATCCAGCGAGCGCGCCGCACATCTGGAGAACGTGCTTAAGATCCACTATGCTGGGAAACATTTCATTCTTAAAAAAAATTCTCTTCTTCCTGTTATTGGTAGTTCTGAACGTTAGGTTTCTTTTTCCATGGGGTCAAAAGGTACCTAAGTATATGACTGAAGGTTGA
The DNA here is from genome assembly GCF_964212035.1 of Myotis nattereri. NCBI lineage: Eukaryota > Metazoa > Chordata > Mammalia > Chiroptera > Vespertilionidae > Myotis > Myotis nattereri. Next base: position 94,550,028 of record NC_138083.1, read on the forward strand.
AAATATGGGACAGAAATCAGGTGTTTGGCAGTTTTTCCATTTTCATTTGTGTGTGAATTTTTTAATATAAATGCGGGGACATAAAGCATTAATGCAAGTCAAATGTGTCAGTGAACAAGTTTCAGCAGTTCAACTTTATAACAATATAAAAAACCTGTTAAATTTTTCTGGACAATGCCAGCATTTGGATTTTTTTAAAACAAGTAAATTTCTTATTGATGGAAAAAAAAAAAAGTAGAAACTGAGGATGATCTGCTAACCCAAGGTCCAGAGTTTGGCGTGTGCCCTGTCAGTCATTAGAACTGTGAGAAGGAAAAGGTTTGTCTTTTCAAACACAAAGGCAATGAGGAAGAACGCCGCCTGGGCACAGAGCTGGAACCTGGCTCCACCATTGGCAACACTTGTGTCTGAGCCGATAGGAGTGCGGGGCGGGCAGGAGCGCGGGGCGGGCAGGAGTGTGGGGCGGGTAGGAGTGTGAGGCGGGTAGGAGAATGAAGTCTCGGGGAGACAGCAGCCAGGAGGGAATTGGGCTCCTCCCCAGGTGGGAGGCGTTCCCCGGGCTGGGCACCCTGTTCTGTCCAGTCTCTGGCTATAAGTGAGGCTGCAAGAAGAGTCGTCACATAAAGGACCCTTGTTGGTGGCTCACACCAGCTGGGGGGGGGGGAGGGGGGAGGGAGATGAAGGACCAGCAGTAGAATTAGGGCTCCAACCTCATCCCCAAGGCCTGGTGATCCCTGCGGGCCCAGCAGCCTTCCCCACGTGGAGCTGCAGGTGTGGGAGCAGAGGGCTGAGACCACTCTAGGGGCGGGAGAGCTACCAGGACTAGCCACTGTCCAGGTGGGGCGGGTGCTGCAGGGCCCCAGCGAGGAGGGGGGCATGGTGCGGGGAGGGGATGCAGGACGATGAGGGGCCGGGCAGGGCGGGAGCCTACAGGCTTCCTCTGAGCCTCCTTCTCTGACTTGAGATACAAGCTTTCATCACGGCCCCACCAGGGCCCAGAAGGAAAGGGCCTGGGTCACCAGCCTAGAAAGCAGGCTGCCCTTCAGCAGACAGAGTCCCCGTCATGTGTCCTAAGATCGTCCGCTTCTCATCAGACACGTTTGTCCTGGGAACTGCTCGGCACAAGTGCTCCTGATGGCAGGGCTGGGCTGTATCTTGCAGACTGAGGTCCTGACCGAAGAACCTCCACACACCCAGGAATTAACTTTCCTCAATGCATCTTTGGTGAAAGCGCTGGTTTTCAAATACCAGGCTCTCTGAAGGCCAAAGGCCCCTCTAAACGCCACGATTTTACCCGTCGTTTCTCTAGCAGCTGAGCTGTCGAGGCCGCAGCACCATGCGCTCGCTCTCCAGACTCCGCTGCGAAATGATGACAACTTTGCTCGTGATCTGCCAGCCCCCACAGCCAGGACTCCAGATGCTCTTAGAGCAGAAGTCAAATCAGACTGTGTTCACTGGGCGAGCAAACTGTTTTGCAGCAACACATATGTGTTCACAGATGAAGGCAGAAAAGGCAGCTGTCGCCTCTGAGCAGACACCACAGAGTCTCGGAGCAGAAGGGCCGTCGGCCTGGCGACGCCTCCTCAGACACGATGTCGTTCCCGCCCGGGGATCTAAGCTTTGTCTCGCAGCCAAGCCGCTGATGAACCGCGTGTGGCCTTGCCGGCTCACCTGGCAGCGGCTGCTGGACGGGCTGAGAGGGAATCCCTAGGGCAGCGCGGGCTCCGACACAGCCGTGCAGACGGCTGGGCAGGTGACCAGGCTGCAGCCACCCACAGAGCACCCTGTGGGCCCGTCCACCCTGCAGTGAGCACCCGGCTGGCCGGCTTGTGAGGGAACGGACTCCTCTCCCGGGCACTTCGGTGCCTAAAGCCGGACCCACACCCAGGACACCGACAGAAGCCTTTCAAAGTCCCCACCAGTCACAGGAGTCTTCCTTGTAAAGGATGAAAAATGGGGTCACCTTTAAGAAAAGGAGATGCACGGTCCAGAAACGGAGAAAACGCAGGGAACGGACTTCGAGTCTGGCTGTTTTCCAGTCTCCAGCTGACGGATCAGGCAACAGTCAGGTAATAACTCCATACACCGAGAACTGCCAGCCCTTGTTCAAACAGGATCTGTTTCTCCATTTTTACAAGCAGGTCATGGAAACAAGGCTGAACGTTTGCAGAGAATAGGAAGGCCCTCGGCTGCCGGGCTGCCTTCGCTTTAAGGTTCTCATCAGACTCATCAAATTCTGGAAAACGAAGGTGTGAGGTCATCTCGGCGCCCAGGGCTTTATGAGCAGAATTTAAAACCTGGCCGGGGACTCACTCCTTAACCTCCTGGTGCCCTGTCCGTCGTGCCACTTCCCACCTGGAGAGGCACTTCATTCCCTCTGGGAACAAGTTCAAAGGCACCTGCCCAGGCTCCTAGAGGCCTTGGGTTGCAGGAGAGAAAGGGGGGCCGTGACTCTAACTCCTGCTCAGCCCCACCCCTTGGGCGGAGCCTTGCCCTGCAGCTGAGGGAGCCAGCTGAGCAAGTGTGCAAAGAGAGAAACCAAAAGCAGTTGTACTAGTTGGAGGGGGGCGGGGGGTGCAGGATCCAGGAAAGTTTGGGGTGTTGTAAGGCTGATGAGGCGAACCACCTTGTCTTTGCTACATAACATGCTGGATGCCCATTGTGGGGGTGGACATGTGAGGGCCAAGCCAGGACAGGGTGCAGGTGTGAAGGATACACAGCAAACGGAAAACCACTCAGAATAAAGGGCCAGCTTCATCCTGGAGGAAAAAGAGCCCATTGATCTAACATAACCAGTCCAAGGAGTTTGGGTCAACTCGCGTGTGTTCCGGGTGGGCATCAGCGTTGAAGGAATCGAATCCAGCGTTCCCTGTGAAAAGGGTTCCCTGAGCCAGGCGGGGAGGGTGGCTGGTGTCCTGCACGTGGACCCAGAGGTCACGGCCAGGACAGACCAGGTGCGGCACGTGGGAAGCAGAGGGAGGTGCCGTGAGCTCACAGGGGAGCCCCATTTAACTGGGAAGACAGGGGAGTACCCCCGAGAAGGACTCCCCAGACCCGTGTGGACGGCTCAGGGCTAAGCCAGGAAGGACTTCTCACACATGCTGCCCAGGAGGGGCCGAATGCAGCAGCCAGTGTGTGCAAGGCCCAGAGGACTCCCTAAGCAGAGTCAGGGCAGGAGCCGGCAGGAGCCAGGAGGCAGCTGGGCCCCTAGCAGACCAAGGCCAGTTCTAGAGGGAGCTGGAGAGACCCCACGGTAATTTCTAGCAGATTCAAGATTGATGGGATTTCGTCCATCTTTATTTTGTAGTTTTTCAGATTCATGGTGACCTGTGCTCAATAGCAGCTCATGGAAATGAAGACTGATGCTTCCTTATCCATCTAGCGTCAGTCAACACATGCCTTTTCCTTCCAGGAAATGGGCTCATTTCTTTCTGGAAACCTTTAAAAATGCCTTATTTCTCCCTGACCACCGACGTTCATTCCCAATGCTATATACCGAGTGGGCCCCGCGGACCCGACTGCACAGGGAGTAAGGGGGTGAGGGTGCCCGAGGGTGACCACATCTCACTTCAGAGGAAAACTCAGAATCTGCTCCACCCACCCCCCCCGAGCCCTCCCCAGGCGCCGGGTGCTGCTACCTGCTCTGCAAAGCTGTCCCTGACATTTTCTGAATTCCTACCTGTGGTGTCTTCACCGTATTTGGAAATACTCATATCTGGACACCTGCAGAGCGATTGCCTTTACTCTGGTCCCACACCCTCATCTGTACGCTGACTGCACGCACGCACCTGGAGGACAGATTGCTGTCGTCCCTTCTCTGAATCCCCTTCAACGAGCAGCATCTTCCCTTGTTGGTGCCCAACACACCCAAAGCACAGCATGGACAGCTGCCCACGCCCGCCCCGCCCACCAGGGGCAGGGCTGGCTCCTCTCTCTCCCAGGAGTGAGAGGAGCACGTTTCTGAGAGACTCGGCAAGACAGCAAAGCCCTGCCCCTGCGAGGAGGAGGCCCCAAACGAAGCCGGCCTCAGAGCATCAGACCCCTGGCCTCGGTTGTTTTCTGAGCAACAGAATATTGGGGTGAGTGTGTGAGTGAGTGTGTGTGTGTGTGTTTCAAAGTAAGCCTTAGGTCAAACCCCAAAACATAATCTAGAATAATTATAAATTTTTAGACTAGATTAGAATAATTATCTTATAAATCTGAACGTACACATTTCCTTGTAACTCAATCACTATTAGAGCAACAAAGTTAGTTTTATAAACAACAGATCTGAAACCAGGAGTTGTGACTGGCACTTGCAGTCCCAGGTCAATCTCAGCATCTAACTGACTTATCTTCTGGTCTCAGTTGTACAGTATGGAGATGATCCCAACAGACACAGATGAGTAGGTGCCCATGGCAACCGTTTCTAAACATCTCAGCGTCCAATTCAATTAAATGTGGCAGGTTGCTGAAGCCGGTTTGGCTCAGTGGATAGAGCGTTGGCCTGCGGAATGAGGGGTCCCAGGTTCGATTCCGGTCAAGGGCATGTACCTGGGTTGCGGGCATATCCCCAGTAGGAGATGTGCAGGAGGCAGCTGATCGATGTTTCTCTCTCATCGATGTTTCTAACTCTCTATCTCTCTCCCTTCCTCTCTGTAAAAAATCAATAAAATATATTTAAAAAAAAATAAATGTGGCAGGTGAAGTTTACTTGTATAAAATCACATGACTCTGGCAGCACAAGTTAATTAATGTGTAACGAATGTATTGATGGTCACCAGTGTGACAGGGTTTGCTATAGAACACTGCTGGGTTTATATATTTACTGCAGTTTTAAAAATACTTTATATCACTATGTATGTCTGTAAGTATATAATATGTTCACATATAAATCAAACCTCAAATTGTTAAACACAGAATTACCCCATGTGCCCTACAACTCCATTACTAGACATAATCCAAGAAAAACGAAAGCATACCCACACAAAAGTTTGTACACAAATGTCCACAGCAGCATTCTTTACAAGAGCCAGGATGTGAAAACAACCCAAAGGCCCATCAACGGACGAGTGGATGGATAAAATGCACTATTATTCAGCCACAGGAAGGACAGCAGTACTGACATCTGGCACGGAATGGATGAACCTTGGAAACGTTACCGAAATGAAAACAGCAGCCACAAGCGACCACAGCGCGTATGATGCCACGGATAGGACCTGCCCAGAAGAGGCCACGCCACAGACAGAAAGGAGATTCGTGGCTGCCCAGGCCTGGATGTGCGGAGTGGGAGGATGGGGCGTGACCGCTAATGGCCATGGGGTTTCTTTCCTGGGTGATGAAAGTAGTGTAAAATTAGATACCGGCAATGGTCGCACAACTCTGTGAATATTCTAGAAACCACTGAATAGTATGCTTTAAATGAATGGTGTATGAATTACATCTCATCGAACTGTTAAAACATATGAAATTCATATATGTAAAACACACACAGTTATAAAACTTACATATTATAAAATGTATGTATGTAAGAAAGACATACTTTGGAAAAAATACATGGCAACATGAATCAGCCACTTGTGGACCACCTGACGCCCGCGCTGAGACCCTGGGCTCTAGAGAATGTAATTCTGAAAACAACGGATCGGTTCTGTTTCCTTTGATTAGCACCTTGGAGACTGAGCTGGACTGACCTGCCCAGGCCAGAGCCAGATGGTGGGGAGCGAGGATCCGCCCAGACCACCTCATCGCAGAGCCAACGCCCCCCCCTTTTCCTTTCTAATGCGGGGGAGGGATGTTCAGCCGCAGGCACAGGTGAGCATGGAAAGCAGCTCCTCAGGTTCACTGGGTCAGCCTGAAGCTGCATCACCCAAACCTGCCGACAGCTCCCCGTCCACCCTGCTCCCTGCCTCCCCACAGCACAAAGGGAGCCTCCCGATGGCACCCATCAGAGCGGGGTTTGTTCGGAGGCTGAGGCGCCGGTTCCTTCACTGAGACACACGTGCAAACGCTCCCCTTGGAGGCGGCGCCCAGGAGGAGGGGGAAGGCAGAGCATGTCCTGGAGCCTCTGTCGGGGTCCGTCTGGGGAGGCAGTGTAATCTTTCAGCAGCTTGTGCGGACTCTGGAAATATATTAGTGCAGCTGCCTCGCCGTGGACATCATCAGCCCCCAGCGCAGGCTGCTCAGGGACGGTTTCCAACGCGCATCTGCAGCCGAGAGCCGAGCCTGGAACCACATGGATCTTCACTCAGCTGTCATGTGGCGTCCGCTGACGGCTTCCTTGGCAAAAGCCTACCCAAGGGTTTGAATGGTCCCTTTATGTCAGGGCTCAGGTATGACACCACGCAGTTATTATGGAAAAGAATACATTCTGAACTACTTGAAAGTTGGGGATATACCGTTTTCAACCAATGTTTTCAGAAAGCAATGGACTAAAATAAATGCAATCAGCTGCCATTTTATTTTCCTAAGGAGGTTCAATGGTGTCATCCTCTCTCTCTCTTTTTTAATCCTCACCCGAGGATATGTTGTTGTTTTTTATTTTTTTAGATTTTTTTTTATTTTTATTTTTGAGAGAGAGAGGAAGGAAGAGAAAGACAGAAACATCAATCGGTTGCCTCCCATACTCACCCCGACTGAGGTTGTGTCCCCACCGGGAATGGAACCCACAACCTTTTGGTGCATTGGACAACAATCCAACCCAGCCACCGGCCAGGACTCAATGGTGCCATTCCTCAGGGCAGGACCTGTGGCCTGCGGTCCCTGGACCACCGAGGGTCTGGGCATCTTGTAAAATCAGGGGCAGAGCACGCCTGTGTGCACCTATGTCCACCTTCCCCTCTTTTCTAGTCTCTATGAGCCCAAGAAAAGACCAGAAGCCCTGCTATCAGGCAAGAGGTGGTGCTAAGAGGGCAGCGGGGGTGGCAGGGCGGGTTCCAGACCCACTTCTGTCTCTGTCATGTGACTTGGAGCAAGCTGTCATTGTCACAGTCATCACCACATTCAAGGATTCAAGGTTCTTCAGGGCGGGGGAGGGGCCCTTCTTCCTGCCAAGGACCACGTGGGTGTTTACAACACCATTCGAGGGCCACACAGAATCACCAGCTTAAAAACTAGCCTTCAATTAACTCGCCCTAACGCCATGGCAGGGCCAGACCCCATGATTTCTCAGGTCTTATATGGTCCGTAGGCCAGATGTCCTCACCCCCCTTCTAGGGGTGAGAATACAAAGAAGCATAAAGGAAGCTAAGAGCTGGTCCCTGCTCTGGGGGCTCACGGCCTAGGATGGAGACGGCAGACACAGCTCTAATATCTCCAAGATTTTGGTTAAATACAGACCAGAGCTTGGGATGCAATCAAGCTCAGAGCCCTGCCCCGGCCAGCAGGGATGCGAGGCCGATGGGGGTGGGACCCAGAGTTCCATGAGGGTGGACGTGGGGAGGGGGAGTGCCCAGTGAGGACCTGCTCTGTGGGGGCCAGGCCACTGGGGGTCAGTGGGTGGCAGGGATGTTGGAAAAAGCCAAGGTGAGTGTAAGCCACAGCAGAGTGGAAGTGGGGGCCCCCACTCTGAAATCGGGTAGGTTCCCAAGGAGAAACAGTAACACTTCGATCTGTCAAAGGGAAAAGAAAGGGCAGCAAAGTAGAAAGGCTGCAACTGTGCCAAGAACGGAGGCATGAAACAAGACACGCAGGGCTGATGAGAAGAGAGCAGTCCACCGGGGACGGTTCACACACGTGGGCGCTCTCCTCCACCCGCACCCAGCTCAGCAGAACGACAAACTGTCCCTCACGTGTGCGTGCCGTCATCCATCTGTCACCTACTGAGCACCTGCGACAAGGTGCTGGGCATCCAGGATGAACAGAGCACGGTCCCTGCCCTTAGGACAACCGGGGGGGGGGGTGCACATTAAGAGAGAGAATATGGCCGGTGGGTGTGGCTCAGGGGCACACTGAACCAAGAAGTCCCCAGTTCAAGGCCTGTCAGGGCACATGCCCGGGTTGTGTGCAGGAGGCAGCTGATCCATGATTCTCTCTCATCATTGATGTTTCTCTCTCCTTCTCCCCTCCTCTCTCTCTTTCTAAAATCAATAAAGACATAAAAAAGAGAGAATTATGGGAGTGGAGAGTGCACTGACAGATGAGTCTGAGATGTTAGGGAGCAAGAAGGGGGACCCCAGGCCTCAAGGCAGGGCCAAGGAGGAGCAAACAGGAAGGTCCCTGGGGTCAGTGCTGGGATGGACCTGGGAGACCACGAGTCCTGGTGAGAACACCCGCCCAGCTGTGCAGTCGCGTGTTAGCAAAGGCCACCGGCCCCGACACTTCACCGTCGTCTCTAGGGGCAAAGCAGACCTCACCTTCCCCGCAACCCACACATATGGGCAAAGACCCTCAAATTGGTCCTTGTTCCCTGCTCAGTCCACGGGATTTCTGTTCCTGCATGTTCAGACGTGTTCTCTGAGACGGACGCCCGTCGAGTGTCAGGACGCGCAGGGCTCCTCCGAGGCGGGACTCGCCTACTCAGTCGCTCCACAGCCAAGGCCTCACAACCAGCAAAAGCCCGTTTCCCCCGGCCTAGAAAACCCAGCCTCTGCTCCTGATTTTAAATGAATAAGAAGCATCAGGGGTAGACACAGACCCATGGCCCGTCAACATGCTGCAAGAAGCTGTGGGTGTGGTCTTGGGACCTGGCAACACAGCGGACAGCGTGGCAGCTGCCCAGCCCTCCGGAGGTCAGAGTGGAGAGGAGAGAGAAAGGGGCCTTTGCCCTGTGCCCGCCTCACACTCCTGCAAACAGCCGTCAGGAAGGCTCAGGCCAGATCAAGGCCCTGGTTACAAGTTTATATTTCATTTTGCAAACAGTACATACCATGCACTTTGCCAAGGCTTTTACAGACATCTTTGTATTTAATTTTTACTCCTGTAAGCCTGGTACTACCCTGATTCCCATTTTACAGATGGAGAAACTGAGGTTCCAACATGAAATGTAACTTGCCCAAGGCCACAGAGCCAGGGGGCAGTATGGATAAGGAACAGGGCAGAGAACTAAGCACTCTGAGGTGTCACTGACGAAGAGATGCCTTTTTGTGAGGTGAAGCCGAGTTTGCTACCCCAAAATGTGTCCTTTAAAAAAGAGAGTGACTATTTTAAGCTGGTTATTTTTTTATTTTTATTTTTTGTTAATCCTCACCCAAAGACGTTTTTCCATTGATTTTTAGAGAGAATGGAAGGAAGAGGGAGAGACAGAGAGAAGCATTGATGTGAGAGAGACACATCGATTGGTTGTCCCCTGCACAAGCCCTGACCAGGGCCGGTGAACCTGAAACCAAGGTACGTGCCCTTGACCGGAATCAAACCCAGGACCCTTCAGTTCGCAGGCTGACGCTCTGTCCACTGAGCCAAATTGGCTAGGGCTTAAGGTGGTTATTTTTAAGAAATGGAAGATTCAGGAAACACTTCTGACCTTCCCTCTCCCTGGCTGTCTCAGAATCTGGGTCGAGGACCTGCTCCAGGAAGGGCGAGATCCTCACTGGCAGGTCCAGTGTGATATGAAGTCGTGTGTGAGACAGGGCGGGACCTAGCAAGGCCGTTTCCTCCAGGGCCTCTGGTCTCACTGGCCCCCAAGCATCTGCCTTCCCATCTCCATGTGAACTGCCTCCTGCCCTTTGACGCCCCAACCACAACACTCCTCTCCTCCTGAGTCCCGGGGGCAGATGAGCCTCCACCCTTGGTCTCAGTGTATGCACGGAGGACACACTTAGTCATTTTCTCCTGTTCATGTAAACTGGAGCATTAAACCAGCTGGAAGAGCTTAGAAAGGCCGAATAAAAATCATTTCTCCTCCCCACACGTGCACCTGGGTAGAGCTAACCTGTGTCTCTCAGGGAGGTAGGGAGGCTGCGCAGTGCCCTCTCCTCCCACAGCGCTGGCAGCCCCAGGGGCCACTGCCAAGCCCAGGCACAGCCTCCCGCCCCAGGCTGCCCCAGGCTCCCACATGTGGCGGCTCCAATTAGGGGAGAAGCCAAGGGGATTTCAAAGGCATCTCAGGAGAGCCCCTGCCGGTCACAGCCATGCCAACCCCCAGGCAGTTCTCCGAGCCACAGGACACCTCTCCTGTCCTTTCAAATTCCGACCAGTCCCCCTGAAGTCTGTTTCAAAGGAACTGAAGGGCTTTCTGCTCCTGCCGTGCTGGAAGGGAAGCTGTTTTAGATGCAAACCACTTCAAAGTTTATTTTCAAATGAAAGTTATTTTGCCAAAGAAATAAGTTTTACCCAAGGAGGGAGCAATGATGGGTCTAAAAATAAAGTTAACTTTGGAACCTTGGATTGGGCCGCGCTTGGAGCTCGCAGGCCCACTGACATGAGAAATGACTGCTTTCCTGGCAGGCCAGGCGGCTTCTTGGGAAACTCTCTGACCGCACAAGAGTCCCGTGTTCCATCATCGGATCAGGTCTCCAGGCGGCTGGAGCCTGTGCAGAGCATGCATCCTGGGTCCAGTGGGCGACCCTCTGGTGAGATGGGTAGGTGCACAGACCCCTTTTTCTCCTCAGGACGGGGGAGGCCTCAGCAGAGGGAGGCGGAGGGGGGCATCTCCTGATGGCTCAACAGTCAGCCTTTGGCTGTGGCACAGCTTTGCTCAGGGCCACATTTTTTTCTTTTTTTTCCATTAAAAATAATGTTTTGACTGTGGTAAAATAGACACATAACCTAACGCTACCATTCTCACCATTTTTACGTGTATAATTTAGTGGCATTAGTACATTTACACTGTTGTGCGATCAGCACTGCCATCCATCTGTGAAATTCTTCATCATCCCTAACTGAAACTGTCGCCCCTCCCCCTTGGCACCACCCCTCTCCTGTGCATAAAGTTCTATAAATGTGACCACGTGGGTAACTCTCTTATAAGCAGAGTCACAGAGCATTTGCCCTTTTGTGACTGGTTCACTTCACTGAGCATGATGTCCTCAAGGTTCATCCATTCTATGCACGTGTCAGAATTGCTTTCCTTTTTTAATTTATGATACTAGTGGCCCGGTGCACAAAATTCATGCACATTAAAAGGGGATTAATTAGAGGAAATATTTTAATATTGCTATTTGCCCTTTCTCTACAATGGAAGTGTCAGAGATGAAAGAAAATTAGTAAAATGTATATGAAAATCTTCTTCCTGTCAGAGTCTGGGGTGCACCACGGGGCCCAGAGTCAAGTCCCCACCCACCCACGTGCACCTCAAAATCACGCGAGACTCAGACCGGCCGGCCCCTCCCCATTGGGCTAGATACAGACCCAACCGGTCCCACCCTTGTCAAGCCCTGCCGGGAGGGGGGGGGGCACAGCCTCAGGTCCCCTATCAAGCCCCACCGGTCAGGGGGTGCACCTTGAAGTCCCCCGTCAATCCCTGCTGGGTGGGGGCCGTGGCCTGAGGTCCCCTGTCAAGCCCCACAGTGGGGGGGGGGTGCAGCCTCAGGTCCCTGCTGATTGCTTGTTAAGGCTCGTTACAGGAACTTGGCCTCCGCTGTGGGTGCAGCCATCTTTGTGGCAGAGTGACAGTCAATTTGCATATTCCCTCTTTATTATATAGGATAGCAAAGGTGGAAATTTACTGAAGAAGTACAGACTCCCATGTGGGGAGGGGGGAAGAGTCCCTTCTTTCCTTTAAGGCTGAACTGTAGCCTATACCAGCCGTGTGCAAACATTCACCCACTGACGACACTTGGGCTGCTCCCACCTTCCTGCTGCAATGAGCACAGGGAGGCAAAGAGCTGCTGAAGCTCCACACCGGCTGTTTAAACTCTGGAAGGGAAACTGGCCTCAGTCACCAGATGCCCCAGGAACTGCCTGGCTCTGTCCTGCCCCAGTAGCGGGCATCACCCCAGGACCGGCCAGCTCGGCTCTCAGTGCTCACGGAACCTGCCTGCTGTTCTTAAGGGTGGGAACGGACCAAGGGCACACGCCCTTGCATGCCTGGTCTCCTTTCACGCCCCACACACCCGTCCCCCCAATGAGGCAAAGCTACCTGCTGAGCTCCCCCAGAGCACACCTTGGGCTGCAGGGGCCCTGCTGGGGGGTGGCCCCTCCTGTCCTCCTTTGCACCCCTCTCTGCACATAGGGTCCCTCCTTGCTCCCATGGCATCCTGAGCAGAGCTCTGCCACCGCAGCCCTGCACTATCCTGCATGTTCTTGCCTGACTCTCCTACGTGACTCAGGGCTCCCTACATCCAGGGCTACACCTCATATTAGGTGCACAGTGAATACCTGTTGAATGACTGAACGAACCAAAATAATCAGCCCCCCAAACCCTCAAAACAATTACCAGCACACCGACAACAGCGGACAGATCTAACCAATGATTCCAGCAGGGGGGTATCTGTGCAACTTTACAGCATATTTTGAACAAGGTAATAAAACGCAAAAAAGGAGGTATCTGGTAAATAAAACAGACCCTGTGTCTCTAACCAGCCTTTGAAGAAACTGGCTACAGCTGGGCCCCTGGAAGCCTGGACTCTCCGAGGGTGGGTCCAGGGCTCTGTGAGCTTTGTGGCCTCAAAGATCTCCAGCTCTGTGCGAGGAGAGATTTAGGAAGTCCTCCAAAGAAGCCTGGACAGTTTCCTTTCTTTCTTTCTTTTTTTTTTTTTTGAGAGAAAGAAAAACACATGGAATTGAAATAACCATTAAGCAAACATAAAATTATGAAAGCACACTCCCAGGAGAGCAGGGAAAACAATTTCCGCTGATAGTGATCTTGAGAGTAGTTTTACCGCGTGAAGGAGCACCAGGCAGGGAGTGACCTGGTCTCCGTTCCAGCCCCATCCTGGTCAGGCCCGGCATGGGGAGCTCGGAGCTGCTTCTCCTGATGAGGGAGGAGCCACCCCACTTGGGCCTGAGGGTGCAGAACCAGCCGGGCTCCTCCGGGCAGCACAGTCGCTGCGGGACCAGCCACCGACAGCCACAGGGACACGATGCAATGCCAGGACGCACGACTTAATGAAAAAGGGAACCTTCCAGAACGACACAACGACACATGCAGCTTGGTCTCTCGTACTGAAACAAGAGAGAACATGTACACAAACACTTGACACAACCGCCCCCCCCCCCAACCGCGAGCCTGCCCCACACGCCACTGGACACCTGGGTGGCAGGGTAGGCGTGATGGGAATTTGTGTTTTTTCTAAATGTTTCACACAGGCATTCCTTTTTGTTACCAAAAAGAAAAAGAAAAAGGAGTTTTTTTAAAAAATGACATGTTTGTATTATATGCAGACATAAATATGTATGTGTATATACACTGATGGGCAAAATTAGGTTTACAATTGTTCATAATAAATAATAATAAATAAGTAATACAAGAATAAGCTGTCTCTCATACTCACACTGTGAACCTACTTTTGCCCACCCCTGTATGTAGAGATGGTATTCTAGGTAGTATTTGAGAATCAACTGGCACCATTAATTGAAGAAAATAGGGAGGAAGGCAAAAAGGAAAAAAAAAGAATAAAAGGTTGATAAGACAGCCCATTATGATTAAGTAATTTCTTAGTTGCTTGTACACATTTCAAAATATTCCTAGAATTGCTTCTTTCCAAAAGACAGGAAATCACTCATTTCCCTGAAATGTGAGGTTTTCAGGCATCAATTCTGATGAGGAATCGGTGCATTCAAACAACCTTGCCTTTCCCTGGAAAGCCGCCCGCACAAGGCTGCTTCCAGATGGAGGGAAGGGAGAAGCTGGCACCAGGCACACCCGCCCTCACAGCAGCAGCATCCACAGCAGCCAGAGGTGGAACCACCCACATGCCCACCGACAGGGGACGGATGAATGACTCGTGCTGTGTGCATGCCATGGAGTCGTGCAGCCTCAGAAAGGAAGGAGATGCTGACACGCTACATGGATGGACCTGAAGAACCTGATGCAAAGTGAAACAAGCCATATACTGGGGTTCCACGTATACGGGGCACCCAGAGCCGTCAAATCCAGAGACAGAAAGCGGGTGGCGGTTCCCAGGGCTGGGGGGTAGGGGGGTAGTGAGGAGTTGTCGATGGCTGCGGAGTGTCAGTCATGAAAAATGCAGAGCAGCCCCACTGCACCGTACAGGTGAGAATGGCTCAGATGTGATGTAAAAGCCTGTGTGGTCGTGTGCACTCCGTGCTGCTTGCTGACAGGTGCACGGCACAATTCCTAGCCTCCAGAAACCCGCTCCTGGGACATCATGCCTCTCGCTTCGCCTGTACTTAAACTTAACCAGGAAAAGAATATCATTCCTGCTTCTGCAACTGGCCATGAGGCCCAGAGGCCTTAAAAAGTACAACAGGGTCCTGGCCAGGCAGCTCAGCTGGTGAGAGCAGCATCGTCCCAAACACCAAGGTGAGGGTTCGATCCCCGTCAGGACACAGGTAAGAACCACCCCATGACTGCGTAAGTGGAACAACAATTCGCTGTTTCTCTCTCTCTCCCTTCCTCTCTCTCTAAAATCAATACATTAAAAAAGTTTAAGAAAATATACAACAGAAAAGCACCTTCCCTTGAATGCACAGCCCACACAAAAGACTACAGTATTTCAGGAGAAAGGCTGAAGGTGAGACATGACAGATAAAGGAATGGTGTGTTTTTCAAAGAAAGATTTTATCACAGTCCCTGCGTCAGTTTGTATTTGGACGGGGCGTCCCCGGGTGCACAGCGCCTACAAAGTGCCTCTGGGAACCTCTGGGAGGCAAGCCCAGGGCCCCTCCCCCAGGGGCCTTCTGCTGTAATGACTGCAGACGATAGAGGTGCCTGGTCCCCCCAGGAGGGCCGGCTGGAGGCCAGCAGGCAGCACAGGGCCACAGGGCACAGCCCCCTGGTGCCTGCACGCCCCTGCTTGGCACTGCACTGGGCAAGGGGCTCCCAGCAGCGAGCTGGAGGCTGAGGTGGGTTACCTCCTCCCCATCTCCCCACCCGGGGCTCTGGTCATCCATCCGCTATCAACACCGTTACCTGAAAATCAACATGTTTTTGCAAGTTCTCACTTGAGAGGAGTTATCTTATTTGGGCAATTTCCGAGCTGCCACGGACAAGAATGACCCTGCAATTCTCCAGAGACGCAGAGGGTCCCAGCACCAGGGGAGGGTGTTGTCGCTGTAGAACTGGACAACGAGTGAAAAACAATGCAAACCTTTGTCTTCTAACTACCTGGGCTGTTATCTTTAGGTGAAATTTTGAAAATCCTAAATTCTTTTGAGAGGAACATGAAGAGCCTCTGTCACGCAGACGAAGTCCAAGCAGGCTGGCAGCACCTGTCTGTGCATGTGCTTGATCGTCTTCTTAAACTCAACAGGTCTTTTCTGAGCGCACACAGCCATGATCACCGGCTGGCATCTGTTAACAGCGAGTCTCCCACGGTCGCCTTGGGCTCCACAAACACAGACACAGAGGAATCACTTGTTCACTAAACAAAAGTGTGCACAGCAGACAACATCTTCGATAAACTGTCTACTTAACACGCGTCACCAAACACTTGCTTATAGGAAAGGCACCCTTCTCCCCTTAAGGAAATAGAAGTTTCCTAACAAGAAACTCCTTCAAGCTTGTATTTATGAACACAACCAGGGTAGGCAAAGCAAAGCTTAATATTAGATAACAGAACAAATGTGAATTTAGGGCTGCAATTTCTTTGCAAGCAAATAACAGTGAACGAACACACACACACACACACACACACACACACACACACACGAGGGCTGGAATGTTCCAGACTCCGTTTCTAGAAAGCACAGAGAATGTCCTATGTTGCTCTCACTGCTGCCTTATGTCCTTGCTCCCAGCTAAACCCACAGAAAGTTTAATTTTGTGCCACTCAACTGTGAGCCCGGGTCTGTGGAACGAAGACACGGAGAAAGTAACTAACTGCCCAGAGCGAGGCTTCCAGAGAGAAGATAAAGAATCGGTTTCCAAGTGACTGCCACCTTGTGATTGTCGGATGTGGCAGCAAGTCCGCCTCCTGTGAGCTACCTCCTGCTGGTGACCTGAGGGCAGTGCCAAGCAGATGGACTGGCTGCTGAGGTCTGGGAAGAGGGCACAGGGCTGAGGTCTGGGGGTGACTCAGGTGGGGACCCTCCACACGATGTGCTCTCCCACCCTTGGGGACATGCAGCCACTTTCTGCTAACATCTCCGCCAGATGCTGAGCAGAAGGGAGGGAAGGACATCCTGGCAGCTTTAAATACACTTTAGCAGCTGTAGAGACAGAGGTTTTGGGGCTGACACACAAATTTGCTCTTTACATGCCGTAATGACACTCTGCTTTGCAACGTCCCCTCTGGCATTCTGCTCTCCCACCACTTGAATATTCACAGGAGGAACCATTAACCCGGTGGGTGGCCTGGCACCCAGCAGGTGACCACTAATATTTGCTCATTGACTAGCTGTCCGCTCATCCAAAATGACAGACTTGACAACGTCTGTTTCACATGCTGGACGCTGACCGTCAAACTGGACGAATAAAGCTCTAAACAGATTTTCCAGGTCTCAGCGCTGTGACCCAAACGGACCAAAGGACTGGAAAGCTGCAAACTCTCCTCTCGGCTCCGAGCTGTGCGACGGCCACCACCCTCACCGTGCCCTTATTTTCAGGGCAGCGCTGATCGGCGGGGCACGCGCTCCCTGAGGAGCCATCACCCGGTTGGCACCGCAGGCACACACACCCTGTGCCAGGCGCAGACCTCAGCACTAAACACGAATCGACTCGCCTGGTTCTCACCAACCCCACACACCGGGTGTTCACTGTCTTTATTTACAAAGAAGTAAGCCAGGAGTCAGGTTTTCTGTGATTTCTAAGTTGCCCCAGCCCCACAGGCAGGGAGTGGCTCGGGCACAAGGCCATGCTGCCCTCCTGTAAGTGAATCGTAAATGGACGATGCTACAGGTGACTTTTAAGCAGTGTTAGCCTATGATGTCAGCCTTCGGATCCTACTGTCGGAAGCACCCGGCTTATTGTGTGCCAACGCCCGCCGGCCCAGCTTGGTGGGAAGAACAGGGCATTCGGTGCCAGGTGGTCACGCTCACTTCCCGCTGGGACCCGAGTGACACCTGCTCTGTTCTCGTTTCCTCGTCAAGAAAGCCAGCCCTCCCCGAAGGTGCGCTCGGGAATACAATGGGAACCAATGGGCAGCCTCTGCCAAACAGAAAACAGCGACCCAGTCCTGGGAAGCTCCAGCGCACGGCACACGCGTGAGGAACACCTGCGTGAAGTACAGCCGTCCTCCCTCGACCGCGGGGACTCAGCCCAAGACCCCCAGCGGATGCCAGAGACCGAGGGTAGCAGCAAACCTCACGTACGCGATGGTTTTCCTGCACACGCATATCTCCTCAGTCAACAGCTAGCATCACACGCTTGGCTGTGGGGACACCCTTAGGGGAAATAGGGGACGTGAGCACAGGCCCTGGGATACAGCCACGTCGACCTGATGCCTGGGATGAGGGCTACTCATCGCAGGGGCTGGGAATGCCTCCCGTGCGATGCGCTGGACAAAGGGAGGATTCCTGTCCCTCGCGGGATGGTGCGAGATTTCAGCGTGCCACTCAGCTCGGCGTGCAATTTTATCTGTACGAGCTGTTTATTTCTGGCATTTTCCATTTCATATTTTGGGACCGCAGTGGGCTGTGGGTAACTGAGACGGAGGAAGGCGAACCCTGAGGAGGGGGACCCGCACACTGGGTTCTCATTCTATGAAGATTTCGTGGCTGCGAATTCTCCTACTTGTTTGCATGTATTTGCAGCTCCACAGTCTTCAGGATGCTTGTCGGTCACCCGTGGACACGTGCACTGCAGAGCAGAGAAACGCCCAAGAGGCTGTTAAAACGGCGGGCGCGGGCGAGGCACTGAGGTGAGGGGCAACATGGCCACGGAGAACACTGCGTGAGAGGGGCCTGCAGGCCGCGTTACTGCCGCTCCCGGGGGCGCAATGCCAGTGCACTAACCACACGGGTGAAGTCAGGCATCTTTACACGGAACACACAGAGAGCAGGTGAGTCGACTGGACGATGAAAAGGAGGCCCGAGCCTTGCAAGCTGAACCCCGAATTTCCGCTTGGAGCCATGGCTCCGTATGCAGTGTCGGCAGCTACGGCGAGTCCACAGCAACGTTACAGAGCATAACTCTGCGGCTGAGCGCTGCTACACAAGCTGGGCACTTGGAACCCAATTCCCTGCCTGCGGTGAAGGCAGTGAAGGGGGTGACGTGCAGCCACCAGGCTCTGGGGAGGAAACGGAGAAGCCTGCACACCCCGCCTGGGCTCTCCGCGTCTCCGTCCAACGCTGAAGGCCTGTGGCGAGGTCCCCATGTACCCGTCCACGCCTGGGGCTCAGTGCACGGCAGCCTCACCTCTGTGGGCCTCTGAGATGCCTTCTCGGGCAGCTGAACGCTGATGGCCTGGCTCCTGTGGGAAATGCCAGGACAGGCCTGGGAGCAGCCTCACTGCACTCCTCTCCCTCAGACCACCCAGCTCTGATTCCTCTTTTCCCTCCGAGTGATGCTCACCAAAGCCTGGCAGAGTGAGTGTCGCTCTCAATTTAGTGAGAACTCAAGGGTGCAGAGCCAGAACTGACGCAGCTCATCCGGTTACCCGCGTGACGCTCCAGCCGCTCAAGGGGAGACTCGGCAGGTGTTCCCACGCAGCAGCCCCTACTAGAAAGCACGCAGGGGGCACCCAGAGGTGTCGGGCTGTTCAAGCTCACTTTATGAGTTATTCAGGTGCCAGCAAAAAGGTGGCCCATGGGATAAGGGAACACTGTTGAGACCAAACCTCAGACTCACAATCAAAAGCCACTTTTTTAAGCCATAGTGGGAAATGGGCAACCCCCTGTTGCCCCCAAGCCCAGGGTCCTGCAACCTGGAGACCCAGGAGGCCACTCCCCAGACAGAGCTGCTCTTGTGTTTCTCCTCCTTCCTCAGGAGAAGGAAACGGGGGACCAGTGACCAGCTGGGGACATGGCGACACAGGCCCACTCCTCCCCTGCTCACAGGAGACCCAAGGCTGATGAAGTGTCACCCAATCCCTTTGCCAGGGTCATAAAAAGAAACTAGAGACTTCCTCCCTCGGGCATCTTCTGCTAATTGCCATTTATGAAGTTCCTGTTTGCAAGGCCTGTAATATGCATTATTTACCCTCATGAAAACAAAAAGGAAATCCTAAAACATCAATCAGCATTCCAAACAGACAAGTGATTTGTTTTCCAACTCATACTCTCGGATCAGCCTGAAGTCTGTCTGAAAGGCAGGCATCTGGGATTAATTTGTGACAATATAAAATCAAATTTGAACTCCTGTGTAAATATCCTATATAATAAAGAGCTAAGCTGTTTCCAAATCTTTGCTATGGTGAATTGTGCTGCTATGAACATAGGGATGCATATATCCTTTCTGATTGGTGTTTCTGGTTTCTTGGGATATATTCCTAGAAGTGGGATCACTGGGTCAAATGGGAGTTCCATTTTTAACTTTTTGAGGAAACTCCATAGTGGCTGCAACAGTCTGCATTCCCACCAGCAGTGCACGAGGGTTCCTTTTTCTCTGCATCCTCTCCAGCACTTGTCGTTTGTTGATTTGTTGATGATAGCCATTCTGACAGGTGTGTGATGGTACCGGATTGTTGTTTTGATTTGCATTTCTTAGCTGATTTGTGAATTTGAGCATGTTTTCATATGTCTCTTGGCCTTTCTTATGTCTTCTTTTGGAAAGTGTCTATATAGGTCCTTTGCCCATTTTTTGATTGGATTGTTTATCTTCCTTTTGTTAAGTTGTATGAGTTCCCTGTAAATGTTGGAGATTAAGCCCTTACCGGTGACAACATTGGCAAATATGTTCTCCCATGCAGTGGGCTTTCTTGTTGTTTTGGTGATGGTTTCTATTGCTGTGCAGAAGCTTTTTATTTTGATGTAGTCCCATTTGTTTATTTTCTCTTTAGTTTCCTTTGAAAACAGCCTAAGTGCCCATCAGCAGATGAATGGATTAGAAAACTGTGGTACATCTACACGATGGAATACTATGCTGCTGTAAAAAGGAAGGAATTCTTACCATTTGCAACAGCATGGATAGAATTGGAGAGCATTATGCTAAGTGAAATAAGCCAGTCAATGAAAGAAAAATACCACATGATCTCACTCATTTATGGATAATAAAGACCATTATAAACTGATGAACAAAAATAGATACAGAGGCAGAGCAGCACGGAACAGACTGTCAAACTACAGCAGGAAGGCCGGGGACCACGTCACAGAACCTCTTACTAGTTATTGCTGTTCCTCTCTTACCGTGCTCACCTCATACATTAAACTTTATCCTAGGTATTCCCATGTAGGAAGAAACATAGTGAAAATAGGACTCAGTACTCATCACGGTTCGGCATCCAGAGGGGCTGGGCATCTGAGACATATCCCCAAGGATAAAGGGGGGAGTATTACACAAAACCACCAAGAAAACTAGAAAGAGATGCGATTGCTGCTGGATATTAAGACTGCACCCGGCCTTATGTGGAAGTAGGGACCCATGCGACCCTGGGTACCTGATCAGTCACGGAAGCCGTGCATTTGGCAAAGGCTTTTGCTTCTCTCTTCAGGAACAAATCTCTACTCTCCACATTCAGTCACTCAGGCTTCCGCAGACACGTGCGCGCTGAACTGGGGACTGTTGGAAAAATATCGTGATCTCACTGAAGGGTGTTTTTTTCTTTAATAAAAGTAAATGATGTATCTTTAACAGAAAATAAATGAGTGAAATCTGATTTGGGTTATTTGAAACGGATATGGTCAACATTTACCTTAATAGATATTATTAGAATTTTTAGGCCCAAAAAGTTGGAAATGAGCATAAAACTTGAGATGATCTCATTAAGTATGAACGGCACCCACGTTGGAAGAAAGAGGAAAACGTCCCCACACACATCCTCATCAGCATGTCATCTATAAGCCGAAGCTCTGCCACCTGGAGCTCTGGAGAGTCAAGGCACAAGTTGGGGAAAAGAAGAATAAAGAAATGAAAGGAAGCAGGGCCACCTTCGGTTCCACAACTCTCCCCTGGGCGGGGTTCTGAAATGCACAGCATCATCCTGCGCCCCAGTCTCCTCCGGCCACAGAGATGGCACCGCTGTCCAACCAGGCCACACACCGAAGGCGTCTCCCTTGACTGCATCTCCCATCCTCCACAGCCAGTCCATCTCCAAGTCCCTCCACTGCCTCCTGGACCTCCCCCCCGCCCCCCCACCCCCCTCTTCACTACACTCTCCCGAGGGCGGCCGCCTCCTGCCGGGACCGTGGCAGTGGACTCTGGCTTCGTTATGCACCTGTTCTCCCACCGCCCGTGGCGCACACCTTTCAAAACAAGCCTCATTCTGACTCCGCCCTTGGGGGCCCCACCAGGCTGAGGACGCAGATCAGAATCCTCAGGTGGCCCTATTTCCCTTCTCCCCTCCTCCCTCGGAGCTGCAGGCACACGGCCCTCCGTCTGCTCCCTCCAGGGCTCCCTTCTCTTTCCCACTGGAAGTCGGCCCAGGCCACTCTGCAGTCTGGCCAGTCCTCCAAGCCCTTGTTCACCCCGAAGACCCAGCTCAAGGGCCGGGTCCAGTGGCCGCCTGCTCCCACGGTAGGCACAGGATCCTGACTGCCCCTGCCGCCCAGCCCAGCTGCCTGGGCTGTCATTCTCCTTCTCTTCTGGGAGTTGGGCTCTGGCCCCCATGATGTTGGAACAACCCAACCACGTGGTTGCTGCACAGCGGTGTGTGAACCTGGCACACAGAAGGGTGTGGGCTGACTGATGCCAGGTGGGCTGGCTCCACTGGGGTCCTGGACAGTCCAACTCAGTCTCTCCAGGGCTCAGAGAGGAGGTGGGGTCAGGTGCAGAGAGACCTGTGAACAGGGAGGGGAAGTGAGGGAAAGGTGAGGCGTAGTCACCAGAGCGACTCAGCCACATGGGCCCCAGGGCCCCCAGGAGCCTCACATCAGGGTGCCCTGCTCAGAAAAGGAGGCTAAGCACAAGGACCACAGGGCGAGGGCCGTGGCTTCTGCAAAGGGAGCGAGCCAAGATGCAGCTTCCAGAATTGTCCGTGGGGACACAGCCCACACGTGCGGCCCATGAGGGCTACAGGGATCCCACACAGGCAGCATCCTGGGTCCGGCGTGGTCTGGATGCGCTGTCACTCATAACCTCGCCGTTCTGCTCGAAGGGTCACCCCTGAATGTGTGAATGCACCTTGTCCTCCCTCCCTGTCCCTAAGGCCTTTATTTTGGCAACGGAAATTGTTAAGACTCCGTGTTACTAGGGCCGAAAGGCACTGCCTAACGGAGGGGGCACTGTCTTCCTGGGCTTCTCTGATTCTTTTGTACTTTACTGAAAATTAACACAATGCAGCCCATTATCTCTCCACTGCAGCACAGCTCCTCCAAAGCAAACAGCTCCCTCCCATGACCCCAGCGACCTTGTCAAGTTTCTCAACTGCTTTTTTTTAATAGTATATACTTTTTTTTTTTTTAAGAGAGAGAGGAAGGGAGAAAGAGAGAAACATCATTGATCAGGTGCCTCTCATATGTACCCTGCCTAGGGATCGACCTGCAACCCAGGTCTGTGCCCTGCACAGGAGTCAATTGAACCCATAACTTCTTGGTGTTTGGGACCATACTCCTACGGAGCCATCTGGCCAGGGCTCAACTGCTTCTTGACAGACAGACAGTGTAGGGCACAAGGCAACTGTGAACAGAATTAGCAGCTACAGTGTTACTGACCAACCCCCATGGCCCAACCTCTGCTGGCACTGCGTGCGATACCCCCAAAGGCAGGGATTATTACTTCCATTTTACAGACGAGGATGCTGAGGCCCAGAGGGATTAAGTGAGTTGCCCAAAAGGTACCACTAAGGGGCAGAAGCTGACTCCCACGCTGGTCCTGAATCTGTTCACTCAACTTCCTGAGGAGGAGGCCAGGCCGCAGGGTGCAGGGAAGGGGGACCTGACACCAAAACTATTATGTGGAGAAAGGTCATTACTGGGGTAATTTTCCACATCTCAGGCCCCAACCCAGGGTTCTGCTGGCCGGCCCAGGGTTATCATGTGGAAATCAGCATCCGGCTTGAAGAGAAGGCTGGCTAGCCAAAACTATAGGACACTATTTCTTTGTATTTTAACATACTGCCCTTGACTGACTTAGCCCACTGTCTGAAATGGATGTGGGCCCAGCATTGTTCTCTTGAGGTTAATATACAAGTGGAAGATTTGGACCAGATGGAGAAA
The DNA here is from genome assembly GCF_964212035.1 of Myotis nattereri. Taxonomy (NCBI): domain Eukaryota; kingdom Metazoa; phylum Chordata; class Mammalia; order Chiroptera; family Vespertilionidae; genus Myotis; species Myotis nattereri. The sequence continues at coordinate 94,573,257 of NC_138083.1, forward strand.
AAAATTTTACAGCACCTAACGGAGTTCTTTGTTTTTCTTAAGTGATACTGCTACGGTAGAGTTTTTTGTTTGTTTTTAAACTCTCAACTTAAAATAACAAATGAACTAACAAAACAAAAAATTCATAGATACGACAACAGAACCGAGGTTACCAGAGGGTAAGGGGGGATGGGGAGGGTGAAATAGGTAAAGGGGTCAAATATACAGTCACGGATGGAAACCAGGCTTTTGGGTGGTGAACATGCAACAGAGCATCCAGATATCAAACTGCAACATTGTACACCTGAAATTTATATGTTAACTGATGTTACCTCAATACAATTTTAATTTAAAGAGACAAACAACCTCTCCAATTACTGTTAGAAAATGTAGGTTTCGAACTCCCAGCGGGGCCGCATGTGGAGACCTAACCACGGATGAGCCACTCAGTTCTGCGTGGTCTCCACTCTCTAATCTATAAACAGCTACCACGTTGCTTTCTTGAAAGGACTTGATGAAATAATATATATGCAAGCATTTTGCAAATTTTTATAAAGCCCCAAACAAGTGTATAGAACTGATATGATCAGATGTTTTTGTGATGGATGAATTGGAGCCCCAATTGCCCACACAATTACCTCGGACATTTGTAATGTCATCTTCCTTCTTCACTGTTCTCTCTCCCAAAGCAAACTTTATTCAAATCAATAAAATGTAACGCTTCATCAAGACTACCTTTCACCATCGGATCAGCCATTTATCCCCTAACATGCCAGGCTTTGTTGTTACTTGTTACCCAAAAAACGACAGACGTTACCTCGCCTCCAGCCCCTCCCATTTCCCCTCCCTCCTAAGATGATCAAAGCAGACAGTTTGCTTTATGTATCAGTGGGTCCGTGAATAAAATGCTTTAAAATAAAACTTGATGTGCAAGGCACATAGAAATCTTTGGCATTCTTGAGTATTTGATTATTCTCTCCTTGAACGGTCTGTCATCTATTTATCATGACATTTACCTTAGAGTTAAGTACACCTCGGAAGCTGGGACAAGACAGGGTCCTTCATACACACACATTATTATAACATTCCAAGTCCTCAACTCCTAGCACTTGCATGTTCCGTTTTAGAAGCTTTTGTCTTTCTGACTAAATGCAGCAATAAACCCCAGACCACATTAATGATAACCCTGTTAAATATAAACTAGTGTGCAGCTATCCAAAATGCTAAGACAAACAAAGAGGGCGGGGGGGGGGGGGGGGACAGGAAACCGACTGATTGGTTTTTGAAAGCCTCCAAGAACATACAAACAAAAATAAAACTACAACATTACACAGTTTTACGGAAGAGTAAGGGCTAATGATTTTATGATTCCTACACGCAGTCTCTTTGAACCCCACAGTGTCTGTGAAAAGTTCGGTTTTAAAATTGCCTGTCAGATGAAACTTGAATGGGTCAGATATTTTTTAGGTGGAACATGGGTAATGGGGAAATTCACAAAACTCTGTGAAGTAACAGATTTTCATAAAAGCGCCTGGTTTTCACCACTCTTCCTCTAGTGACAGCCCCACAAGGGAGAATGGGAGGAAAGAAAAAGCCCTGACTTGTAAAGCTGGCCAAATCTTGTCGCGTAAATATATACTCAGGTCACCACCCAGCTCAGATTCCTCCATCACAGGAGCCAGCGAGAGCACACTACGGGGTCTAGACAAAACCCTCTTAGAAGCCAGAGAAACCAGCTTCAAAGTCTAGCTCTCGATTCCAAGTACCAGGTCTTGGGCAAGTTTGGTAACAAGCCTCAGTCTCCGTAGCTCTGAAATGGGTATAATCCCCAAGGGAGCAGGGGAGCTGCAGTGGTGGCCATGGCTGCCTCCCATGAAATACAAGGAATTTAACACGAAGCAGAGATGTGGGTTTTAGCTGGGGGAGAAGGTATTGGTGGGTCCAAACAGAAGCCGGGAGCACCCAGAAGGCCAGGACAGGGAGGGTGGCTGGAAGGGCCCAGCACCCACCTCCAGGGCAGGGGTCACACACTGGTCCTGTCAGGAGCCAGAGAATGAACAGTGTTAAACTTCTCACCCATGCGGTCTCAGCCGCAGCTCTCAGTGCTGTCCTTGGAGCACAAGGGCAGCCAAAGACAATACAGGAACGAACAGCAGATTTTATTCCCTCACGGCCCCTGGCCACACTGGGCCCACGGTGGGCGCAGCCTGCAGACCCCTGGGCTGTAGGGGAAAGGGTGAAGCTGAGAAGACACGGAGGGTTCAAACCAAGGAAACTCACAGGAAGGAAGTATCGTTATTCCCATTTCATAGATGAGAACCGTCACGAAGTAAGTGACAGCCAGAGCCACAAACAGCTCCTGCGGTGCCAGGCCTGACCCCACTCCACCAGGAAGTACAGCGACAGGCACTGGAGCCCCAGGTGCTTAAGGCAGCAGCCAGGCAGCAGGGAGTAGGTGTGGGGGGAGGGGGAGCAGGCAGGCGCCGGGCAGGAGGTTTCCTAGTCACTGAGGCCTCTGTCCACCCTGGAATGTCCTCTGGGCCCTCTCGCACAGGGCCCTTCCTGAATGACTGAAAGGCAGAAACCACAATCAGGGAGCCCAGGGTGAGGAGAGTCAGCCACAACCAGTTGAACAAGCATTTCTGAGCCCAACTCAGACCACAGCCCAGGGAGCGGAGTGGGGAAGGAAGGGCACAGCCTCCGGTGCCAGATGCCTGGGGCTGGGCCCAGGTCCCACGTGTGGGCTGAGGGACCCTGAGCAAGTCACTTAACCTCTCTGTGCTCTAGGTGAGGGTGATGAAGGTGTGCTACCTAAGGGCTGTTTCATACATGAATCCACTTAATCCCCCTTAGATACTGTGTTAGTTAAAGATACTGTGTCAAGGCACTGAGCCAGCACCTACCCCCAGCGGGGGGAGTGTCCCAGGCCTGGTGGGGGCTTCAGCCAAGCCCTCCCGGGAATAAACGGCCTGTTTAAGTACATCGCCCAACAGGCAGGCCATGCTGCTCGTCCGTAGGACCAGCACAGTGGCACCGCATTCCTGATGGTCACTGTGTTCAATGTGTGTTGAGTGGATGACACAAGACATAACCAGGTTCCAATACCAGGATTTCCTCCACAGCATCCCGGACGGCCCACAGAGCCCAAGTCACCCTCTGCCCCTCTGTGACCTTGATTCCTGCCCCTCGGTGTCGGTAGGGGCTGAAATCTATGTGCACAACCTGCAACAGAGGCGACACCTACAGATCACTTCTGGGATGCGGGGGGTGGACAGGTGGAGGGAATGGGGGGTGGCGAGGACTGACCCCTCCCAGGGCAGTGTGTCCAGCCTGGATGGCTCCTAAAGCGGCCGGTCCAGTTGTGACACCTTCGCTGCCAGATGGAGCTCCGCCAAAGGTGTTTTTTAAAGGCCTCCCTCACACCGAGAGAAACCCGTTCATCACTCATTCGTGCCATGTCCTGTGACTAGAGCTACATGGAACAAAGTTAACACCATGTCTGCATCTGATTCTAAGGTCAGGTTATCCAAACGCCCCCAAGCTAAACACACAAGCCTCCGCAGCAGGACACAGGACTCCGGGCGCTGAAGCCCCAGACCCGGAGAGCCTAAGTGCCCCTCCATCCCAACCCTCTAATCCAGCGGTTCTCAACCTGTGGGTCGCGACCCCTTTGGAGGTCGAACAACCCTTTCACAGGGGTCGCCTAAGACCATCCTGCATATCAGATATTTACATGACGATTCATCACAGTAGCAACATTACAGTTATGAAGTAGCAACGAAAATAATTCAATGGTTGGGTCACAACATGAGGAGCTGTATTTAAAGGGCCAGAAGGTTGAGAACCGCTGCTCTAATCCCACAGGGAGAGGGAAGACAGGTAGGGTGTGAGGCGACAGCCCGGGGTTACCAGCCCCAACAGCCCAGGCCCGGGATCCAGGGCTGCCATGTCTGGTCTGGCACCCTGATCCCATCCCGCCCCCCGGCCTCACCCGCCTCACTCCCCAGTGCACTCGAAAGCCACCTGCCCTTGGCCCTCTCCCTGCCTGACAACTCTCCTTCCGATGGGAAAAAGTCCATCCGGCAGAGCTTCCTGGGCAGCGTGGGCACAGCACAGAGCCAGGCTGCAGCTCTCCCTGCCCTTCCTGAAGGGCAGAGGTCACACTCGGGCCTGCTGCCCTCTCTGGGCACTGGCCAGCAGTAAGCAGGCTTCTGACTTATTTCCCCTTCCGAGCTCACCCACAGCACTGCGGACTTGGTGACTGCCAGGAGGGCAGCGGGTGAACCTGGGCCACTCGCCTGGGTCCTGCAGGGCACAGCCTCTCCGAGCCTTGGGTGAGCTCCTGACCAGGGCCTGACTGGGACGGCAGCTTTGCTTCCATAGTTCATGTTGCTGAAAAAATGACTCAACAGTAACATGGGTCGGCTTCCTGCGGAGGAGCTCAGTCTTTCACTGACCTCTGAACCCCGGAGGGCCAGTGGATCACAGCTGAGCAGAGTGGTAACCTTGCCTGAAGTCACAAAGCCAGGTGGCGAGAGTCAGGGAAACATGTTCAATCCCCTCTCTTCCTCTGGGGGTCGATCCCCTAGTCAGCTCACAGTTTTCTTTTCAGTAGAGACGGAGCAACAGTCACAGCCGAGCCCAGGTTTTGCCCGAGCCGGGCAGCGCACAGAAAGGGAGATCGGAGCTCGAGTCTGCAAAGCAGCGGGTGTGCAGGGAGCCTGGGCCCGGTCCCAGCGCTGAGTAACTGTGGGCAGTGACAGCATCTCTGAGCCCAGGCTCTCTCAGTCCCAGGACAGGAGCACAGCACTGGGAGCCTGTTCTCAACGTGCAACTCAGCTGCATCCCAGGCAACTCCTTAGAAACAGGGATGGAGGTCCCTGCAGACCTGCAGGCCCGAACTTGCCTTCAGGGAGGTCCCCTGTGATTCTAAACACATTTACATCTGAGAAGCTCAGGTGTGTACAGCAGTCATGACATCCCACGGGCCAGTTCTGGGTGATAGATGTTAAGAGCAATTAGCACTTAAAAGAGCCCAAGACACAGACTGAGGCTCTTATGAGGAAACACCCAGAAAAACTGAATAATTTGCTCCAGGTCACACAGTGGCATCAGGATTCAATCCCAAGACTCGGGGCTCTTCTGTACCCATGGCCCCGTCCTATTGAAGTCCTAACTCCCCACAAGGTACCATGCTCACTCAGATGTCCTAAGAAGCAACATCCTCATGTTATTTTAAAAGAATACGCTGGTCACCATGCACCTTTCCTATCAAGGCTCAGACTGTGGGCTTCTGGGTGGCTATCTGCTGCCAGCTGCTGCCTTAGAAAAGACACCTTAAAACACACCTCATAAACTTACACTCCCTTTCACTCATTACACCTTCCCCATGGGGAACCCAAGTGGAGAAACACGACAGGGATTCAAAGAAGAGGCATCTTTTTGACTTCCACTTCCGCCGCCTGGCCTAAGAGCCAACCCCTGTGCAGGCTTCCCAGGCTGGAGTCCAGCCATGGGGCCATGGTTCTGGGTCCCCTAGAAATTACAAGGAAGAATGGCAAGTGGCAGGGAAGCTGGGGGGTCCAAACGCAGAGGCCACACGGGGCCTGTGGAAGAATCCACACACGGTGGCTGTGAGGATTAAATGTGATCAATGTCAAGCTTCCAGCCCCGGGCAAAGCGATTGTGTCATCGTCCCATGGACACATCTGTGCCTGGCCTGGGCACAGGAAATTTCCTGTGTCGTCTTTCAAAGTTCAGAAGTCCAAGCAATAATTGGGATCAGTTTTACAAGTGTCCAGGTGGAAGTAACAAAAAAAGCAAGGCTTTCAAGATTTCAGAGGGGATAATTCTGAAAGCTTATATACCCATTACAAACCAGGTACATGAAATCTCAGGTTCAAAAAAGAGACAGATTTCAGATACACTGAGGCAAGGAGCTCCCCATTTTCTTTTGTAGGGAACCAGCTGGGGATCTTGTTAAAATGCAGAGTTGGTCTCAAGTAATCTCAGTGGAATCGGAGAGTTCACATTTCTGAGAGCTCAAAGAGCCCACACTTTTGAGCAGCAAGGTTTAAATAGCAAGGAACAAGTGCAAGGAGAGCATAATTGGATTTTAAAAAGACATGCCAGGGAACCTCCATGAAGGCGTACAGGGAACCAGCCAGCCTCGCAGGGTTTCTTAAAGGAAGGCACACCAGGAAAGCAAAGGGCATCCTTTCTTCAAGCGCACTTGCAATCTACATCACTTTGTCTGGGCAGGTTAAAGGGCTCTTTAGGGATCATAAAAGCAGCATACTTCTGGCAGCACAGGGAACCAGGCATCCCAGGGAATTTCCACCCCAGCAGCTGTGGTCAGGCTAGCTCTCATGGCCTTCCTTACGTCAAGTTTTGCCCATTTATCTCCTCTCTGTACAATACCTTTGATGCTGTTTCTGTGGATAACTGTAATTTCTTTTAATGTTCACCAAGTTGTCAGTTATAGAAAATCCCTAAGTAGTAAGATGAATGTGATTGTCAGGTAAGGAGGGACCTTACACTGACTAACCATCTTAATGTGTGTGTGGTGGGGAAAGATCACACAGACAAGGGCTTTGCAGTGATAGGATGAGAGAAGAAATTCTAGCTCTTCTTTGGGTCAGAAGTACCAACACACAAGAGCCTCCATAGGCCCTTACAGGACATTCCTGAAGATCAAGCATGAGGTCATCTGATCTCTGGCTGCTCTTCACACAAGAACACATCTGTCTACCAGGAGACACAGGCCTGCCTTGCACACTGGCTTGGAATACCATGGGTGTTTATTGCAATTCCTGTCTTGACCTTCTGGACTAGCTGGGTTTATGCTCAAACTATAGACATTATGAGCCAGTGAGTGATGTCAGGCGGTAACACCCAGCTGCCCAGAGAGAAACTGCTGAGTGTGCACCACTGCCCAGAAGGGAAGGGATTTCCCTCCCACACTCACCCGCTAATGGGAGAGGTGAGTGCTGACAAGAAATGCCAGGCCAGACCGTCCCCTGTGCCCAGACTGGATAATTCATCCGCACAGTCCCAGGCTGCTTCCCTGCTCCTTGCCCCTGCCTGCAGCCCTGCTGTGCTACCCCGAGCAGAGGCAGGACCTCACCCACTGGGAAGAAGGAGACTGGCAAACTTCTGGAGGAGCGCAGCTTGCTCTTCCCCATTTGTCCCCTGGGGGAGGAAGTGCGGTTTTCCAGCAGGCACCTTCTTACTGGCCAGAGCACGCCTGAGCTTCCAGCCCTGTGACAGAAAGGTTCTCCCTCACCTCAGGCCCACCACTTACGAGTTAGGTCCCATCCCAGAGAGCAACCCAGGCCCACAGGAGGTCACACTAACCGAGCCCAGGTGGAGTCCAGGTGGAGTCCGTGCTGTCACTAGCGGCCTGGGGGGCTGGACACTTTCTCGGGAACAGGCCAGCATTCCCAGCCCCTCGGTCCCCTTCCAACCTCCAGTCCACTGCCTGACAGTCTAACTCCCCACTGTCCCCTGAACACATGGTGACAACTCCAGCTACTTCCTGAGCAATAGCAAATGTCCAACATTTCATGTTTTTGCTAAGATGCTCAATACCTGCAGATAACAAGTTAGCAAGTAAAACATGCGTTTAAGCAACTCTAGCAAATTCATCTTGGAATGGAGAAAAGAAACCCAAGCCCTATTTCACCCCTGGCCTGGATCAAGGGAATGTAAGAAGGACTTTACATTTTTTGAGACAAGTAAAAGGAAAACGCCAAGTCTTCCTGAGACACAGGAACACTTGAGCGCAGGCAGGAATTTCTCAGGAGGGATTCACATGCGCCCCTGAGCTGCCAGCGGACCCACTGCTCCACTGTGCGCCCCGCCAAGTCTCCCCGGCTGGAGAGAGCGTATCTCCGGGTCCGGGTCCGGAGGTTGGCGCCGCTTTTTAATGGGCTCTCGCAACTCCTAACTCTGCACCCACTGCGTGGCCATGGTGCTTCTGCTCTGCGGGCTGCGCACACTCGTGTGAACACACGCCGGGGGACTCTCCCACCTTCGCGTGCCCCGTGGTCTGGAATGAGGGCCAGAAGCCCAGGGAACAGGGGAAGGACCGTGTTCCGCGGCGCGGAGCCGGCGGGAGGGGCGCGGGGAGCGTGCGCGAGCCCCGGACACTCACCGGGACCTCTGCAGCTGCTCCAGGGCGCCGGCGCCGCAGACCGGGCCCTCCAGGGCGCAGAGGGTCTGCGAGGTCTGCCTGGCGAAGGCGATGGGCAGGATCCCCGGAGAGAACGAGCCGAGACGGCCCCGGCTGCCGCTGCCGCTCCCGGGGGTCGCGGGGCCCAGGAAGGCAGCCGCGGGCCCCTGCGCGCCGGCGAAGGCGTCGTCCTCCTCCAGTTCCTCCGGCCCGTCGGGCGGCGGCGCGCAGGCGGCGAGGCCGGGCAGCGCGGCGTGGCCGCCGGGGGCCGGGGGCGGCGGCGGCGGGGAGGGCTGGGGGAAGCAGGGCCCCGGTCCGGCCTCCGGCAACGCCGTGCCCGCCGCGGCGAGCGGGCTGAGCCGGGTCCTCGCGCCGCGGTCCTCGCTGCCGCCGCCCTCCTCGTCCTGCAGCGGCGGCCGCCCGTCCAGCGAGATGCTGGTGAGGAAGGAGAGGGCAGCCCGGCGGCGCCGCGGGTCCACGCGCGGCTTCCTGGGCTCCGGCGGCTGGGCCGGCGCGGCGGCGGCGGGCGGGGGCTGGGGCTGCGGCGGCGGCGCTCCGCTGGTGCCCGAGGCGTCGGTGCTGCAGGCGGCGGGGCCGGGGGTGGCGGCCGCCGCCATGGTGTCCAAAGGCGGCGATATTTCCGCGGCGCCCAGTGCTAAGCGGCGGGCGCGAGCGCCGGCGGCCCGGGCTGGGCAGGGTGCGGGGCGCGGGCGGCGTGCGCGGCGGACCGGCCCCCCCGCGGGCGGGCCATGGTGGCCCCTCGGCGTCCGAGCGGGGACGCCGCCGCCCCGGCCCACGCGCGGCTCCCCGGCTCCTCGGCTCCCTGGCTGCTGGCTGCCGGCCCGCGGGCCCCGGTCGGCCGGTCGGTCCCGCCGCTCCCTGCCCCCGCGCTCTCCGGCCGCGGGCCCGGTGTCCGTATTTATAGGGGCGCGCGCCCCACGCTCGCGCTCCGAGCGCTCTTTGCACTAACGGTGTCACGTGTGGGCACGGAACCGGGAGGAAAACAAAGCCGCGGAGCCGGGCGGCGAGGCCGCGGGAGGAGGAGAAGGAGGAAGAGGAGGAAGAGAAAGTGGAGCGGGTGGGGGGCGGGGATCCGCCGGGCGGTCCAGGTTCGCGCTTCCCAGGGAGAGAGTCGGTGGTTCCCGGGACTCGCGGGAACCAGGGAAGGAGGCGAGGGCACTTCCTGGGCGCGCGCATTCGGGGGGCTAGGGGTGCGAGCAGAGCCCCTCCGTCGCGGCGTGAGGAGGTGGCCCTGGGAGTTGGACAGTTATTCGGAGCAGTGTCTAGATTTGGCCCTTGAACTTTTTAACTGGACCCTGCGCTGCCCTTGGGCCCAGAGAAGTAAGTCGTTATAATAGTTACAGGGGCAGGTCCACAGCCTCTTGCACGGACTGTCCCACCTTGAAGCTGTAGCTAAACACCATGGAGGCTGAGCTGGTTCACGCTCAGGCGGAGGATGCAGCCCCTGAGATGAGCACCCGCCTGAGGCGCCGGAGTCCGGGCGCGGGGACAGCCTTCCTGTGGCCGGACTGACTGACACGACCCACCGGAGGGGGCTGTCACTTTTCATCTCTTAGCAAAGGCCAACCTGAGTTTTCACTTTGGCCCTGAAATGTGCTTCGTTTTCTATGAAGTCAGAGGCGGACTACGATGGCCTCCCACACCTTCCCCCTTTTGAGGCTTATGATCCCTTTTCTTCTTATATAAACTGGGACCAGTATGTATTTTCTGTCATTCATTTGATAACACCCATTTTGCACCTTCCCTGTCTTCTCTAAGTATGGGTTCCTGCCCGGAGTTGCAGCTCTGGATCTGGGAAGAATCCTTGAGTGCAGTACCCCAGCCCCACCCCAACAAGTAAGTGCCTGCCCTGTGGGGGGAGGGGGAGGAGGGAGGAGGACGCGGGGGAGGGGGTGGCAGAGCTGTGTGGAGGGAGCGGGTCTCCCTCGGGTGACTTGCAGCTTCACACTCAGTTAAGCTCTGCGGCATCTAAGAAACCTCTCTACACGTTTCTGAGGGAGAAGCAATGTGTTTGAGATCAACGGATTAATTTAACTAAAGGTTTAACTCTAGCCCTGGGGCTAATGGGTAACTGCATGGAAATTCCACTCCATGCCCAGTTGAGGGGAGTAAGCTGAGTAACGGAGAGTAAATACACCCTGTCCAGAGATGTGCCGCCAGCCTGGAGGACGAGATATGGGGGAGTTTCAGGTGACATTTGCTCAGGACAAACATGGCACGTGGCCATGTACACGAACAATTGCTCATATTTTATTTTATGCCATTTTTAGGCTTTTTGTAAGCGGGAAGCCTGGTGTCTATTTATAGCAGCCTTACAGCAGCTAAGCCAAAGCTTAAGGACCAGCTGTGTGAAATTTCATTAGGATTTTAATTACTTTGTTTAACTACCTACCTAGAAACTTCCAAGCTGCTTTATTACAATTAACTTACTTTCCATGACCACTGGCCCGTTTGTGCTGGCAGGCAATGTTCACGAATGGCACCAACTGGGCACATGTAAAAGAAAACCTATTTTTTAAATTATGACAGTGATACATTTTCATTGCAGAACATTTAGAGAATAAGATGAGCAAAGTAGAAAAAAGGCATCACTTACAATCTCATTTCCAATGAAAATAACTGTTAAACTTTTGATTTTTGTGTTGTGTGGGGGTTTTTAAAATTTGTCTTTATTGTTGAAAGTATTATAGATGTCCTCCTTTCCCCCCATTAGCCACTTTTAGCCCACCTCCACCCCTACCCTATGTCCTGTGTGGTTTTTTAACCAGAAGCAAACGCAGGCTGTTTGTGTCTTGTGATTTTTAGCTTGCTGTGTTGTGATCATCTTTCCATGTAGAATATTCTTCTACAGCATAATTCGAATGACTGCATGATGTTCAATTTGACAGAGAGAGTATATCATTAAACCTGTGCCACACATTAAACATTTAGGTTGTTTCCACTTTTGCTGTTATAGAGTGGCGATGACATCCTTTGTTTTTCTAAACCTTGCTGCCACTCAGTATTGGTTTCTTAGGTTACATAATTTCTGGGGCAAGCGGCACGTCATGTTGAAGGCTTTCCACCTAAAAAAGTTCCAATCTGATTTCCCATCCTTTTGCCAGCATTGGGCATTAACATTTTTTTCAGAAATATTCATTTCTTTGCTCATTTGATACAACTCTGCCTATTTTTAAAATATATTTTATTGCTTTTTTTACAGAGAGTAAGGGAGAGGGATAGAGAGTTAGAAACATCGATGAGAGAGAAACATTGATCAGCTGCCTCCTGCACACCCCCTATTGGGGATGTGCCCACAACCAAGGCACATGGCCTTGACTGGAATCGAACCCGGGACCCTTCAGTCCACAGGCCAACGCTCTGTCCACTGAGCCAAACCGGTTAGGGCTAACTCTGCCTATTTTAAATGCCAAATGTGCAAACTAATTTAAAATATTTATTAAATCATCAAATAAGAATCAATATCTACTTTACCTCCACACTGCTCATGTGATCCTCTTATAGGGATACTGCAGGTATGGTTTACTGTTCACCTACTGTGTGCCAGCCACAGAATATTTCTAATCCCATGACCACCCTGTAGATGGGGTGCATTACATCAATAGTTTACAGAGGAGGCTCAGAAAAATTAAATAATTTCCCCAGGGTAACATAGTTCTTAAAGTGATTGGGCCAGTAAGACCCAAACATGTTCTAGCGCTCTCTGCTGGTGAGGATGTTTTATGGGAGGAGGCCAACTCCAGATTTAATCTTATATTTGTAGTAGTGGCCCAGTGCATGAATTTGTGCATATTGAAAGGAAATTAATTAGAAGAAATATTTTAATATTGCTATTCACCCTTTCTCTATAATAGAAGTGTCAACCAAATTCACAATCAACAATGACAGATGGAAACACACGTGTGCAGTTGGCCCCATAGAGAGCTTTATATGTATCGCGCATGCGCGAGTCAACTTAGACTTTTATAGATATAGAATAAACTTGCTTAACTAGACCTGCTTTCTGATGTAGCTAAATTTTTTCCAGCCCCGTGATGCGCCCCAACTTCTCTTTCAGGTAATTGTCAGCAACACAGCAGTAAATATCAACACAAAGCAGATTATTATTGTAGATCACACAGGGAGAACAAAGGATCAAATATTTAACTGCAGCCGTGTTTGACTATATTCTGCGCAGTGAGAAAACCTGACGTCATTTTCAAGGTCCACCATTTCTTACTTCTTTTCAGTCGGGTCAAGTTTCTAAGCTTTATAAATCTCTGTTTTCTGGCTAATGAAAAGAAAATAGGATTCCACCAAGTCTCCTATGTACCTATTCCAGGACTTCTGTGAGGATTAAACAAGATGAGGCACGGGAAAATGCTTCATAGACATTTGATTAAAGTGAACATGTTTTTACCTGGCTATAAAGCTAGTCATGTCCCTGGGCTGAAGAAACTCCAAGGAGGCTGGTCGTCACTAGGGAGAGGAAGCCATGCGTTGCTACTTGATGTCATTACCCGGACTGACAGTTAGCATATTAGCCTTTTATATGTATAGGTTTCAGCATCAACTATAATGGAAATAATAGAAGCATTAGAGCAAGAGGATTTGGGTGTCAAAAAAAACTCTTAACCTCTCCACACCAGTTTCCTCTGTGGGTTATTCTGAGGTACAAATGAGACTGAACAAGAAGCATTTAAAAGCCTTAAAGTACTTTTAAAAAAATGTATTTTGTTATTTAAACCATCCTAATCTGCTTACTGTATGAATTATTCCAAATTTATTTATTTTTCACCTAGTTACTGATCAACTCTGGGCAACTTCCATGGCATATCGCCACCTTGCCACAAAAGGGATAAAAAGAAGAGTGACCTTTAGCCCTGGTGCCCTGGACAGTGAAAATAGTGGAAAACAGAAGCTCGGGTCACATTTAAATAAAAATGCAAGGCTGACTCAGATTAAGTGAGCAATCTATAAATGTTAGCAAAATGTGAAAAAAGGGAGCTCTTTATTGGAGGTAAGGCCTAAGGGGAAGAGCTGACCTGGGCAATAAAAAAGGGAAGGAGGGCCCACTTCTGGGAGAGAAAATTCTACAAATTCCTCCTGGGTTGCAGGCCCAGGAGACTAGACCTTAAAATGTAATTCCTTTTGATCAACCAAGGTTTTTATTTCCAATTACTTTCATATTGCCCCTTCGAAGCACCCATTCTGAAAACTTTTTTTTGCATGCATGAAATGTTTTGATGGACATATATAAGGGTTAATTTTATTTTATTTATTTTATTTTATTTCTTTTAAATTTTTTTAAATATATATTTTATTGATTTTTTACAGAGAGGAAGGGAGAGAGATAGAGAGTTAGAAACATCAATGAGAGAGAAACATCGATCAGCTTCCTCCTGCACATCTCCCACTGGGGATGTGCCCGCAACCCAGGTACATGCCCTTGACCGGAATCGAACCCGGGACCTTTCAGTCCACAGGCCGATGCTCTATCCACTGAGCCAAACCCGTTTCGGCAAGGGTTAATTTTAAAAAGAAAAAAAAAGAACCTGCAAGTAATGGCTGACTCTTAAAAACAAACAAACATAGCAGACTGTGAAGACTGAAATTAGTTTAGGTGTGACTGGATATCACTCCTAACAGAAGCCATCTGACAGTGGAAAACAAGAGGCTGTGGTTTTGAGCTCTGGGGGCCCCATGTTGGCCCCCGCTGCATGCATAGACTTCAGATGAAGGTGCCGTTAGACTCTGCACTAATAGGCTGACCTAGAGGGCTCAGTCTCCAGTATAAAAAGCATTGTTTTATAGTGTTTGGCACTATAGAGTGGTTCTCAACCTTCCTAATGCCGTGACCCTTTAATACAGTTCCTCATGTTGTGGTGACCCAATTTCATTGTTACAAATTGAACATAATTAAAGCATAGTGATTAATCACAAAAACAATATGTAATTATATATGTGTTTTCCAATGGTCTTAGGCGACCCCTATGAAGGGGTCGCGACCCACAGGTTGAGAACCGCTGGTTCAGGCCATTCTCACATCAGCATGGGGTGAATGTGGCCACATTTGGGGCACATCACCATTTTGCCCACCCCTGGGAAGTTCAGCTGGACTGATTGGTGGTCCATGGCAACCTTCCCTGAGAGATACAGGCCGAGACAGCTCAAAGGAAGGAGAATGCATGTGCCTGGCAATCGCTTGAAAGGAGGAGAAATAAGAGTGACGGACACTCTTAAGCCGCTGGTGGAGTGGAGGCTGAAACAACCTTCCTGGAAAGTCATGTGGCAATAATACCAAGAGCCCTAAAAGGCCATGACTGAGAGTATGAGCTTTGGAGTCAGGCTGGCCAGGTTACATTTTGGCTCCCCTATCATGGCTCTGAGTGTGTCGGTCAGCACGGTACTTACTTATTTGTGCTTCAGTTTTGCCATCTGTGAAATGGGAGTGAAAATACCTACCTTATAGCATTGTTAGGAGGATTCAGTGCAGTAAGTGCTTGAAAGCACTCAAGAATGTACTTCCTGTAATGATCCTAAAGGGCTATTGGGAAACATGGCCAAAGACTGATGAACAGAAATTATTCATTGCAACATTGTTTAAAATAAAATTTGAAAAAAAGAAATCCTAAATGTGGAGCAATGGAAATCTAAGTAAATGATGGCTTAGTCAGTTGGATAATATGCTTCTATTTTTAAAAAATTGTCTTTACCAACCTTTCTAAGGACACGAAAACTGGTTTTTGGAACAATGCTAACCAAATAAAGCAGAACAGAAACTAGATCAGAAGGTTAAATCAATGGCTGTTAGGATTATGGTGATTTCTACTTGCTTCTTTTTGCTTATCTAAGTAGAAATAAGTGCATGGTCATTTTAGAAATTGCTTAAATTTAAACATTTTAGAAATTGCTTAAACTCAACAATTTAAAGAATATTTTTAAACGCATGTAAATAATGGGTTTCCGTTTTATTTGGGAGCCCTGCAGTGGCTTTTTCTACCTACATCCTTTGACTTCTCACTGCAGTCTTGCTGTTTATCCTGTCTGACAGGTAAAGAGACAGAGGCTGAACGTAAGATGGTGACATGCCCCGGTCCCGTGCTACCCCTGGATCATTCCTTCTGTAACCCCTGAGGGTGGCGGTTGGGTCAGCAGGATGGCTTACTCCTAGGGTCTGAGAGGCCCCTCAGAGAAGGTGATGTTTGAATTTGGACTCCAGTTCACATGTGAGATCGGGCATCTCAGGCCAGGCAATAGCATTAGGACTCGATTACAACAGGTCAGGCCTGAGGCAATGAAACTTGGAATTGGCACTGAGAATGGAAAAAGGGTCCAGTGCGAGAGACATTGAGGAGAAACTGGTTTTCAGATTTCCAACCTGGGGCGGGGCGGGCAGCTGTAGCTTCTGAAAGAACCAGCAGGACCCCAGGGAGGGGAGAACAGAGGAGGGGTCAAATGCTGGCTGGATTTTGGCATGAGTTCCCATACCACCAGACAGTGGCCCAGTGAAAAGGCTAAGATCTCATTTTTCTAAACCACAACGTCCCGCATCCTTATGACTAGAAGAGAAGAAGGCTCTGAGTCTGCCATGGCACAACCCTCCACTGTGGTCACCTCACAGGACGCACAGCTGCAGTGGCCGAGGACAGGGGTTGGGGAGCACCCTGGGCTGGCCACACTCACACAGTCCATTTGCCCTTTGAGACACAATTCAGAGGGAAAGAGCATCCTGGCTCCCTGTTGTGACGTCGCAAGAGAAGGCTTTGGAAACAAACCATCCCCGGGCCAAGCCCATCCCAGCCTTTCGAGGACCTCTTTGATGGCAAGTGACAGACATCCAAGTCAAAGCAGCGCAAGGAGAATATACTCTGAGGATACAGGAGGGTCTCAACCAACACAGCTTCAGGAGTATAGCCGACGCCCAGCAGCTCACAGAGAACTGTGGCCGTGAACCTTGGGGATCCCCCTTTCTTGTCCACTAACCTTCTCCGGTGCTCAAGTCATGCTCCATCATCTCCCTCTGCTGGGTAGGTTCCTCTGCTTCTTTGGTACATGAGGCAAGAAATGTGTCTCAGACAGATGCCCACCTTTGTAACTTACAGAGACTGGCCCCTCTAGGTTTCTGTTTCAAATTAACATGGACCATGATTGGCAAAGCTTGTGCAGAGCAGGTCCTGGACCAGTCAGCCTGGAGGGATCTCATGCTAACACGTTCACCTCTGGAAGCAGATGGGTGGGGTGTGTGGAGTGGGCAATTCCCAGAAGAAAGGAAGTGCTGGGCAGATATGACGATAAAGGGTTGACCCTGGTGGGGCACTTCTTACTGAGGCCTATTTTCCTTACTTGGAAAATGGAGAGCCATACCTAGTGTGGCTCAATTGGTTGAACGTCATACCGTGCACCAAAAGCTCACTGGTTCAATTTCTGGTCAGGGCATGTGCCCAGGTTGCAGGCTCGATCTCCAGTTAGGGCTCAGCGGGAGGCAGCCAATTGATGTTTCTCTCTTTCTCCCCTTCTACTGTCCTCTTTCTCTAAAATCAATAAAAACATATCCTATATAATAAAAGCCTAATATGCTAAGTGTCCGACCGTTTGACCAGTTGCTATGATGCACACTGACCACCAGGGGGCAGAAGCTCCAACTGGTAGGTTAGCTTGCTGCTGGGGTCCAGCCAGTTGGGACTGGGTGAGATGGGTCAGACATGCCCTGGAGCCCTTCCGCGGTCCCTCCCTGGCTGGCCAACCTTCCATGGTCCCTCCCTGGCCAGCCGGCCCCCATCGGCCCCGATCGGGACTGGGCAAGACAGGCCGGACACTTCCTGGAGCCTTCCCTCGGTCCCTCCCTGGCCCTGATCATGCATCAGTGGGGACCCTCGGCCTGGCCTGCACCCTCTCGCAATCCGGGACCCCTTGGGGGATGTCGGAGAGCCAGTTTCAGCCTGATCCCCGCAGGCCAGGCTGAGGTACCCCAGCGGTGTACAAATCCATGCACTGGGCCTCTAGTTTAAAAGAAAATGGAGATAACAATCTGCCTTGGAATTTATCGTTGTGAAGATGAAAGCAGGTTAAAAGATTTGATGCCCAGTCTTCCGACCAAGGGCTCCTAAAGATCGGAGAGAGTGGACTCACAGTCTGAGGGGTCTGTTGATGGAGCTTCAAGCAAGACATCCCTTTCAGGTTTCTTTTTAACTTAAAAATGTATGATCTATGGCTCTGGGTCAGTTGGTAGGAACGTCATCCTATACACCAAAAGGTTTTGGGTTGGGTTGCAGATTTAAACTCTGGTCCCAGACCCTAAGGGAAGCAAATGATCAATGTTTCTCTCTCTCTCAAATCAGTAAAAAACATCCTCAGGGGAGGATTAAAAAATGTTTTTGTTTGATCTATGGGAATTTAGCATATGATAAAATTGGCATATCAAGTCAGTAAGGAAAAGAGACGTTATTCAGTCAATGATGTTGAGACAACTGGGTTGTCACTTGGGGAGAAAAAGGCAAATACCTCACCATTTACACCAGTTTAAATTCCTGATGGAATTAAGATTTAAGTCATTTAAGTGTAAAAAAAAAAAAAATGAAACTATGAAAGTACTTAGGAAAGTGCTAGAAACCTGATACAAAGGACTCAGAACATGGACTCATTGTTGTTTTGTTCAGTGCCGGGCACAGAGTTGGAGCACAGTAAATTTTCAGTGAAATGAATTCATAAAAGAATGTTTTTTAATCACTTCAGATAGGCGAGCATCCTTTCCAATATGGCATAAAACCCAGAAGCTGTAAAAGCAAAGGTAAATTTGCCAAAAAAATTTAAAAATGACTATCTGGCGAGGAGGAGAAACTAAATCAAAAGACAAACATACTGAAGGGCAATATTTGCAATTCATATTTAAAAAGGTACCTTTCCTTAATATCTAAAGAAATCCCAACAGTTGAGGAAAAAGCCAACAATCAGTAGGAAAAGGGTATGAAGGAACAGTTCCCAAAAGAAACACAAATGGGTCTTGAACATTTAGAAACACCACACTCAGCCTCCTTCCTCGTTAAGAAAAGCAAATAAAAACTCTAATGAGATACCAGTTTTCACTCATCAGATTGGCCAAGGTCAGAGAGTTTGAAAACACATATCTGTGTGTCGGCTAAGGGGTGAGGCAAGATACTCTGGCATGATGATCGAGAGATTGGACCGTACAGTACACCCTGGGTCCCACTTCTAGGAATTTTGCTACAGGTACACTACCTGTGTACAATGAGGAAAATTTGGGGTTATAGTTACTTAGTGTTGTTTGTAATAGGAAAATATTGGAAATGGCAGTAATTGGGCCAGTGGACAAATTCTGGCTCATCCATACTGTGAAATATTGTGCAGTTGTTAAAAGAATGAAATAATTCTATGAATGTGTTATGAAAAGACTTCCAAGATGTAGTGTTTATCTGGAATAAAGCAAGCTGAAAAGCAGTGTGTATTTTATGCTGTCATTTTTACTTAAAAAAAAAAAAGCAAGTCACATGCGTAGCTATTTATTGTACTGCATATAGATGGTCTGTGGGATGATCCCTAAGAACCCAGGAATAGCAGTTGCCTCCTGGTAGAGAAGCCGTGTAGTTGGAGAACAGAGATGTCAATGTTTAGTCTTTATGCCTTACTAGAGGCTCCGTACATGGATTCATGCAGCGGTGGGGTCCCTTGGCCTGGTCTGTGGGGATCAGGCCAAAACCAGCTCTTCGACATCCTCCGAGGGATCCCAGATTGTGAGAAGGTGCAGGTCAGGCTGAGGGACCCCATTGGAGCATGATCAGGGCCAGGAAGGGACCACAGGAGGGCTCCAGGGCGTGTCTGGCCTGTCTCAGTCCCGATTAGGGCCGATCAAGGCCAGTCAGCCGGGGAGGGACCATGGGAGGCTAGCCGGCCAGGGAGGGGCTGCGGGAGGGCTCCAGGGTGTGTCTGGCCCATCTCTCCCAGTCCCGATTGGCCGGATCCCAGCAGCAAGCTAACCTACTGGTCCGAGTGTCTGCCCACTGGTGGTCATTGCACATCATAGTGAACAGTCTGACACAGCATATTAGGCTTTTATTATATAGAATGATTTTTCTCCCAGGAACATGTATTACATCTTCAAATAATAAATTAAATTAAGAAAAATATGTGTTACTTTAGCATTCTGCTCCATAGTATATCTACGATTGATTTAATGTAAAAATAATGTTTTAAATTACTTATCGTACACTAATTAACTTTCCATCCCAACTCTAGATTGAAATTAACATTCTAGAAAGATGCAACACATTCATCCTGGGCCTTTGTCTTTGGGCACAGCCAGGATCCCCTTTTGGAAGAGAACGGAACTTGGAGTGCTTGGCACACGTAGTAGCCGCCCTGCAAACATGAGTTCCTGTCTCTGTGGAAACAACTGTTCCTGGGAGCGGAGCTGGGGGGACCCGGCTCCTTGGGAGATCAGAGGGCTGATGAGTGGCCTACACCCTAAGTAGGGCTTTGGAGGTATTCTCCCATGAAGTCCATGTTCTTTAGCCTGGACCAGTGCCTGGCTCATAGCAGGCACTCAACAACAACACAATATCTCTATATATTTCTGGAATGAACACACCAAGAGTTGCAGGATCTCACCTGAGAGAGAGACAAATGCTGTTCAGAAGCATTGGGGGAGTCCCATAAGTCGGTGACATTTAACCTGGGGCCTGAAGAAGGAACTCTTCAGGTAGAGGACAAGGAGGAGACGAGCGGCATTTTAAGGGGAGAAAATGCGGGTAGGAGTGTGAAGGGAGGGGCCTGGGAGGTCCTGGTGGCAGCTCACAGCCGATACCTGCCCAGCTGGGAGCAGCAATCACGTGGGGCCAGTTACCTGGGGCATCAGGCGTGATCGTGGACTCCTGACAAGTTAATTAGTGAAGGTCCATGGGTCAGCAGCCAGGAAAGAGAATAACCAGGTCACATCCACTTGAACCTAGATGGGCTTTGGGAAGGGAGACCTTGAGGACCCCATGGGATTGGGGAGGGGGGTGTCAGGGACAGACAGACTGGGAGCTGGTGGGTGGAGCTGTGCTCTCAGCCTATCAATCCAGCGCCACCTTCTTACATGGGCCCCTCATTATTGTCCAGTGAGAGCCACAGACAACAGAGGGCCAAGACCCCTGTCCAGAATCCAAACAGTTTGGATAATCCAAATGTGTGTGTGTGTGTGTGTGTGTGTGTGTATTTTAAGTTTAGGAGCAACACCTATTTGCCAGCAAAACCTTCCCTGAGTGGACCTGAAGTTGCAAAGACTATCTGTACCACTCTGTGTGTTTGTCTGTGTTTTGCTGCAGAAATACTCGTGTGCTTGAGTATAGGATGCTGGTTTAGACCCCACTAAGGCGTTATATAATGTATTGTGTATATTGAACCACATCCAGCACAGCCAGTAGTGAACTTGAGGAGGGGCGGTGAAGGATTAAAAAAAACAGACAAGAGAATATAGTTGGGGCTAGGTGGATCACTGTGCCTGGATGAGGAAACAGTGACACAGCCTGTAAGCCGAGTCTTTATTTTATAGTCAGATCACTCAAAGCAAAACAAGGGTGTGGTCAAGATGTTTACAATGTTCTTGCGAGTTTCAAATATACTTAATTACATGTACCTGAGAACTCTATCAAGCTTGGTTTTGGCAGTACTTGCTGCACCTCCCCCAGCCCACATCCCTCAGCTACCTAGTACTATAGGGTCAGACTGTAAGGTCACGCTTACAACCATAGCCTTTGGCTATAATTGTGCTGGGAGGGCTTTGCCCTCCAAGCTGGGACTTGTATGTGGCTTTGCTACAAGAGGACCATGCCCTCTGGTCAGTCCGAGGTTTGAACCTGTCCAAACGCTGTAGCCAGTCTCCACAGTGTACCATGTACTTTTATAAAATCTGGGAAACTGAATTCTGAAACACATCTGGCCCCCATGATATTTGGATGATGAGTTGTGGTCTAATATAATTGACTAACATACATAATGTTTAAAAATAAAAGTATTATAATGCCCTGAGTGTAAAATAATGAAGATATGAAAGAATAGCTGTTTATAAGAGTATAAGGTATATTTCAATATGTAAATGCTGGGGCAGGAAGACCTAAGAAATGAATTGGATACTTACCCCTAAAAGGTAGACTCTCTCTGAATGTGGCAATTCAAATGCAACTGATAAAGTTGTATATACTTTTTTGCAACAAAAATACTACCAGTGTCATTGCTGTGATTTTACAAAATGATGAACAACTCTAGTAAAGTTCCAAATATTTAAAAATGCAGTCTTTCTCAATGTACTCCATAGTTGCATTCCTGGAAAATCTGGTGCATATAAAACCATGCAAAATTACTTTGTGTACATTTGTAAAACATAATTAGGTCTTGGGCTCAGATAATGACACTGAGGCTCTTTGCTTACAAGATACATGTTAATGAGATGTTTGAAAGTGATTCAGGAGGCCGACGATTCTGTTGTGGGCAACTGCCTCACATAGTAGGCAGTTAACCATGAGCAGCACCCCCAACTGGGTCATTATGAGAACAGAAATGCCCCTGACATTTCCACAAAGCCCCTGGGTGGTGACTGCAGGAGGGGAAGCAACTCCTCCCAGCGTGTGGAACCATCCGGTGGAGAAAGCTTCCAGGGGCTGGTGCTGAGCCCATGGAGCCCAGGCTCTGGTCGAGCTGGGGAATCCCAGGCAAGTCCAGACTGAGCTGTTTGGATTTGAAGGACCTTGTTTACCCTGGAACCTAACCCTTAGGGAAACAGACTGGAATTACAGCCTGTTTTTCATCAGGAGTGCCAGAGCAGATCTGTGGCACTCCCATTGGCCCACCTACAGGAAGTTTTGGCTGCAAGCACCTGTCTTCCCAGCCAGGAAGGTGGAGCCTTCTTGAATGGGCTGATGGGCCACATGGTACTCCACTGATCAGGCGTCTGGGGTGTGTCACGCAACCTGTAGGCTTGGTGTCCTCCTTCGAGCCACTCCTCTAAGTCTCGATGTATCTTCATGGTTAAGAGAAAACACAGCAGCATTATTTACAACTAGTGGCCTGGTGCACAGATTCATGCACATTGAAAGGAAATTAATTAGAAGAAATATTTTAATATTGCTATTCACCCTTTCTCTATAATAGAAGTGTCAACCAAATTCACGATCAACAATGACAGATGGAAACACACGCGTGCGATTGGCACCAGTGAGAGCTTTATATGTATTGTGCATGCTCGAGTCAACTTAGCCTCTTATAGATATAGAATAAGAGCTGCAATTTGGTGCTTAATTAAACCTTCTTTCTGATTTAGCTAAACTTTTTCCAGGCCCATGAAGCATCCCAACTTCTCTTTTTCAGATAATTGTCAGCAACACAGCAGTAAAATCAACATGAAGCAGATTATTATTGTATATCATGCAGGGAGAACAAAGGGTAAAATATTTAACTGCAGAAGTGTTTGACTATATTCTGTGCAGTGAGAAAACCTGAAGTCATTTCCAAGGTCTATCATTTCCTACTTCTTTTCAGTCGGGTCAAGTTTCTAAGCTATATAAATCTCCGTTTTACGGCAAATGAAAAGAAATTAGGATTCCACTGAGTCTCCTATCTACCTACTCCAGGACTTCTGTGAGGATCAAATGAGGTGAGGCACGGGAAAACACTTCGCAGACATTTGGTTAAAGTGTAAATGTTCCCACCTGTCTATAAAGCAGGTTGTGTTCCTGGCCTGAAGAAACTGCAAGGAGGCTAGTCGTTGCTAGGGAGAGGAAACTGGGCGTTGCTACGTGACATCATTACCCAGCACCCACATTGACCGTTTCCAGGCTGGGCTGGGCTGTGGGCTGCATTTTGCACCACGGGGTCTTGCCAGCATTGGCTGCAATTTGGTGGGCTGTTGCTCTGGGGTGGTGGCAGGGCCTGCGTCACATTTGGGGGAAACCGAGTGTTGCTTTGTGGGTGCCAGGTCTGCGGTGCCATTTCTCTGTGCACATCACAGCAGCTCCTGTGTTGACCATCTGCCACCTGGTGGTCAGTGTGTGTCATAGCAACTGGTCAGATGGTTGGACACTTAGCATATTAACCTTTTATATATATAGACAGATAGCCAAAAGGAGGCAACCCAAGTGTCTGTCCATCCAGAGGTGAATGCACAAACAAAATGTGGTGTATACATGTAATGGAATATTATTCAGTCTTAGAAGGGACAGCTGTGACATGCTGAGGATATTATGTTAAGCGAACTAGGCCAGTTACAAACAGACAAACACTGTGTGATCCCACCAACTGCATTAGTCAGATTCAGAGACGGAAAATGGAGCGGTGGTTGCCTGGGACTGCTGGCGGGCACAGGGGATGGGAAGGGAATGGTGAGTTGTTGTTTAATGGATACGAAGTTTTCATTCTTACAAGATTAAAGGAGTTCTAGAGATGGATGGTGAGATGGCGGCTGCACAACAACATGAGTGTACTTAGTGCCACTGAACTGTACTCTTTATTTTTTTTTTCAAATATATTTTATTGATTTTTTACAGAGAGAAAGGGAGAGAGATAGTCAGAAACATCGATGAGAGAGAAACACCAATCAGCTGCCTCCTGCACATCTTCCACTGGGGATGCGCCTGCAACCAAGGTATATGCCCTTTGACCGGAATCGAACCTGGGACCCTTCAGTCCGCAGGTCGACGCTCTATCCACTGAGCCAAACCGGTTTCGGCTGAACGGTACACTTTAAAATGACTGCAGTGGTAAATTTTATGTTATTTGTATCCCACCACAAATAAAATTTAGAAAATAAACAAAAAGCTAAGGCTCTGATGGAATTGTTAACAAGCAAGGGCTCGCTGCCTGGTGCCCATAAAAGCCAATACTATAGTACTAGCTTTAAAATATATATATATATGTTTTTTATTGATTTTAGAGAGTGTGGAAGGGAGAAACATTGATTGGCTGCCTCCTGCACGCCTCCTACTGGAGATCGAGGCTGCAACCTGGGCATGTGCCCTGACCGGGAATTGAACTGGAGACTCTTTGTGCATGGGACATGCTCAACAAACTGACCCATACCAGCCAGGGCTGATAGCTTTTGAGAAAAGCAAAAAAGCTTTTATTGTGATGCCAAGTAGCAAGGAGACAGGAAGCAAGGCTCAAATCTGTCTCTCTCCCAGACCCAGGGTTGGGGGCAAGATTTCAGAGGTCCCAGCACCGATCTTCCTGGACAATGGACCTGCCCTCTGAAATGTTCCTGTCCTTGCTTCTATGGAGGGAGCAATTAAAGATTCAAACATGTCACATGCGAATGGAGTGCTCACGGTTTAAACGTGGCTTCCAGGTCTTGTTAGAAACAGGATGGGACCGGTTTGAGCTGGTGTTGCCATTACAGAGTGAGCAGTAATCACAGCAGGCTCTGCTTGTGGCTAGGTGAGCCTCTCTGCGCCTCAGTTTCCCCATCTGTGAAACAGACAATGATTGCACTCTTCTCGAGGGGGAGGTGTGGGGTTCATGGAGACCATGTGTGTGAACCCTGGCACAGCGCCTGGCTGGCACAGCTTTCAGGAGGCGTGGTCACTGGGGTCATGCCACTGCTCACGGGCCCAGTCTTTCCTCCCAGACGCCCACAGAAGTATGTGGGGCTTCGCGGCCAGGTCAGGAGGACACTGATGGCGGAGAAGGACTGGGCCAGGTGCATGTGTGACCTCCTGGGTCTCCTGCCTGCCAGGCAGCCTCCTCCTCACTCCACAGCATGCGGTCCCGGGGGCCCAGGGGAGGACTGTTTCCGGCCCTGGTACCCGGAAAACTCAAGGGTATTCTGAGCAACTTTGCTGTTTCCGGAGAAAGCCCTACTCAGTGGACCCCCAAGGGACACTTCTTGGATGTACAACCTCCACACCCCACTTAGACTCACCCGGAGAGTTGGTCATTGCTGACAGCAGTAAGAGTTCATTGTCTTTGTTTTGATTAAACGCTAATGTGATTGGAAAGGCTTCCTGGAGCAGTAATTAATGACCAGCTGGAGTAGCTAGCATTGGAGGAGAAGCCAAAGGCACTGAGCCCCACTGGTCACTAGCCTCCAGGAACTATTAGACCTGGAGAGAATTCCTGATGGGTACAAACTCTGAAATTGGTAGGAGGAAAAGGCGGGGGGGCGGCGGGGCGGGGGGGGGGCGGGGCTCAGCAATTTCTTTTTATGTGCAACGAAAGGTTAAAAGTGGAGCGTTGCATTGCACAGACACACTGCTGCTCTGGGCTGCCGCATGCCTGCAACCAGCTGCACAGCAATTAGACGCCTTGTCAGCGGGCAGCTGTCCCAAGCACCTGCACTGAGTCTGCAGCTCCGGCTCCTGCGGAAACCCTCAAGCTTTCACTCCACCTCATTTCCTTGGGAAGTGTTTCTAATTACACACTTCTTGCTGCCTGCTCCAGGTCAGGTCTTCTTGCATACAATGTACGAAATGCATAAAACTGAAATTGATGTTTAAAGGTGCATGTCAAAGCCTTCAACATGGGCATGCTCTGTGACCCAGCATTTCAACATCCCCAATCTGTGCCAAAGAATTTATTGCTGAGATTTGCCAGGATCTGAACACAAAGATGCCCCATGAAATACTGGCTTTAATAGCAGAAAATTGGGTTAATGTCCAGTAATTGAGACTTGGTTAAGTAAATCATAGCACTACTCTTACTGATATAGCTATTTCAAATGCTGAAATGAAATATTTAATGAAGTGGAAACATATTTATGTTATATAGTTAATTTTTTTTTACATTTTTATTGATTTCAGAGAGGAAGGGAGAGGGAGAGAGAGACAGAAATATCAATGATGAGAGAGAATCATTGATCGGCTGCCTCCTGCACGCCCCCTAGTGAGACTGAGCCCAAAACTCAGGCATGTGCCCCAACTGGGAATCGAAACATGAACTCTTGGTTCATAGGTCAGTGCTCAACCACTGAGCCATGCTGGCTGGGCAGTGAATATTTTATAAAGTTAGTTTACACGGCAATGTAGACTAATTTAATCCATATATATATATATGTCCATAAACATAAATGTAATATATATATATATTCTATAAACATAAATGTTCATAGAAGACTAGAAAAATTTACACCACAAATTTTAGGATTCTGGATTTTATGTTTTTCATCTTTTTTTTTATATTTTTAAACTGTCTACACTAAGTTACATTCTTCTCTATTCAGGAAAAAATACCATTATTTTTTTTCAGTAGTGTGGAATTTGCCCCTGAAAGATAGCTGGGAAGGCCATTTCTGGCTGTTTCCTCGGAAAACATCCCAGGCCCCGGGCACACGTTTACAACAGCCCACTCCCTCCTGAGAATGGGGGTGGGAGTCATTTTGGTGACTGTTTGTACTTGTAGCTCGTCTTGCAGTAAATCTTTCCGGCTGTGGGACTAGGTGCTTGCGTTCCATGGAGCTTGGTGACTACACTGCAGGTTTCCTGTGGAAAGGTCTGGGAGTGGAGGGCTTCGTTCATCTAAACGCCACTCCTACCCATCAGGACCATTTCCGTTTCCTGGGCAAATGCCCTGCTTGATTTGCTGTATTTCCTCCAATCAGAAGTAAAAGGAGGGCACAGTGGTCCTGTGCACGGCACGTGGTGGTGGAGGTTAGGGATCCACCACATTATGTAGCAGAGCAACCACGGGGTGGATGTGGACGCTGGGTCATAAGAGGGAAACACCATTTACTGGTCGTCTCCCTCGCTAAGGTCTCTGTTTTCTGGGAATACACAAACGCACCTGACGGGAATAGTCTCTAGAATGAAAAAGCACAAACCTGTGGCTCAGCTATCATGATTCCCTCAGACTCTATTTCCAAAAGTAATTCCTACATAAAACTACCCCCTTTCACTTTGGGGACCACTAAAGTGAATATTGTAGGACAGAAAAAAAGGAAAAAATTGTAAAAATGTGTGTTCAGATGCTTGCACCAAATATTAAAACCTGCCTGTCCACAGTGTAGAATCCTGCCTGCCCATAGTCTAAACAAAACATTTCTTTTGACTCCCTGGTATTTTTTCCATGCTATTATTGCTATTATCAAAAGATTAGGCAATGTCTTAAAATGTGTGAGTGGTTTCTTTTGGATTTAGGAAGCTTTGAATAACATAAATGAGCTCTACATAAATGCTTCTAGAAAGTTTATGACTCATCTCAGATGTTCCCAGGGAGTGGTCCGCTCCATCCCCCCTCATGGGGCACATGACCATGAATGATGTCAGAGGGCCTATAATTCTCTCTCAACCTTCTTCAGGCTGAAACCTGGAAGGGCCACAGAGAACAGTAAAGTCAGTGACTCATCGGATTGTCCTCCCTTGCCTGCAGCCCTGCCCAGGAGGGGCCAGGACTAGGAGCTGCATTAGAGTCTGGAGCACCTCCAGAGGCTGGAGCTGGGGGTGAATACGGAATCAAAGAGGGGGCATTTATTTAATGGTCTTCCCTTGGTTCTGTTCTTATTTCACTCCTGGACAAGCCAATGAAGGAAATAGTTTCCA
The DNA here is from genome assembly GCF_964212035.1 of Myotis nattereri. Taxonomy (NCBI): domain Eukaryota; kingdom Metazoa; phylum Chordata; class Mammalia; order Chiroptera; family Vespertilionidae; genus Myotis; species Myotis nattereri. The sequence continues at coordinate 94,600,926 of NC_138083.1, forward strand.
ATGACCTTTTTCATAAAATTATTTGCTTATTTAACTGAATTATCTCTAAAAATGTTTAATAACCGTGCAAAGTCCCCAACTCTCTCTAAATATAGCTCCCATGCTCTCCCGCTGCCCTGTGAGTCTTATTCCTCCACACCCCAAGTTCCCCCAGCCTGGCCAACTCTGGCCTTCTCTCTGATCCTTTTCTCATTTTTTTCAGTGGATGTTTCCTCCTTCCTGTAGCACCTTGTTCTTCCCGTGTAGGTCAGTCAGCCTACCTTGGCCCTTCTCAGTTTCCTCCCTTACCCCCCACAGGAAGGCACAGCATCTGCGAGGAGAGGAGGCATTGTCCCGTTGGGTGGGGAACTCTGAGTATCAAGTACAGTTCACTCACTTGGCAGGTGTCAGACCCAAGACAGAGAGCGGGCATGTCACTTACCCAAAGCCACACAGCCCTCGAGGAGCAGAACCAGATTTCAGACTCCCTCATTCCAAAGCTTGGGCTGTTTCCAAAGTCCAGGGGAGGCCCCCAGAGGCTCTGGTGGATGAGGAAGAGCTCAGTCATATTCAGGGGCAGCCACATCCTCTCCAAGTCCTGGTGTTGCGTGTGCTTTCGGGCCCAGGACAGTCAACAGCCCTCCTCCCAGGAAGCGCCCTGGGGTGTGTGTCCCCAGAGAATCCACAGCATTCTGTGCCCAGAAGCGTTCTTGTGCTCAGAGGCCTGTACCTGCACACACCTGGGGGCAGTCACACGTTTTTGGTCAAGGGTGCCCCCTGGAGCTGTGGAGGCCTGGCCCTGGCTGCACAGTTCCTGTATGTCCCACAGTGGCTTTCTGGAGGTCTTGAGGGGAAGGACTGGGACATCTGTTCCTGGGATGTTTCCCGGCCCTGCTGTGGTTCACAGCCCATGTTTGCACCAGAGTCCTAGCTTCTGATTCCTCCCGCCAGCTCTCACTGACACTTCAGGTGGGAACCAATAACTAAGCTTGGAACTCAGATTGTGTTATGAACCTAGAACAGTGATGGCGAACCTTTGGAGCTCGGCATGTCAGCATTTTGAAAAACCCTAATTTAACTCTGGTGCCATGTCACATATAGAAATTCTTTGATATTTGCAACCATAGTAAAACAAAGATTTATATTTTTGATATTTATTTTATATATTTAAATGCCATTTTTAACAAAGAAAAATCAACCCCAAAAATGAGTTCACGTGTCACCTCTGACACACATGTCGTAGGTTCACCATCACTGACCCAGAAGAATCAACTTCTCTGACAGTTGAAAGTATTTCAAAGGTGCCGAGAAAAAGGCATCCCAAAAATGTATGTGTACATATATGACCACAGTCTCTAGAAGTTACCGTTATATAAAAGTCAAAAAGAATCCCTTTTAGGTGAGATTCCATAAGGCATTTTGGCGTGTGCAGGGGTGGGAGAGGGGAAGAGCAGGAATGGCGGAGACTTTAGGATTTGTATGGGAACAACGTAAGGGGAGGGGGATCTTCTCCATTTCTTAGGTCTGTCCCCCCAACTTTGCTGGGCCCATCAGAGGCAGAACTCCACGTTTCTATGGCCAGAGGCCCTGCAGTTTGCTGGCTTGACCGGGGGAGCTGGTGACCCATGGGAAGACCGGCTTCAGTGAGAAGGCAGCCTTGATCTCCAGTGAAACTCCGTGTGCTTGGGGTGTGGATGAGCCTGAGCCTACTGCCGCATTTTTGGTACCCATCTTTGACCTGTGTGTGAAACCGGTGTGACTGCCCCCCATCCCAGGCGTTGTACAGACACAGGTGCTGTGATTCTCCTGAGACACACACCCCAGGGCGCTTCCTGGGAGAAGGGCTGAAAGCAGGTCAACAGACAACATGCTACTTAAAAGTTCTGTAAGCATAGAAGGAAACTGAGAAAAACCCCTAGGGAATAAAAGTGACAAAAAATAGGACTGAGGTACATTTTTTCCCCTTTATTGATTAAGATATTACAAATGTGTCCCTCTCCCCCCAATTACCCTCATCCCCCCAATCCTGCCCTCACCCTCACCCCCTGTTGTCCACATCCATCGCTCATGCCTATATGCATGCATACAAGTCCTTTGGTTGATCTCTCCCTCTCACCCACACCCTCCCCTATCTTCCCTCTGAGTTTTGAGCATCTGATCAATGCTTCTCTGTCTCTACATCTGTTTTTGTTCATCGGTTTATGTACATTTTTATGAGCAGGTATTTGAATATTAAATGTTGAAAAAAGATATTTATTAATTGGAGATAAACTCTTGAAAACCACTTGAAATGGAAATATGAAACACGATCATAATACATAGGTACTTTTTTCTCCCTTTGAAAGTTATTTTAAAACACAATTAGGAAAACAAAGCAGAAATTAATTAGGTTGGTGTTTCCTCCGCATCACCAGCCCTCATGGAGAAGAGAGGGCTTGTTATCGATGGGACTACGGCATCTGCGACTAGCACTGGGTGAGAAGTGCTGGCACTTGGAGTGGCCGAGCTGCCTCTTGGGGCCCAGGGGCTCTGGGGCGTGCATTGTGCTCCCTTTTGCTGTCAGGCCCATTCCCTGCCTCTCACCGCTGCTACCTGCGATTCCAGGGACCCTCACTTGTCCGGTTCCTGGCCCTCTGGCTTGATGGCCCAACGGAAGCGACTGGAAGATTGAAGTGAGGAAGGGAGAAGCCCTTGTCCTTTTCTCCCTCTGTCTCCACCTTGGACGGTGCCTCCGGGAGTGACACTGCTCCTCTGGCACTGGCGTCTGCCAGGCGATGCCCAGCCCTGGGCTGCCGTACGCTGCTGCTCCCTTTGTCTTCCAGACTCAAGAGCTCCCGGTGCTGCTAATCTCTGGTTCTGCACTCTCATCACTTACATAATGAATTCTCTATTAAACTCCCTCCCAAACACTCAAACTGGTTTCTGCTTTTCTCACTAGAGCAGTGGTTCTCAACCTCGGCTGCACATTAGAATCACCTGGGAATCTTTTCAAAATCCTGATTTCTGAGCTTCATCCTCGGGAAATTCTGTTTCTTTGTTATGGGGTGAGGCCATAATATTAGTAACAAAGAAAGAATTTCTGGAGGATGAGGCCCAGAAATCAGGATTTTTAAAAAGATTCCCAGGTGATTCTAATGTGCAGCCAAGGTTGAGAACCACTGCACTAGATTCTGGCAACAAATTGATTATAATTAAGGATCCTGCTGGGAATGGCACGCCAGCTCAAGCGAACAGAGAGAGGGAGGCTTTTGCACAGAGCTAGTACACCATCAGATACATTTGTTGCGATGGCAGCGGTAAAATGCAGGAGCTGCATAACCTGGGGCTTGTTTACTCGCGGAGATTTGGAGAGCATTTTAAGCATGCATCAAAAGAAAAACTAAAATCTGCTATCTTAATGATCCAGGCCTGATGGCTGACAGCTTGCGGGCTGTTTGTGTATCATGTGGAGAAGCCACTTACTTGCGAAGGAATGAACTTTTTGATTCCAAGAGCTGTTCTCTTGAGTAGAGAACATCCACATTTAATAAAACTCGAGCAAAGCCTGGATACAGGAGGATGCCTCCCGTTGCTTTGTTAAGCACGATTGGGCAACGTTGCTTTGTTAAGCACGATTGGGTAACGGAGCGAATACGATTTTTTAAAAACCACTCTGGGATAATTATTAGCTGCTCTTTACATTTTAAAATTCTCCTCTCTGTATTTATGAAGCCAGGACCATAATTTGTGAAATAAAAGAATTACCCGTTGCTATAGTTTTGTCACGACGGGAAATCCTATGATAGAAGCCGGCATAGAACACCTCCCAGCTGTGCCCTGTAAAGAAAGAAGGCAAACGAGATGGGCTCGGTGAGAAGACAAATTGTTGCTGAGTGAATGCCTGCAAACCTGAACTTGTCAGTGAACAGAATGAGCAAGTCGTTCTGCCTGGACGGAACAGTACCTGTTAGACTGGGCTTTGAAGAACGGTAAGGCCTTGTGCAGGCTGGGACCTCAGAAGACCAAGAGGTGGAGTGGAGAGCGCGAGCCCCAGCCAGGTGAGGCTGGAGTGGGGAGTGTGGGGAGGTAAGGCTGGCTTTGTTGGTCAGATTCAACAGGTTTCTCTTTCTTTTCTTTCTGTGAGAGAGCACAGAAGTTTCTTGAATTGAGTGACATGATCAGATCCGTGCTTTGCAAGCTTTTTGCATGTGCAAATTCAATAATTCATTGTTAAATTACATTCTTGAAAGATGATAATGAAACAGCAGCTTTAATTCTTCTGAATGTAATTATAGTGCTTTCGGTTGGGAGCATTTTCAAGGCAGGGGTGGTGAACACCTATTGTTGGTTTCCTGGCAACCATGCATCCTTTTGGTGGAGAAATTAAAGGGTCACTTGAACATCTCCACTAGAAATCACTCAAAGGACAGTATCTTGCAAAGGAAACATTTACCTCATCTGTTCCCATAGCTTCCAGGGGATACATGTCCCGGTCAGAAGGGATGGCTACGGTTTGGGGTGAGGGTGGGACCCTGCTATTGCAGGGGGGTGGGGAGCACAGGATGAAGGAAGCTGTTCAGCGCTCTCCCATCATGCATGTTTCCATCAGAGGGTCCTCACAGAAAACTTAAATACAAAGCAATTTGAGGAGAGAGGCTCGGATGGTATGGGAGGCAGCAGGTTGTCAGATGAAATCTGAGAGTTAGATGCAGGTGAAGAAGGACAGAGACAGAAAGGGTGAAGAGACATCAATAAAACACTAAGCCTCCTTTTAGTAATCCTTAGAACAGTCCTGAAGGAAGTTGCTATCGTGACCAATTTATAGATGAGCAAACAGAGACCCATAGAAGTGGCTTGACCAAAGGAGCAGATCGGGACCTCGTCCCTCTAGGGCAGTGATGGCGAACCTTTGGAGCTCGGCGTGTCAGCATTTTGAAAAACCCTAACTTAACTCTGGTGCCGTGTCACATAGAGAAATTTTTTGATATTTGCAACCATAGTAAAACAAAGACTTATATTTTTGATATTTATTTTATATATTTAAATGCCATTTAACAAAGAAAAATCAATGAAAAAAACGAGTTCGCGTGTCACCTCTGACACACATGTCATAGGTTTGCCACCACTGCTCTAGGGTCACAGGGCACCAGCGCAGAACTCATTGGCTCATCTTGGCCGCCATTAGCCAACTTGTACTAAGTCCATTCTCTGCTGATCTTCCTTGATCTCTCCTTGGTATTTACTCATTTCCCATTTTCTCCTCAAAACATTGCATAGGTTCTGTCCCCACCCTCCCACTGCCTCCACCTTTTTTTTTTAATATATTTTTTATTGATTAAGATATTACATATGTGTCCTTGTCCCCACGTTACCCTCTACCCCCTTCCCCCCCCCCCCCGCTCATGCCCTCACCCCCCCGTTGTCCGTGTCCATTGGTTAGGCCTATATGCTTGCATATAAGTCCTTTGGTTGATCCTTCCCCCTTACCCCTACCCTCCCCTACCTTCCCTCCAAGACCCGACAGTCCAATCAATGCCTCTCCGTCTCTGGATCAGTCCTTGTTCATCAGTTTATGTTGTTCATTATATTCCACAAATGAGTGAGATCCTGTGGTATTTATCCGCTCTCCAGTTCCATCCATGCTGTGGCAAATGGTAAGAGTTCCTTTTTCTTCTTCCTCTTTTTAAAGAATACCTTTCAGCATTTCATATAATGCTGGTTTGGTGGTGATGAACTCCTTTAGCTTTTTCTTATCCGTGAAGCTCTTTATCTGACCTTCTATTCTGAATGATAGCTTCGCTGGATAAAGTAATCTTGGTTGCAGGTTCTTGCTATTCATCACTTTGAATATTTCTTGCCACTCTCTTCTGGCCTGCATGGTTTCTGTTGAGAAATCAGCTGACAGTCATATGGTACTCCCTTGTAGGTAACTGTCTTTCTCTTGCTGCTTTTAAGATTCTCTCTTTATCTTTTGCTCTTGGCATTTTAATTATGATGTGTCTTGGTGTGGTCCTCTTTGGATTCCTTTTATTTGGGGTTCTCTGCGCTTCCTGGACTTGTAAGTCCATTTCTTTCACCAGGTAGGGGAAGTTTTCTGTCATTATTTCTTCAAAAAGGTTTTCAATATCTTGTCCTCTCTCTCCTTCTGGTACCCCTATAATTCTGATGTTGGTACACTTGAAGTTGTCCCAGAGGTTCCTTATACTATCTTCATATTTTTGGAATCTCTTTTCTTTTTTCTTTTTCAGTTGGGTATTTTTTGTTTCTTTGTATTTCAAATCTTTGACTTGATTCTTGGGATCCTCTTGTCTGCTGTTGGATCTCTGTAAATTATTCTTTATTTCAGTCAGTGTATGCTTAATTTCTAGTTGGTCCTTTTTCATGTCCTCCATGGTCTCACTATACTTATTGAGGGATTCATTAAATTTATCGGCGGTTTCCATAAAATTCTTGAAAAACCTTATAAATGTGGCCTTGAACTCTATATCCAGTCGTTTGCTTTCCTCCATTTCTGCCATTTGTGACCTGTTTCTTTGTCTCCGCATTTTGGCTGCTTCCCTGTGTTGATAGAGTGGCCCTGCGCTCCAGGTGTCCTGTAGGGCCCAGTGGCTCAGCCTCCCCAGTTACCTGGGGTGGACACTCTTGGTGCACTCTTGGTGCCTTGGTTGTTGTAGGATCACTGGGAGGAATTGACCTCCAGGCCAATTGGCTGTGGGAATCAGCTGTGTCTGAAGTGGGAGAATGGTCCCCCTCTGACCACTGGGTACAGTGGCTCCTGGATCTAAGGAGGTGCTAATTCAGCCTCTGCCTGAGGCCACACTGCAGGAGCCACGAAGAGGCTCAGCTGTGAAGCAATGCAAGCCGCTGCGGGGCTTTGGCCCTTCTCTTGGAAGTTCCGGGTCTGCCTGGCTCGGCTGCAGTTAGGTACATTCACATGCAAAAGCCTCTGCCGCAGCCTGGGTGGGGCGGGGTCTCAGGGAATCAAAGGGCGGAGCAAGAAGCTATGGCTGATTCTCCTAAGGAGTCGCGCATCTCAGTGACCCGATAATTGCTGCAAGCACCTCTGAGGGAAAGCTGCACTCAAGTTCGCCCGCTGCCCGACAGTCCAGCTTCTCCACATATGAGTCCTGGGTCCCCAGAGACTTCCCGGAACCAGAGTTCAGAGCAGTTGGGAGCTTGTGATTCAAAAAAAACAGCCGCGTCCTCAGGTGCCACCCCCTTTACGGCTCCACAACACAGACAGAATTAGCAATTAGTGGGGGACAGGTAGGTGGCTTAGTGTACCACTCTGGGAAGACTGGCTCTCAGTAGGAAAAGAATTAAATGACATCACCATCTCACACCATAAGCAAAACCCTATTACAGATAGTTTCAATAACAAAAGCAAAACTTTAGTAGACCTTGAAAAATAGATAGATAACCAGGTGTACTGGTTAATGATGCAGATTTTGTAATCAAAGAAAACACGATAATTTCAGGAGAAACATCAAAAGTGCTTTATTCAAAGTCATGCCCATCGCTAGCTACACATATCCCCCATCTTTCAGGTAATTTGTGGATACTGTCCCCATAGAACTTTTCTTGTTTTGAGACAAACCATTCAGAGAACAAATTTTCCACTTCTTCGTACGTTTTGAAGTGCTGCTCAGAAAGTGCATGTGTCATTGATCAGAACAAGTGGTCATCTGAAGGAGCAAGGTCTGGTGAATATGGCGGGTGGATTAATTCTTCCCAGGCAAGATCTTTTAACCTGTCTTTAACTGGTTTTGAAGTGTGTGAAGGTGCATCATCATGAAGCAAAATTACTTTGCCATATCTTCTGGCCCATTCTGGTTGTTTAACGATCAAAGCATGGTTCAAATTGATTATTTGTTGTCGGTAGTGATCAGTATTAACGGTTTCACCTGGTTTTAGAAGCTCATAATACACCACACCTTTCTGATCCCACCAAATGCAGAGCATTGTCTTCTTTCCCAAGCGATTTGGCCTTGCAGTCGATGTTGATGGTTGACATGGATCAACCCATGGTTTTGTGCGTTTGGGATTCTCAAAATAAACCCACTTTTCATCGCCAGTCACAGTTTGATGCAAAAAAGACTTTCTTTCGTGCCGTTGAAGCAACATTTTACTGATGACTTTTTGGTTTTCCATTTGTCTTTCGTTCAGTTGATGTGGCACCCATTTTCCTTCCTTTAAAACCTTTCCCATTGTTTGTAAACAATCGGAAATTGTTTGCTGAGCAATGTTTAATCTTTCTGCAAGCTGTTTTTGAGTTTGACACCATCTTCATCCAATAATGCTTGTAATTGTTGGCCTTCAAACCTTTTCAGTTGACCTGGATGTTCTTTGTCTTTCGCTTCAAAATCATCACTTTTGAAGCGTTTGAACCAGTGTTCACAAGTATCTTGAAATGGAGCATGTTCACCATAAGCTTCCTGAAGTATATGATAACTTTCAGCAGCACTTTTCTTCAAAATAAAGTAATGAATTAAAACTTCCCTCAAATGCTTTTTTTTGCACAAAATTCGACATTTTTAAGCATAAAAAAATCTATGATGTTAACACCTTCAGCAAATTTGACATATAAAGTTTTGAAGCTTGCTGTCACTACAACAAAATAACATACGTATTAAATTGCATATATATCAACATATGTGTAACTCCATCTATTGAAAAAATCCACATTATTAACCGGTAGATGAGAGTATCTTTATAAGCTTGGGGAGGGAATCATTTCTTAAGGTTCCAAAACATAAACTGTAAAGAAAAAGATTAATACATTTGTTAAGGGAAATTTTCAGAAAAGGTAAAATCATGACTTCATACAGACAGAAAACACTTTTACTTACTTCATTATTAATGGGGAAATGTGGCAGATGCCATTAATTATTAAAAGGAAAATTCAGGGAACCACAGATTTATGTGGAATAAACAAGTGCTAAAATAAATGAACAGATGGACGTGAAGCCAGCTCTCTCCATGGGCAGGTGTGGGAGGGTCGTCAGGGGCGTGGGCAGGAGGAGTCAATCTAGTGCCCCAGACAGAATTTATCTTCACATCTAGAAATAAAAATGAGTTTGCATTGCTATCAGCATTGTAAAATAACTCAAAACAATAAGCGGCTAAAATCCAATAACCAGGAAGCATCTGCTCTAAACAATGCATGAGATTCCATGAACACCCAGTGATCTTTCTCATATTTCTTACCATATTTACAAAAAATCTTTTGTCCCTCAAAAGCCATCCTATATAATAAAAGAGAACATGCAAATTAACCATCCCTATGATACGCTGAAGCCACACATACAAGCCACGTCCACAAAGCCACGCCCACAAAGCCAATCAGGAGTGAGTATGCAAATTAACCCAACTAAGATGGCGGCGGCCACGGAGCTGGAGCAAGCAGGAGGCTTGGATTGCCCCGGGCAATGGAGGAAGCCAAGCTTCCCGCCTGCCCTGGCTGGCCCTTGGCTCCGCTCAAGGCTACAAAGTTTCAATTATAGAAGATAAATAAATCCCAGAAAAAAAAAGAAAAAAGAAAAAAAGGAGAGGATGGGAGCTTGCGTTGCCGGGGGGCGTGGCCAGCCTAGAAACAGACCTCAGCCCCTCACCTAGGCTGGCCACACCCCCATGGGTGAGGGTCCCCGCTGGGGGGCTTGGCCAGCCTGCAAACAGCCATCAGCCCCTCACCCAGGCTGGCTAGGCACCCCAGCGGGACCCCCACCCTGATCCGGGACACCCTTCAGGGCAAACCAGCTGGCTCCCATCCGGGCACCAGGCCTCTATCCTATATAATAAAAGGGTAATATGCAAATTGACCCTAACAGCAGAACGACTGGGAATGACTGGTCACTATGATACACACTGACCACCAGGGGCCAGATGCTCAATGCAGGAGCTGCCCCCTGGTGGTCAGTGTGCTCCCACATGGGGGAGCTCTGCTCAGCCATAAGCCAGGCTGACAGCTGGCAGTACAGCGGTGGTGGTGGGAGCCTCTCCCGCCTCCTCAGCAGCGCTAAGGATGTCTGACTGCAGCTAGGCCTGCTCCCCGCTGGCAAGTGGACATCCCCCAAGGGGTCCCAGACTGCGAGAGGGCACAGGCCAGGCTGAGGGACCCCCCCAAGTGCACAAATTTTTGTGCACCAGGCCTCTAGTTAAAAATAATGGGAAATACTAGACCACCAACTAGGACAGTGATGGCGAACCTATGACACACATGTCAGAGGTGACACGCGAACTCATTTTTTTGGTTGATTTTTCTTTGTTAAATGGCATTTAAATATATAAAGTAAATATCAAAAATATAAGTCTTTGTTTTACTATGGCTGCAAAGATCAAAAAATTTCTATATGTGACACGGCACCAGAGTTAAGTTAGGTTTTTTCAAAATGCTGACAAGCCAAGCTCAAAAGGTTCGCTATCACTGAACTAGGAGGAGCTCTTTGTAATACCTACAATTAGCAAAGGATTATTCAAAAAACATAAAGAATTCCTACACAACTGCTTAAAAGCATAAAGCAGCCAGTAGAAAATGGACCAATGCTATGAATAGGCAATTCGGGAAAGAGAATCTCAGATTGACAAATAAATGTATGCAGAGATGCTCAACCTCACCAGTAATCAGAGCAATGCACATTCAAACCCCCGTGAGAGAATGCCTCACTTGTGAGAGCAATAAAAATGCTCTGAAATTAGATAGTGGTGATGGTTGTACAAACTTGTAAATATACTGAAACCCACCGAATAGTCACTTTTAAAAAGATCAATTTTATGGTAAGTGAGTTATATTTCAACCAAAAAATGATAAATTCAGTAATTGGCCAGTGCCTACCATAGAATAAGTGTTCAATAAGTAGTAACTTTTTTAAAGAGACCATCTATCATTTCTCTCTCTCTCTCTCCCTCCCTCCCTCCCTCCCCTTTTTATCATTATCCTTAAAGAAAGGAACATCTTTGGGAGATTGTGTATAATTTTCTAGACTCCTCTCTCATCTACCACCTTCTGTCGAAGTCTGAGGGACCCACCTAACTCATCTGTGGCTTCATCTCTCACCTTCTGATGGGTACTAGGAAGCAGAGACCTGCTCCTTTTTCACTTCGCCTGTCAGGGGTTGATGGCCACCCCCTAGATTATTTGTGTTGTCAACGAGAAACAGGACAGCTTCAATTTATGTTGCCAGCCTCTCCTTATATACAAGGCTAAAGCCAAATTTAAAAGTTAGAGTGTCTGTAGTTAAAATTGTGATTTGTGATTCTGATACAGAGATATGCTACAAAGATCTGTTTCTAGACATTTCATTAGGTGCCTTTATTGCTTCCCCAATACACTTATATAGAGTGTTTATCTTATAAATATTCATAAAAAGAAAGCTTTAAAAAAGTTGACAAAGCACTAAAAATATAACCAGACTGATGTAGGAGAGACACTTGCAGTAAAAGATGCATTAAATTATTATCTGGAGTGATAATCTGAAATACAAATGAGTTAATGACTTATGCCTACTTTTAAAGTTGAATTATAAAGTTACTTTTCTCTCTTTGGAAGATGACCTTGAGTGGACGGAAACTAAATTATAAACCTATATAATTTATGTTTCTCCAGGTTGGCCACTTGGTGACTAGTAGTAACTAACAGTAGTGCAAGAGCCAGGAACACAAGAGGACATTCGCTATGACCCTACAGAAAACCAGCCACTGTTACAAATTCAAAAGTATTGTTTAAAATAGCCAACTGGACAACCGAGTCCGCAAATCAGCATAGACTCTGGACATTTGGGTCATAAAAAAGTGAGGCTTTTTGTTGATCCTAAAGTGTGATAAACAGGGTGTTATAAAGAAGACACAATTTTGGATGATACTATTGCCCTATCTTAAAGAACAGGGAGAAAGTATTTAATTTGGCAACAAAACAGTTTCTTTCTTTCAAAGAACTCAAAGTATTTGTACACGGTGTTAGCTGATAACCTTGCAGAGCTGACGGGAGTGGGGAGAGGTGGGTGGGAGGGGAAGAGGAAGAGGAGGGAAAGAGGAGGCCACTTCAGAGCCAGATGGTAAAGATGATAAAATGATTTTCCTGTTTCTCTTAATCATCCCTGAAAAAGCCACACCTCTGTCAGCTCACCAGTGTGTTGGCTGCAAAATACTCTGTTCTCAACCGAATCTGATCTATGAACGAGCACCCGCTCTATGAAGTTGTCTCTGTCTCAGCTGGGAACACATGTAAACACGTCCACACGCCAATCTGTTATCTCAGGGAGCCCAGGCTTTTCTCAAAGCAGTTGCAATTCAGTGTAATGAGTATTTATTGAACAGATTCTAAATTCTGGGCATTTTAAGGATTCAGTGGTGGATGTGTTCATTCTGTGCTCCCAGAGCTTTGACAGTGGCACCACTGGGAATTTTTAAGAAATACAAATCCCGGGCCCCACCCCATTGCTACACTAGTGGACACTCAGGGGTCCTGGGCCCACAGTCTGTATCTTAGTAATTCATTGGGGGTCACTGTGATGGTCTAAAGGTGAACCACTGAAGTTGCACTCATGGATGACGGAATACCTAACAGCTCATTGACTGTGAGATGAATGGATGAGCAACAAAATGAGGGATCTGTGCTAGAGTTCAGACAGGACAGTATTAGCATATCCAAAAGAGCGGGAGAAAGCAGGCCTGGTTCTCACAGCCTTTCGACTTTGGTGCATGCCTGTGTTTGCAGAAGGATGTGCTGATATCTTTTTCTCTGTATTTTTGGTTATTGATCGTTGCCCACTGCCAACTGTGGGAAGAGCAGAACAAGATAAATGACCAAGATCAAACAAAACCAGAGCAGTAGCAGTGTTTGGGGCCTGATGCTGTGACCACAGACTTTGGTTTTCCTGATCCATTAGGGTAATCTCGAGTGGAGTTAGGTTTGTTTAGAAGCCGAAGGGAATTTATTATGAATTTGCTCTGCCCTGGTGTGGAGAGGACAGGCACTCTCTTCCCTCCCTCTCTGAAAAGGATGCAGAGCCATGTTAGTGACGTTAGAACTTGCTTGGGGACACAGAACTTCCTCCACAAGAGATTGTTATTTTTTTTTAATGGACACACTTTTGTGTCCTCTAAGTTCCCTCTGGTCCCCACCCCGCCGCCCCCCCCCCCGCGCCCCCTGTCTGCTTCCCTGCACCCTGCCTTCCCACGATCCCACTCCGAGTCTGCAGGGGCTTTCTTTAGCATCCCAAACCCTCAGACCTTGTGGAAGTGAAATAAAGGCAGGAAGAACCTCTTGAAGGGAGTTTCAAGGGAGTCTCAGCTGTGAGCTGCTGAGATGGGGACACTGGTTTCAAAATGGGACTAACCTGGAACACACGTTAGTGTCTCACTTCCTGTTTTAATTCTGTTTGGAAATTAAATCTTCTGAGATTTCATTTCAAAAGAACAGTTCAACCTCGGGAAGAAAATTTCTCTGCAAACTAGAAAGTGAAGGGGTACAAAATTGTAGTCAGTGGGTCCTGACACCAGTTAAATACAAATTTTAGCAGCCAGCTGGTTAGGGCTGGCAGTTAACTACTGACAGTATTTAGTGTGGTCAGCCTTGGCCTATGTCCTGAACAGCCTGTGGGGGGGAGGGGGGGGAGTGGAGAGAGCTTCCCACGAGGAGGTGAGCCAGAGCAGCCTGGGAAGGTGAGTAGATGGAGGGACCAAACAGGGAACATAATGGAGAGCAGGGCTGAGGTGTGGAGGGAGGTGATGAGGAACAGGCCTGAGGTTGGAGGGAGTACAGTGGTGGGAGCACAGGCTGTCTGGAGTGCACCTGTGCCAAGAGAAGAACCATGACTTCACTCCATGGCCAGAGGGAGGCGCTGAAGGTGTTTGCTCCAGAGGGTGGCCCCTGCCATGTGGTCTACAGAGATCTGGGTGCAGGAAAGGAGGAAACAGCTGGGAGTCTGCAGGGATAATATGGGCTGCCTCCTGGTCCAGGCTCTTTCCCGAAAACCAGAGCACCTCAACTTTCCTCCAGAGCGGCCCCTGCCAGACTGAAGCACAGCTGGAAACCAGAGATGGCAGGTAGAAGTATCATACTTTGTCTTTATTAAAAATTCATGCCAATTCTGCACTGTGCTCCATGAAATCGGCACTTTAGGAAGTTGGGCCATATTTCTTTTTTCTGTGACCTCTGGGGCACTCTGCATCCTCCAGGCACCCAGTCCAGTGTAGGGGGCCTGCCCTGAGCAAGCCGCTCTGCTGACACCCCTGACACACCACCAGCAAGGACTTTGGGCTAGGATGGCAGAGCAGTGAGCACATTTGCAGAAATAATGCCTTTCTGGGTCACGCAGACATTGGATTCCCTTGTGTTGAGTAAAAGGATTTACTGAATTGGATTTCCGTAAATGACTTTTATTCTCATTTTTTCCCAATACCCTTTCTTCCCCTTAATAAATACTCAGTTAATTGGTTTTACAGATCAATAGATAGCCAATTGGTGGGTAGAGCAGAGTGCCAGGTTGACTCCCCAGTAGGAGGTCTACTCTAGCTTCAACTTGATTGCAGAGTATTTTGTAATTGTACATCAAAGTTTTCTAAGGTTGATAGTGGGTGCCGGGTAATGACGTCACGTAGTCCTCTCCGTAGCAGAGGAGGTGCAGACGCTACACACTGGGGTATGTTATGTCATTTCCTCTTTAAAACAAGCCCGAGGCATGTGCTGTTGTTATTATCCCACCTTGCAAGGGTGAAAACTAGGATTTGGAGACTTTTTAAGTCTCTCTGTTTTCCACAATTAAGAGATTCGAAAGCTAGGATATGAGCTCGGGTCGTCAGAATCCCACGTGTGGTCTTAGCTGCTCCACTGTAGGAATGAAGTTGACACCTGTGTGAACAACTAGACCAGGAACATGTAAACCCTGTGCAACTCTAACGCCCGGTGACTCTATGGATCAATCTGTAAAGAGCAGGTTGATTTTGATGAGACAGATGAACAGAGAATTGTGAAAATCGACTTCTTCCTCTTGAGACATGAGTGCTCCGTGAGACTTTTCCTTTGGAATTGCATTTTCCTCGTTTTCACTGGGCACATGGGTAGAAGCTGCAGAGATTAATATGTTTTAAATAAACATATGATGTTTTTAGCTGTAAAACAAAAATGAAAACTTATCACTGTCTCCGTCTTCTTGGGCTGTGATAAGGAAATTGCTGGAAGACTGTCCACCCTTGCTGCTTGACACAGTTCGCTATGCTGATCAACTGAATGCTGTCTCCGTGTCATTTATTCTTCACCGACTCCGTCCACACCTTTGGGAACCCCTGGACCTGCCGGGGCTGGCTCCCAGCAGGAAATATCACTGGGTGATTGGCTTAAACAAGGGAGGTTATTTTCTCACAGTTTTAGAGGCTGGCAAATCCAAGATCAAGGTCCCAGCAGTTTCCATGTTTGGTGAGAACTCTCTTCCTGGCTACTTGTTCTCACGTGGCCTTTCCTCTGAGGGAGAGGGAGTGCAGGGAGCAGGGGAAGGAGAGAGAGGGATCTCTCTCATTTTTTAAAGCCACCAATTCTACTGGATCAAGGCCCCACGCTCATGCCCTCATTTAACCTCAATTACCTGCTAAAGGCCCTATTTCCAAATAGTGTCACATAGGAGGTTAGGGCTTCCACATATGCATTTGGGAGCCACCACTGAGTCCATAGCAGCTGCTAGAATTCGTCTTGGAACTGAGCTCCCCTTTCCTGGGGTGGCAGCCCCATGATTGCACACTTACCTGCCTCACCCTCCTGATGTGTCCCTGCCTAATGCCACCTGGCCATGCTTCGGTTAATTATTTGTGTTTGCAAAGCTGCCTCTCTCCCCCTAGATTTAGAAAATTAAGTAGAAGTATCACAATGAATTGCATCATTTTTTCTGGTGCGTTTTAGTGTCATTCACTGTTATATATGGTATTCCAGTGAAACCGTACTTCCTTTATATATACACTACAGAATACCAATAGTAGAATTCTAGAGCACTTTACAGTTTTCATATTGAGCTAATTTATCTAATTTCCTCATGTGAACCCTGGGTGATCAGTAAGATGAGTGTTATTATTCCCATCTTACAGGTGAGGAAATAAAAACTCAGAGGAATGCGTTGACTCATACAGGGAAACTCTTTTATTTGCAAACTAGCGGCCTGGTGCACGAAAATTCATGCACCTGGGGGGTGGGGGTGTCCCTCAGCCTGGCCTGTGCCCTCTCACAGTCCAGGACCCCTTGGGGGATGTCTACCTGCCGGCTTAGGCTCCCCAAGCCTAAGCTGGCAGTCAGACACCCCTCTGGTAGCCCGGGAGCCCTTGGGGGATGTCCAACTTGGGGAGTGGGCCTAAGCTGTTAGTTGGACATCCTTAGCACTGCCACAGAGGCAGGAGAGGCTCCTGCCACTGCCGCTGTGCTGGCCAGCCATGAGCCAGCTTCTGGTTGAGCGGTGCTCCCCCTGTGGAAGCGCACTGACCACCAGGGGGCAACTCCTGCATTGAGCATCTGCCCCCTGGTGGTCAGTGTGCATCATAGCGGCCAGTCATTTGCTGTTAGGGTCAATTTACATATTGCCCTTTTATTATATAGGATAGTCTTCTTCCTAGAATGTCTCACTTCTTGCCTACACCACCCTCTATAAATTTACATCCCAGTTTCTCGATGGCATGTATTGACTCTCTTATCTTCTCTCGGTTGAATACCCCCTTGGCACCAGGAAGCATTGTTCCCATGATCATGTTCTGGAGTTGTGGTGACCCCAGTCATTCAATGTAAGGACAAAGTTCTGGAAGATTCCATGTAGGGCTTGTTTTGGTGAGATGCTCTGTGTGATGGTTCGTCCCGATATCTAGAGCTTTGGGGTCACTCTGCCACTGAGACACAGCTGTGCTGAGCTCACGGGGCACCTTGGTTGTTTTGACTGGGCATCTCTGTCATCTCTGAGTTGTGGCTACAGTGGTTTTGGAATGTTAAAGCTTCTCAGATGACAGGTCAGACTGTAAATACTCCATCTCCCATCACACACACACACACACACACACACACACACACACCCTAAGGAAAACACCAAAAGCTAATTGAAACTAAGACAATTGAAAGTAAAACAGTACAGACTGTTTTCTCTGCTGGAAGGCACAGGTCTTATATTCTGGCCAACTTATGGGAGCAGAAATTGAAATGATAGTAGCAAACAAAGAATGCATTTCAGATTGGTATTAATTAAACTAAAAGAAACATAATGGTATCTAAGGGAAAGATATATATTCACCATCAGCTCTGATGCCTTTGAATGATTGTTACTGGGAGGATAAAGTCATATAAATCTTTTACTTAAAATAATAATTAGCCCTGACTGGTTTGGCTCAGGGGATAGAGCATCGGCCTGTGGACTGAA
This sequence comes from Myotis nattereri, assembly GCF_964212035.1. Lineage (NCBI taxonomy): Eukaryota > Metazoa > Chordata > Mammalia > Chiroptera > Vespertilionidae > Myotis > Myotis nattereri. The sequence continues at coordinate 94,618,262 of NC_138083.1, forward strand.
GGGTCCCAGGTTCAATTCCGGTCAAGGGCATGCACTTTGGTTGCAGGCACATCCCCAGTAGGGGGTGTGCAGGAGGCAGCTGATCAATGTTTCTCTCTCTCATTGATGTTTCTAACTCTCTAGCCCTTTCCCTTCCTCTCTGTAAAAAATCAATAAAATATATTTTAAAAATAATAATAATTAATTTTAGCCAGTTACCTTCATGCTGATTGTCTGGTGTTTGCACAATGTCATAGGAAGGGCACAGAGGCAGGAGTGAGGATAAATGGCACAAGGAGTTGTATAACTCTGAGCATGTCACCTAACACGGCTCTAAAGGGACCTCTGATTTCTTCCCCTGAAAAGAAAGAAGAGAGGAGAAGAGTAAAGAAAAGAAAGGATGTGGTAGAGGGACCTCCAGGGAGATGTGCCATCATCCAGAGGCCTGAACTATTCGACCTCTAGTGTACTGGCTCAGACTGTGGACTTGAACTGTGGTTCCCAGGTTTAAATCTCTCAGAGACCAGCTGTGAAGGGAGACAAGTAAATGGGAACACATATTTTAGTATGATCCATGCTATGGTAAAAGTGAGACAGGAAAACAATGGGGTCAGGGAAGGCTCTCTGGAGGAGGTGGTATCCGATTTGTGTCTTGAGAGATTTGAAAAGTTGGCCCAAGTATAAGACCTGTGCCTTCCAGCAGAGAAAACAGTCTGTGCCCAAGTGTGGGGAGGAATCAGGGTGGGACCAGCAAGAGATTCATGGTGCATGGAATAGGGGGCAGGTGACCTGGATTTTAAAATGAATCTGAAGAAGAAAGGGAACTAAGTGAGGTGATGATGTGTTAATTAACTCAATTGTGGTGATCATTTCTCAATGGACACTACTAAATTACATTGTGCATCTTTAAAAAATCATGCTGCACAATCTAAATATATACAATTTTTGTCAATCATTCCTCAATAAAGCTGGGAGGAAAAGAACTTGGAGCAATTTCAGAACAGAGGTTGTTCTACAGTAATCATAAGAGTCTCGTGTCAGGGAGCAGCCACCCCGTTCTGAGTGGCACCCACGGGACTGCAGGGATACATGGGTAGAACCTGCTGATGACAGAAGTCGGCCCAGCTGGGCCAGACCAGCCAAGCTAGGCACTGGCTGAGAACACCCACTGACTCCTCGTGTAGAGGGACAGACAGGGACCTCCTGAGCCCTCTCTGAGTGCTTGTCGTGTGTTCACCTATCATGCTTCAGCCAGGCAATGAGTAAACCATGACACGGTGCTCAATTCATGTGAGAAGCATGTGGGAAGGGAAGTGCTCTCTGTGTGATACTCGTGCTACGCTCTCTGCTCCTCTCATCTTTTTATAGGTGAGGAAATTGAAGACTAAAAATAAGCCAAGTCAACCAAGATCACAGTGATCTTATTAGGTCTTATTTTGGTGAGCTGTGGGAAGAAATGACAAAGAAAAAAGATGGACTAATCTTCTAAAATAGAGTTAAGCAACCTTTTTCTTAAAGCACCAGAAAGTAAATACTCAGGGTTAGGAGCCATACAGTCTCTGCCATTGCAGCAAAAGCAGCCATAGACAGTGAAAGAATGGTCATGGCTGTGTTCCTATAAAACTTTATTCACAAAACAGGCAATGACACTGAGATGGCTGTAACAATTTAAAAAAAGAAAAGCAAGGTTAGAAAGATGTGGAGAAATTTGAACCCTTGTACATTGCTGGTAGGAATGTAAAATGGTGCAGCTGCTGTGGAAAATGTTTTGGCACGTCCTCAAAAACCTGGACACAGAGTTACTATATGACCTTGTGCCGCACCAGCATGGCCAAGGGTGAACCTGAGAAAAGAGGGCGAAGGGTTGAGAAAAGACAAGAGAATGAAAGCTGGGTCTCGGTGGGATGCTGCTTCTCTGATGGAGAGACAGTGACAGCGCCCACAGCTGTGTCTTTATTTTATAGCCAGATTCCACGAGACAAAGTAAGGGTGTGGTCAAGATGTTTACAACGTTCTCGTGGGTTTCAGTCCTATTCAATTACATGCACCTGAACTCTATCAAGCCCACATCACTCAGGCATGTGGGGCCACATGTTCGGACCATAGGTTCAAGCTTACAACTATAGCTGTTGGCTATAATTGTGCTGGGAGGGCCCTGTCCTCCAAGGTGGGACTTACACGTGGCCATGAGAGGACTGTGCCCTCTCATTAGTCCGAGGCTTGAACCTGTCCAAACACTAGAGCCACTCTCCACATGATCTGACAATTTTACTCCTAGGTATGTACCTAAGAGAATGAAAACAGTGACTCAAACAAGTACATGTACCCACATGTTCATAGCAGCCTATTCACAACAGTCCAAAGGTAGATATAGCCCAGATGTCCATCTATCGATAAATAAGTTGTTGGATACATAGACAATAGAATAGTATTCAGCATAAAAAGGATGAAGTATGCCGAAACCGGTTTGGCTCAGTGGATAGAGCGTCGGCCTGCGAACTGAAAGGTCCCAGGTTTGATTCCGGTCAAGGGCATGTACCTGGGTTGCGGGCACATCCCCAGTGGGAGATGTGCAGGAGGCAGCTGATCGATGTTTCTCTCTCATCGATGTTTCTAACTTTCTATCTCTCTCCCTTCCTCTCTGTGAAAAATCAATAAAAAATATATTTAAAAAAAAAAAAAAAAAAGGATGAAGTATCCACACACACCACTAAGTGGATCAACCTCCATTGTGCTAAATGAAAGAAGCTAGACACGAAAGCCTACATATTGTATGATTTCTTTTATATGAAAGATCCAGAATAAATAAATCCATAGATAGAACACAGATTGGTGGATGCCAGGAGCTGCGGGAAAGAGGAAATAGAGAGAAATTGTTTCATGGGTACAGGGTTTTACTTTGGAATGATAAAGATGTTTGGATTGAGATAGAGGTGGTGGTTGCACAACACTGTGAATTTACTAAATGCCTCTGAATTATTCACGTCAAAACAACTAATTTTGTCATGTGAATTGCACTTCAATAAATCTTTTTTTAAAAGGACAACAAAGTGTATAGATATGGCCCATAGACTATATAATATCCCAGTTCCTGTTATAAAAGAGACAATATAATGGTTTAAAGAACAGGTTTTTTTTTGTTTTTGGGTTGTTTTTTTTTTGGCCAGGGAGGTTTGTTGTTATTATAATATCTATCTTGTCAAGGAACAGACATAAAAAAAATTTACAGGAGTAATATTCACAGCCAAGAATATTAACAAATGTGAAGATGCCTGCAAACCTAACCATGAGACTTTTGGACACAGTTTAGACTAAATATAAATCCATTGGCCCTAACCGGTTTGGCTCAGTGGATAGAGCATCTGCCTGCAGACTCAAGGGTCCCAGGTTCAATTCTGGTCAAGGGCATGTACCTTGGTTGCAGGCACATTCCCAGTGGGGAGTGTGCAGGAGGCAGCTGATCGATGTTTCGCTCTCATCGATGTTTCTAACTCTCTACCCCTCTTCCTTCCTCTCTGTAAAAAATCAAAAAAATATTTTAAAAAAATATAAATCCATTGAATCTTTTGGTAAAAAACGAGATTCAATGTTAAAGGGCTTTTTGCTATTTTTAGAGCTCACTGGACACCCCCATCCCAATTTTGGGAACAAAAATAAATATTTGGAGCTTTTTATCAACTTCCTGTTTCTAAAGAAGTATAACCTAGAAAAGACACATGTAAAATGTGCCAGAAGCTTTTGGAACATCAAAGAATTCCAAAGAAACTAGGGAATTAGTTCATTGTAAAAGAATCTGAAAGACTAGATAATTTTATTTAATAAACACACAGAATGACTCTTTCCCAAAGGAGATTTAAGGGATTTAATCAATTTTGGGTTCAGTGACCCCAAAGCCATGTCTAATCAGGCTTGAAAACAAACTGTGTGAAGATTTGTGTGCGATGGAAAGATGAGAAATTCTCACGTGAAACTGGACAACTTGGCCCGATTAGGCTCACTGCTATTTTAAATTAATTTTAACAGTTAGTAGGCATGAGAGAAAGAGGCTATTTTCAGAGAAGAAGGTAGAAAAGAAATGATGTCTGTGATCTGACTTGTGTCCAGACCAGCTTCCGCGGTGATGGAGATGCTATGGTGCCATTTCACCAGAGGACAAGCCCCTCTGTGGCTTTTGCTCAAAGAATGGTCATGTGTAATGTTACCCTAGGATCCATTTGGTCTTCAAAAGAGCCATTGAGACGAAGGCCTGCCTAACATTAGAATGGCTGTTCCTGAATGAGCACCTGCCTCCTAACCCAGATGCCTAGAGTCCTGCGGTGTCTCCTTCTCCTCCTGGACACACAGAAAGTCCTTAATTTACGTTTCCATGTGAGTGAGTCTAAGGCAATGCGTGTTTCCATTTAGTCAATTTTAACTAGATAACGAGTGCTGTTTCCTGTGTTCTCACGCTGGGGAGCAGATGGGAAAAGCGTATTTCTGGGCAGAAGCCTTCTTGGGGATCCTGAACGTTCACTTTCTAGGGGCTCCCAATTCTGCCCACGACTAAGGGTGGCCCAGGAAGTGCCAACACTGGCTGGGGGACTATGCATGAGACACTCAGAATGAAGGGCAGATACCACAGCATTTTAGGGTTCTTGACCATGGAAGATTCACTTAGCTCTGCCTTCACAGCTGGGAGGAAAGAGGGCTATTGGTGATTCTTATTTTCTTTATGCCTTGATGACTTTTCTGCAATGGGATGCATTATTAAAAATCAGTTATGCCGAACCGGTTTGGCTCAGAGGATGGAGCGTCGGTCTGCGGACTGGAGGGTCCTGGGTTCAATTCCGGTCAAGGGCATGTACCTTGGTTGTGGGCACATCCCCAGTGTGGGGCGTGCAGGAGGCAGCTGATCGATCTCTCTCATTGATGTTTCTGGCTCTCTATCCCTCTCCCTTCTTCTCTGTAAAAAATCAATAAAATATTTTTTAAAAAATCATTTAAAAAATTTAAAAATTGTGAAATTAGCCCTAGCTGGTTTGGGTGAGTGGATAGAGCATCGGACTGCGGATTGAAGGGTCCAGGGTTCGATTCTGGTCAAGGGCACATGCTGGGGTTTTGGGCTTGATCCCCAGTAGGGGATCATTGATGTTTCTTTCCCTCTGTCTTCCTTTCTGAAATCAATAATATATACATATATAATAAAAATATAAGCTTTAAAAATTGTGAAATTAAAAAAAATAGCTTTCTGTCTATAATTACTTTCACTGGCCCAAAACTCATCCAAATTTGCACTAAATTGCCACCATTCTGAAACTGCTTCATAAAATAATTGCAATGGGATCGATGTGTTTCTGATTTTGTTTTTTTCCCTATACAGCTATGGAGAGCTGGGAGGATCAGCTAGTCCGTCTCATGGGTGAGGACAGATTGCTACGCTTGGTGTGATTGAAAGAGACAGTTGGAATTGTTGGAATGTTCTGTCCCTGTGTGCGGAGACACAGTCTTAGAAATAGTTGTCCTTTTGTACCACTCCCCACATCCTGAAACAAAAATACCACAACTACTCTGTTCATTGTTCACAATCTGATCTCCCACATTTCATCGTGGAAGAATAGGAGAAAGGAGGGGATGGATAAATGTGGACCCCAGGGTACTGCGCAAGCATGGACTTCAAGGAGACACGGAAGGGAAGGAAAGGGGTTATTAAAATACTAGAGGCCTGGTGCACAACATTCGTGCACTGGGTGGGGAGGGGGATTGTTCCTCAACCCAGCCTGCACCCTCTCGCAGTCCAGGACCCCTCCAGGGATGTCTGCCTGCTGCAGAGGTGGGAGAGGCTCCCACCACTGCTGCTGCACTTGCTAGCCGTGAGCCTGGCTTCTGGCTGAGCAGCGCTCCTCTGTGGGAGTGCACTGACCACCAGGGGGCAACTCCTGCGTAGAGCATCTGCCCCCTGGTGGTCAGTGCACGTCATAGCGACCAGTCATTCCACTGTTCAGCGATTTGCATATTAGCCTTTTATTATATAGGATATCTAGTAAACATATATAAATATGACATATGTTAAATATATTTTTAAACACTCCTTTTCCTCCCTATCCGTGTCTCTCTGAAGCCCACGCTGATGCTATATCCTGGGGTCCGCATTCATCCATCCATTCGTATTATACTGAGGCTGCCTCACTGCCTTCCAGATCATAGGTATGTGCTATTTTACAAGTTGTCTGTGATCTTCAACGCCCATATTTTTTAAAATTTTTTCTTGCTATAAACATACATCTCTGGATCAGTATTCTAGTCTGGAGGAAGGTAGAAATATTTCACTGTCAAAGAAAGTTGCTAGGCCTGGCTTTTCTTTTGAGACTGTAATAAAGGGTCTAATCCCCAAACCAGAGCCACTTAGCCAGCCCCGCCCACCCTGCTGGCTCAGATGACTGAGTGAGTGGTTGGGAGCTCCACACGCCACAGGCCACAGGGCGATCGTGGTCTTGGACTCATCAGCTCAGAGTGCAGTTAGAATAATAATGATTCTCTCCTTTTAGATATTCATACATTGTGGCAAGATTATAATGTCAATGATCTAAGTTTCAAGTCTTCCATCAAGATGCTTTTTTGGGGGAGCAGGGTTTCCTCTTCTTTCCTGAGCAGTTAGAATCCTTGCCAATGCACTCCCCTATCCCATGCCCTCTTTTGCCCCCACAAGCTGTCTGAGACACATCAACTGCTTTAGTGGAACACATTCTTGTTTCTATTTACAAGCCTTCGAAAGTAAAGCATGTATCATGCAAGCAGTTCAGGTTTCTAGAGATGACCCACTGGAGCTCCATGGCATGTCACTGTTCTCATCTGGGTTTTGCATATTTGGAGTCTCACATCTTGCAACGAATGACTTTGATAAGCTGCCTGGGTCAACCAAGGGTTGGGACAGATGATCTTTTTTGTGCCCAGCCATCTGTCTCAGCCTGGCATCCTGGGAAGCTGCATGTTGGCGGAGTGCTCATGTCCTAACTCGTAACTTTGCAAGTTCAGATACTCAGTATCATCAGGTCCCCAGAGCGAATCAGGCTTTTGGAGTCCGATATCCAGAAACCAAACTCACAGAAGGCTGATGGATAAATGTACCTCAGAATGCGCTTATAAGGGTTAAATGAGAGAGTGGGTATAAGTCTGTTTGGCCCATAGAGTAAGTGTCCTGTAACTGTTGGCTTTTACTTTATCCCGTGACCCATCAAACCAGCAGTTCTCAACCTGAGGATTGACAACTGACAAAAAGGCTAAGCCACAAAGCTTTATTCTGGAGGGGCGGGGCCAGGCTGGAGTTAGGGGCGGGGCCAGACCTGAGGCTGGAGCTGGTCTGGGACGTAGGGGCGTGGCCTCGCTGTGTGTCTTCAACCAAAGGACCTGCCCGTGATGTGCAGGCAGAGCGGGAACTGAGGCGAGAGGCGCGTTGAACCTGATGGGAGCGGAGGGTGGACCTGAGGAGGGGAAGGTGTCCCAAGTGGAGCCACTTGGGTTCAGGTACGAGGCAGGCACTGGCGGGCCTGAAGCGAGTGGTGGCCTGGGAGCAGCGTGGCCGGGTCCTGAGGTGAGGCCAGCCGCTCAAGGAGAGGGCGGTGGGCGTGAGGCTAAAGCTGAGGTGAGCCCGCGGAGGCCATGAGGAGAGGGGCACAAGGTGAGGGGGGCACAGGGGCGTGAGGTGAGGGGGGCAGAGGCCGTGAGGAGAGGCCTCCGGGTGTGAGGAGTGAGGTGGCGCCGTGGCCGGGAACCCAGGTGAGGCGGCTTCAGGCGGCTCCCCTGTCGCTGGGACTTTTATGTCTCAGGAGCCACAGCCGCCCCCGGGCCCTCCTGTGGCTTCTGCGCGGAGCCGCTGGGTGTCACTGTCCGCAGCTTGAAGGACGGTCTCTGAGGAATGGAGACGCGTTTCAGCTGCAACAACATGGCCCCATGACGTGACTCGGTTGGTCCTGGACGCAAACAGTGTCGGCTGTGATCCCAGGTCCCGGCGGGTCCGGGTTTCTCCAGCTGCTCCCCTCCCGCTGAAATCAGTGAGCATTAAAGGGGTAAAAATATGTACATAGTTTTAGCTTCTGGATGTGAAGCTTTTATTTACCGTCCAAAGGTGGGACTACAGAGGACACAGCTGTGCATCGGGCACGTTGATGTTAAACTGGTGGGTAAGTTAAGAAAGAACCTGTGGCCCCCTATTTCTTCCTAAGGTTTCCATGGCGACGCCTGGTGTCAGGAGGGAGCATGAGCCCAATGGCCTCAGCCTCAGACCTTAAGGTGCAAACAGGAGCCTGCGGGCCCCCCACCTGCACACATCCCATTGGTTTGGGTTTTCGTATAAACACAACCTGCCGAGTGTGCTGAGCTTTTCCTAAATATCACCCTGCCTCACCTTTTCCAAAGTGTTTATATTCCAAAATTTGTATGTAAATTAATGGAACAGCATAGAAGTGTTAGTAAATGACCCCAAACCATCAGTAAATTGTGTAAGATACAAATGTCTCCATAGATCAGTTGCGTCAACACGCCTCGTAAAATAACTGATTTTGGGACACGGGACAAACAGTGGGTCACAGATAAAAGACAACCAGCAGGATTTTTCCTGACTTTAGAGGCAGGTGGACATCAGTGAGCCTTTCCTGTGGGACTACCACCAGGATGTGCAGCCGAGAGGGAATGGAGGCAAGAGGCCCCGTGAACCTGAGGGGAGCGGAGGTGTGGACCTGAGGAGAGGAAGGTGGCATAACTGGAGCCTACACGGGTTCAGGGTACATGGCAGGCAGCTGGTGGACCTGAGGCAAGTGGTGGCCTGGGAGCAGTGAGGCCGGTTCTGAGGTGAGAAGCGAGGGCTGTGGAGGACGTGCGGAGAGGCTGCCGGGTGAGAGGTGAGAGGTGTGAGGTGAGAGGTGAGAGGTGTGAGGTGAGAGGTGAGAGGTGTGAGGTGTGAGGTGAGAGGTGAGAGGTGTGAGGTGAGGTGTGAGGTATGAGGTGAGAGGTGAGAGGTGTGAGGTGAGGTGTGAGGTGTGAGGTGAGAGGTGTGAGGTGTGAGGTGTGAGGTGAGAGGTGAGAGGTGTGAGGTGAGAGGTGTGAGGTGAGAGGTGTGAGGAGTGAGGTGTGAGGTGAGAGGTGTGAGGTGAGAGGTTTGAGATGAGAGGTGTGAGGTGTGAGGTGAGAGGTGAGAGGTGAGAGGTGTGAGGTGAGGTGTGAGGTGAGAGGTGTGAGGTGTGAGGTGAGAGGTGGAAGTGTGAGGTGAGGTGTGAGGTGAGAGGTGTGAGGTGAGATGTGTGAGGTGTGAGGTGTGAGGTGAGAGGTGTGAGGTGAGATGTGTGAGGTGTGAGGCGAGGGGGGCAGAGGACGTGAGGAGAGGCCGCAGGGTGTGAGGTGTGAGGGCCACAGGGGAGGCAGCTCCAGGTGGCTCCCCTTTGTCGCTGCAACTTATTTCTCAGGAGCCACAGCCGCCCTTCCAGGCTCTCCTGTGGCTTCTTCTGTGCTGAGCCCTTTGTGTCTCGCTGTCCCCGGCTTCAGTGGATGTTCTCTCAGAAATGATGTGTTTTGCCATAACAACCTGTTCAGAGCCTGCCATGTGGCTCAGTTGGTTGCCACATTGTCCTGGACACAATGTTGTGGCTTTTATCCCAGGCGTGTCAGGGAGGTGACATATTGATGTTTCTCTATCAGATCGAGGCCTCTCTATCTCCTCTTTAATGTCAGGGAAGATGAAGGGGGAACCGTGAGCAGATCCTCACACACCTACAGCGGGTCCTCATGGCATCGGCTCCCAGAGGGTCATGTTCTCTGCAGGGAGTGCCCCGTCTCCTCTCTGAGCCTGTGGAGGCTGTGGTGTGGCGTCCAGTGACTGCCCCGCAGTGCAGCCCGGAAGCCCAGGAAGCCCAGGAAGTGGGCAGAGACACTGCCCGCTGCTCAGGTGGCACCGTGTCCCCGAGGCTGCTCCATGTGCCTCAGCAGACACATAGGGGCACCTCCATAGACCGGAGGCCTCTCCACAAACCATGAGGCAGAACGAGTGTCCGCCTGCAGAGGACCAGCGGGGGATGGCTCGTGTGGGAAATGGTGTGTGTTGTAGTTTATTGTGTGTTGTAATGTAGTGAGAGTTTGGGTTAGGAGTGGGGTTACTGAACATAGATTTATTCATGCTTTGCTTCATCTTATAGAGGAAATAAAGACATTGGGACTATTAGCAAACATGTCCTGTGGAACGTTAAAAAATTGTACTATGAGAAAGCGTATTTCTAGAAAGGTGTTTGTTCATGCATTTACCAATCTAAAGAATACTGGTATCACAGACAATTCACATTCCTTATGAAGGGGTCACCATTTTGCCACCTGATGCCGATACTTGGAATCTTGATCATAAGCTGTTTATCAAGAACAAGACTCAGAAAGAACCTTTGGCCCCGCCCCCTTTCCTGCCAAGAAAATGCTCTTCTTTGCTGCCTCCCTAGTGTGCATAGTAGGAATAGCATCTCCTAAAGCGCCTGCTCATGTCGTTTTGCAAGATTAGCTAAAGAAACATTTTTGGCCATAGCTAGTTTGGCTCAGTGGATAGAGCGTTGTTGGCCTGCAGACTGAATGATCCTGGGGTTTGATTCTGGTCAAGGGCACATGTCCTAGTTTTGGGCTCGATCCCCAGTGTGGGCCGTGCAGGAGACAGCTGATCATTGATTCTCTCTCATTATTGATGTTTGTAGCTCTCTCTCCCTTTCCCTTCCTCTCTGAAATCAATAAAAATATTTTTAACATAAATAAAGTAACATTTTTGATACTGAATGAATTTATCAGTGAAATTTGGAACAATCTACTAATTTAGCTCCTGGATGTAAAACTTTTATTTACCGTTCCAAAGATGGGAATAAAGAAGACCAAAGTTTTGCATTTTGCATGTTGATTTTAAACTGGTAGTTAAGAAGAAAGAATTTAAGAAATAAACTTTCTCCTAAGAGATTTCCATGGAGATACCTGGTTTTAGGAAGGGAACGTTATCCTAATTGCCTCAGCTTTAGAACTTAAGGCTCCAAACAGGAGCCTGCTGACCACCCCCACCCATACTTGTCCTATTGCTTTTGGTTTTTTTGTTTGTTTTTTTACAAACACAACCTGCCAAGTGTGCTGCGCTTTCCCTAAATATCACCTTGCCTCACCATTTCCCAAAATGTTTTATATACCAAATATTTAATCATTTTTTTTGCATATTTTGTATGTTAATTAATGGAGAAGCATAGAAGGTTTAGTAAATTATGCAAATCCATCATTAAATTTTGTATGATAAAGATGTCTCCTTAGATCAGTTGTGTTAACATGCCTCATAAAATAACTGGTTTTGGGACACGGGACAAACAGTGGGTCACAGATAAAGGACGACCAGCAGGATTTTTCCTGACTCGAGAGGCAGGTGGACATTAGTGAGCCTTTCCTGTGGGACCACTTTTCACGGGCACATCCTGCATGCTGAACACCAGCGTCTAGAGCAGGGGTGGGCAAACTACGGCCCGCAGGCCGGATCCGGCCCGTTTGAAATGAATAAAACTAAAAAAAAAAAAGACCGTACCCTTGTATGTAATGATGTTTACTTTGAATTTATATTAGTTCACACAAACACTCCATCCATGCTTTTGTTCCGGCCCTCCGGTCCAGTTTAAGAACCTGTTGTGGCCCTCGAATCAAAAAGTTTGCCCACCCCTGGTCTAGAGCACCGCTTCCCTGTTAGTCCACTGAGCTGCACGCTCCCATCCTGTAGTCTCTCTGGAGGCACAGCCAAGGCACTGAGGCTCGGTCTGTCAGCAATGAATGTTCTAAGCTATGAAACAGGGGGATTTGCCCTGGCCGGTGTAGCTCAGTGGTTAGAGTGTTGGCCTGCATCCTGAAGGGTCTTGGGCAGCAGTTCTCAACCTGTGGGTCGCGACCCCTTTGGGGGTCAAACAACCCTTTCACAGGGGTCGCCTAAGACCATCGGAAAACACATCTATAATTACATATTGTTTTTGTGATTAATCACTATGCTTTAATTATGTTCAATTTGTAACAATGAAATTGGGGGTCACCCCAACATGAGGAACTGTATTAAAAGGTCGTGGCATTAGGAAGATTGAGAACCACTGGTCTTGGGTTTGATTCCCAGTCAAGGGCATGTGTCTGGGTTGCCGGTTTGGTCCCCTGTGAGTATGGGAGGCAACCAATCAATGTGTCTCCTTCACATGGATGTTCCTCTCTTTCCCCCTCCTTCCCTCCCTCTCTCTCTGAAAGATCAATGAAGAAAATATCCTTGGTTGAGGATTAACCAAAAAAAGGGTGTGTGTGTGTGTGTGTGACTTTTGCAATTTACAGAATAAAGACCCCGAGAGGTCTGTTCTGTGTTGAAAAGAAAATAGCTTGTAAATGTTAGAACCAGGCTCAGGTAAATTCCAGGGACCCAAAGCGTAGGAGTTTCCTCTCAGAACTGCTGGGATTACACATAAAGAGGTGCATATTCCGAAAGGAGCCACTTTGGGCTAAACAATTAGAAAGAACTTCTAGTCTCTTTAGACTAAGAGACCAAGGTTGGTGAGCAAAGGAAAGACTTGTGTTGTCACCACAATAGTCTAGCTTATTGTTTATAAACTAGAGGCCTGGTGCACGGGATTTGTGCACTGTGTGTGTGTGTGTGTGTGTGTGTGTGTGTGTGTGTTTGTGTGTGTGTCCCTCAGCTTGGCCTGCGCCCTCTTGCAATCTGGGACCCCTCGGGTAGTGTCCCTAGGCCTGGCCTGTGATCAGTGCCTATTGGTGCTTTGCTTTCCTTTCCCTGGCTGCTGACAGCTTACCCTGGGCCCACTGCTGCCACTGCTTGCCATCTGTGCAGCGCTGCACCCCCCTTCCCCGCCTCCAGTGGCCTCTCTCTGCAGGTGACAGGCGTGGGGTGTGATGGCTTGGCTGGCCTGGGCCTCCCCCTACAGGGCGATTGCTGGCTGGCCCCGCACATCTACCACAGTGTTGCTGGCTGGTGGCCCGGGCCTCCCTCTTTGGGGTAATCAATCATGGAGCCCCCCCATTGATCGTCCCACAGAGGGTGGCCTGGGCCTCCCTCTGTGGGGTGATTGTGGGGCAATTGCGGAGCCCTCCGACCAATGGCATCGCACTAACCTTGGCTGGCCTGGCGCCAGTGTGTGTCATAGCATGGTTGTCCGGAAGGTCGTCCAGATGGTTGTTCTGCTGTTCGGTTGTTCATTTGTTTTGCATTTTATGGTTTTATTATTATAGATTATTCCATGTTTTCCTCTAGAACATTTTTTCCTAAAATGAAAATGCCTTTGTTGCAGTTTACTTAAATAATGCAGAAAAAATAAAATTAATTCAAAATTTTACCCCAAGAGTAAAAAAACCTGCTATGATTTTAAGTATATTCCCCTTCAGACATCTATACATGCACACATTTCCTTTGTTCTGTTTTCTCTTGATTTATTTTACTGTTTTAGGTATATACATATATTGATTTCAGAGAGGAAGGGAGAAAGAGAGAGAGATAGAAACATCAATGATGAGATAGAATCAAGGATCGGCTGCCTCCGCATGCCCCCCACTGGGGATGGAGTCCACAACCTGGGCATGTGCCTTGGGATTAAACTGTGACCTCCTGGTTCACAGGTCAGTGCTCAACCACTGAGCTGCACCAGACAGGCTAGGTTCCTAATATGGATGCAAAACATGTAAAATTTCAGCTTTTATTCCTAATATGTGCATATATGAGTGCACATTTTTTTATCATAAGTTTTGGTATGAACTATTATCATTCAGTTGAATTTATTTTCTAACTCAAATTGTGATGTATTTTGTGGGTTATTTAGAAGTGTATTTCATATCTTGTAAATGTTAGGAGTTTATAGGTGCCTTCTGTTCCTGATTTCTAGATGAACTGCAATGACATCAAGAAACATACTGTATATGATTTCAGTTCTTTGAAGTTTATTGAAACTTGCTTCATAGCACTGCATGGTCACATAAACTATAATTGAAGTGTGCTCCTCTGCTGCCACCTCGTGTGCAACTTTGGAATAACACCTTCATGCCTTTCAGCAGGAAAAGTTGGGTAGTGTTTTCTCTGAATGTGGAATAGTTTGCTACTCAGGTTGTTGAAGTTTTTTACATCTTTACTGAGGTCTTTGTGTGAGGCTATTGGTTCTGAAAGAGGTATGCTCTGTTTCTGAGGGAGAGAGGTGTGTTAAATGTATTATTATTATAATTTTATTATTATAAAAGTATTTAGTTTCCCTTGTAGCTCTGTTCTGTGTACTTTGATTTCATGTTATGAAGTGCTTGTGAATGTGGATCTTCCTGGTAAAATAAAGTTATTGATCTGAAGTGCTCTTTATTTATATTGATGCTTTTTGTCTTTAGGTCTTGTGTGTTGTCATATAATTTTCATTTGGTTTATGTTTGCTTAATGTATCTTTTTCAATTCTTTCACGTTTGATCTCTTTGTACCCTTATGTTTTAGGTAGCTTTCAGTTTTTTATACTCGTTATGAGTGAAATTGGTTGATTTTGTTTCAATATTTTTTTCCCATTCAGTTGTTCCAACACCATTTCCCAGTGGTCTAAGGAGATATTTTTATTACATCAAATTTCCATGTGTATTTTAGTCTATTACTGGACTTTGTATTCTGTTCCATCAACTTTTCTTTTCTCAGGACATTACCCAAATTTTTAAATTACTGTAGCTTTATAACACAATACATTTTCCTGTCTGGTCAGTGCAGCTTTTAATCATTCGTTTGCTTTTTCAGAAGTTTCCTTTATTATTTTCAAATATATGTTTATTGATTTCAGATATGAAGGGAGAGGGAGGGAGAGAGAGAGAGAGATAGAAATATTAATGATGAGAGAGAATCATCGATCGGCTGCCTCCTGCACACACCCCACTGGGGATCGAGCCCACAACCTGGGCATGTGTCCTGACTGGGAATCCAACATGACATCCTGGTTCATGGATTGACGCTCAAACCACTGAGTCACACTGTCCAGGCTCCCAGGATTTCCTTGATACTCATATCTTACCCCTTCTCTCCATCCTATAGTTTTTGAGATCACCTAACGAAAATTAACATGCCAGATATCCTGCACTCTTCCTAAATATCACCCATTTCACCTCCACAATCTGAGACCGTGGTCCCCCATTTTCCAACATTTCCTGTTTCTAATATTACCTTACTAGAGTCCCAGTGCATGCAATTCATGCATGGGTAGGGTCCCTAGTGGCTGCTGGCTGCCAGCCGGGGCGCTTCCCTTCCCCCAGCTGCCTGCCGCTGCCAGCCCTGACCCCTGGTTGAACTCCTGGTCCAACTACCAGTTGAATTCCCAGTTGAGGGCACTATTTGCATATTAGGCTTTTATTAGATAGGATTGTCTTTGGCATTCATTTGTATGTGAGTTTTCCTTGTGCATGTATTTGATGTAGTGCATCTCTTGTCAATTTGATCATGCTAACTTGGTTATTAGCCCAGGTGTTAGAATTACGAGGTATGAGGCAAATAATTACTTTGTATTTATTTATTTATTTATTTATTTTTCTTTTTTTAAAAAAATATATTTTATTGCTTTTTTTACAGAGAGGAAGGGAGAGGGATAGAGAGTTAGAAACATCGATGAGAGAGAAACATCGACCAGCTGCCTCCTGCACACCCCCCACTGGGGATGTGCCTGCAACCAAGGTATATGCCCTTGACTGGACTCGAACCCAGGACCCTTCAGTCCGCAGGCTGATGCTCTATCCACTGAGCCAAACCGGTCAGGGCTATTTATTTTTTTAAAAAATATATTTTATTGATTTTTTACAGAGAGGAAGGGAGAGAGATAGAGAGTTAGAAACATCGATGAGAGAGAAACATCGATCAGCTGCCTCCTGCACACTCCCCACTGGGGATGTGCCCGCAACCAAGGTACATGCACTTTATTGTAATTGAACCCGGAACACTTGAGTCTGCAGGTCGACACTCTATCTACTGAGTCAAACCGATTAGGGCAATAATTACTTTTTAAATCTCCCACAGTTTTGAAGAGCTGGCCTTGTGAAATTATCGGCTGGGACACGGTTAACTTCTCACACTGCTGCAGCCAAGAGATCATGGACACCTGCCAGCAAAGGTAAGCATTATTATTTTTTCATTCTGTTAGCCTTATGTGTGTGGCACTGCAGGATTTGGTAGAATTTTGAAGTTCAGGAATTATTTTTTTCTCTTATACATTGACATTGGCATGAAAAGAAAGTATGTGTGAAACTAGCTGCTTGGACTTAGAATGACATGGGTTCTCTTTATTGAATCAAGGGTTTTTGTACAACGTGAGAATCTGGTTCAATTCATGCATCTGGCATCTGGCAACTGAGGTCTGGAGTCTGTCTCCAACTCCGGATTGTGGCTAATGCGTCTTAGTCATAGATCCCTGCTATATGTCCAGGGTCTCTGGTTTTAGGTCAAATATGTATTTGGGTGTGTGTCTGGGGTTTTGGGTCTCTTTGGGTATGGCTTTGTGTCCTGGGTTCTGTGTGGAGTCTGAGTGCAGCTATAGATTCGTATTCTGGTGTATGGTATCTGATCTTAAGAATCAGCTGTCAATCTCTGGCATCTGGTTTCTGGCTTTTGTGCTGCATAGTATGCTTGAGTCAGGGGAATCGCTTCGAGTTTGAGTCCTAGGGCCGGGTGTCCAGGTTTTGGTTTATGGTCTGCTGTAGGATCCCCATTCTGGAGTCCAGGGTGTGTGTCTGGGGTCCTGATTATGGCTCTGACATCTAATGTCTGTCCACTGATGGTCATGGCGTTGAATTCAACACTAATAAGAGTTCCCAAGTTTATAGAGTTGTGGCTGGTTATGAAAAAGCTAGGAAAAGTCCTTGGCAAGTGGAATGGAAAATCTGAGACTCTAACAGGGCCTAGTAATTTATAGGCACAACTAATAAATTATAAAAATGTATCTTCCCTAACCTAGGATGCTTAGAAGCAAATGGGGTACACGTTCCAGACCATGTCTGAGCAGATCCACCTTGGTTCAGATCCCTTTCCAGTGACATTTTTTAAGGTGAAACTGATCAGAGAATGAGTCTTATCACTGTTTCTGCTCTTTGTAATGCATCAGCATAGCAAAGGACAGACTTGGAGATTTGATAAATATTCTATTGAGATATTCCATTGAGACCTTCCCTAAAATTGTCACCTTTAAAAACCAGGTCAAACCTTGCCCTGGTCAGTTTGACTCAGTGGATAGAGCATCAGCTTGTGGACTGAAGGGTCCCAGGTTTGATTCTGGTCAAGGGCCCTGGTTGGGACTTGTGCAGGAGGCAACCAATCAATGTGTTTCTCTCACATAGATATTTCTCTCTGTTCTGTTTTTCCCTCTCTCTTCCATTCTCTCTAGAAAGCAATGAAAAAATATCCTTGGGTGAGGACTAAAAAACAAAACAAAACAAGTAAAACCTTTGCCCTACCCATTGTGACTGACTTGGTTGAGTATCGTCCCATGCATCAAAAGGTCACCTGTTCAATTCCAGGTCTGGATACATGCCCAGGTGGTGGGTTCAACAAAAGGCAACTGATTGATATACCTCTCACATGGATGTTTCTCTCTTTTCCCCTCTGTTTTCCTATCTCTGAAATCAATAAAACTGTATTTAAAAACCCAAATAAATAAAACAGGTAAAACCCTTAAAACAAAGGTGTGTGTTGTTCCTCACTACTATGTCTTTCCTTTTCTTATTTCCTGTTTTTACTTTGTTTCTCCTAAGCTCTAAAGGTCCCAGTCCCTGTGAGTCTTGCAATGGGGGAGCAGTGGGCAGCGGCACCTCGTCTGGGCTAGCTCCCTGAACCTGTCTCCAAGGGCCCCTTGATCTTGTCTCTTCTATTTTAATTCCTTCCTTTGTTTCACTCATTGGATGAAAACAGGCCACTTGCTAACCTGACAAGGTTAAAGGTTATCAGAACCAGGCTATACGGCGAGACAGGAAAAATGGGCGCCTGGTTTTTAAATTTGGCTTTTCCATTTGAATTGTTTTCTGAGAGTTTGAACAAATGCCTTTGCTGTGTAAATGAGAGCTGAACTAGTTCAGCTCCTAAGATAAGGGGCACGTCCTCTCTCCAGCCTGAATTTCTCATGCTCTTAGGAAACTAAAAATCTTGGTGGAGGTGTCAGAGGTCATTCCTCATGACTTGTAAGGGCTCCACAGGGAACCTCCAACTCAGCTCTAATGAAGAAATTGACTCATCGAGGGACGCACATATAAAGGTTGGTCACCTAGTGCTCCCAGTCCTCACGGCTGTATTAGACAGCTGAGGAGAGAAACCGAGGCACAGAAGAGGGTTGAATACCACTCAAGGGCCTCGAAGAGCTCAACCTATAAGCTGCACACTTTGACCCACTACTTAGCTGCCCTAGAGAATTTTCTCAGACTGCCAATGTTCAAAAAACACCACTACAATTTACATGGGAAATTGTGCCTCCCAGACTGGAAACTCCCAGACCCCAGCCTTCAATGATACTCCTGATAGGAATCCTTTTACTGGCAAGCACTTTACAGAAATAAGGTGATTTCACTAGAAATCTCATCTTAAAATGGCCATAATGCAGGGATCTTTGGGTGCCTAAATTAAAAAAAAAAAATTAATACAAGTCCATGTAGGCAATAATGGTTGCTTAATTTTTCATTATCATTGAAAATTTAGCTTTGCAAACACTAAAAATTCTCAGACATTAAATTACTGTAAATTAAAAAAATATGAAATATGGACATGCATCCCTGGCCGTAATTGGTCAGTGGTTAGAGCATCGTCCTATGCACCAGAGGCTTGCAGGTTTGATTCACAGACAAGGGTACTTACCTGGGTTGCAGGTCTGATCCCATCCCCAGTTAGGGCACGTGTGGGAGGCAACCAGTAGATGTGTCTCTGTCACGTTGATGTTTCCCTCTCTCCTGCCTATTTCTCTCTCTTCTGCCCTTCCTCACTCCTCCCTTCCACTCTCTAAAAATCAATGGGAAAAATATTCTCACTCCTGGTGAGGATTAAGAAAATATGAAAATACATATTTAAGGAAAAAAGGTGAGTTACTCTTTTTTAAAAAATTAACTCTTTATTGTTCAGATTATTACATTTGTTCCTCTTTTTTCCCCCCATAACTCCCCTCCTCCCAGTTCCCACCTCACCCTCCGCCCTCACTCCCCACCCATTGTCCTCATCCATAGGTGCACGATTTTTGTCCAGTCTCTTCCCGCATCTCCCACACCCCTTTTCCCCCGAAGAATAGTCAGTCCATTCCCTTTCTATGCCCCTGATTCTATTATAATCATCAGTTCATTCTGTTCATCAGATGATTTATTCACTTGATTCTTAGATTCACTTGTTGATAGATGCATATTTGTTGTTCATAATTTGTATCTTTACCTTTTTCTTCTTCTTCCTCTTCGTAAAGGATACCTTTCAGCATTTCATCTAATACTGGTTTGGTGGTGATGAACTCCTTTAGCTTTTCCTTATCTGTGAAGCTCTTTATCTGACCTTCAATTCTGAATGATAGCTTTGCTGGATAAAGTAATCTTGGTTGTAGGTTCTTGGCATTCATCACTTTGAATATTTCTTGCCACTCCCTTCTGGCCTGCAAAGTTTCTGTTGAGAAATCAGCTGACAGTCGTATGGGTACTCCCTTGTAGGTAACTGAGTTTCTGTCTCTTGCTGCTTTTAAGATTCTCTCTTTGTCTTTTGCTCTTGGCATTTTAATGATGATGTGTCTTGGTGTGGTCCTCTTTGGATTCCTTTTGTTTGGGGTTCTCTGTGCTTCCTGGACTTGTAAGTCTACTTCTTTCACCAGGTAGGGGAAGTTTTCTGTCATTATTTCTTCAAAAAGGTTTTCAATATCTTGCTCTCTCATCTTCTGGCATCCCTATAATTTGGATGTTGGTATGCTTGAAGCTGTCCCAGAGGCTCCTTACACTATCTTCGTATTTTCGGATTCTTTTTTCATTTTGGTTTTCCGGTTGGGTGTTTTTTGCTTCTTTGCATTTTAAATCTTTGACTTGATTCTTGCGCTCCTCTGGTCTGCTGTTGGGTGTCTGTACAATATTCTTTATTTCAGTCAGTGTATGCTTAATTTCTAGTTGGTTCTTTATCACAACATCGAGGGTCTCATTAGATTTCTTGAGGATCTCACTATATTTATTGGCGGTCTCACCAGTCTTTTTGAGGGCCTTACTAAGTTTATTGGCGGCTTCTAGACTGTTCTTGAGAGACCTTAAAAGTGTGGTTTTGAGCTCTGTATCCTCCATTTCTGTCAGTTGTGTCCTTTTTCTTTGTCTCCGCATTTTTTATGCTTTCTTGGTGCACCCTCTTGTGGTCTTTGTGCGCTGTCTTGTAGTTAAGCCTTGATTGTTGTAGGTAATACTTGGGGGGGGGGGGGCGCTGGAAGGATTTGACCTCCAGGCCAACTGACTGTGAGAATGAGCTGTGTCTGCAATGGGAGAACTTCTGTCCTCTAGGGAGGTGCTAATCTAGCCTTTGCCTAAGGGTATTCCGAAAATGCCTCTGTGCAAGGCTTGGGCAGGGCGGGTCCCAGGGAATCAACAGGGCGGTCAGAGCGAGCAGTTATGGCTGCTCTCAGTCCCGTCCCCAGAGGCTCTGCTTCTCAGAGTCCCAGCAACCGCTGCAAACCTTGGAGAGAAAGCTGCCCTCGAGTTCCGACCGATGCCAGACAGTCCCGCTTCTCCCGTTTGAGTCTGGGTCCCCAGAGACTCGCCCGGAACTGGAGCTCAGAGCCTGAGACTCCCTCCGGATTGAAACAGACAGGCCCGCTCCGCAAGCACCTCCACACCTTTGTATTTTACTTCAGCACCGCGCCTCCTCTGAGTCTCGGTATGCTTTTCTCTTTCCTTCTAGTTGTAGAATTTCCCCTCAGCCAGCCTTCCTGTGGTTCTGGGTGATGTCCGTTCCGTCTTTTAGTTGTATTTTTGAAGTGGTTGTGCGAGGCAGCAATCTCCGGTGTTTACCTATCAGGTGAGTTACTCTTGAATTCTGTGGCTGCCAGCTTCATCCCTGGGCCCAGCCCGGGGAGCTTGGCCTGAGCATGGGGGAGCCATTTTTTGTAATGGAAATGTGTTAGTAGCAGTAGAAAAAGATTGTGCTGAATGGCTTGTTACAGAAACAATGTTTTTATTTAGGTAGTAAGTTATTTGTATTATTTTAGAAAGGAAGTGAGAGAGAGGGCGGGCGGGAAGGAGGGAAGGAGGGAGGGAGAGAGAGAAATATCTGTGCTGAGAGAGAATCCTTGATGCTAGAGAATTCCCTGAAGTCACTGTTCTGGCTGTGGGCTGTGCACCCCCTGCAGCCCTTTGAAGGGGCATCCTGGAGACGGGTGCCCTGAGGTTCCCTGTGAGATGACTTTCTGACCGTGTCAAAGCTGCTGATTTTGTGTTTGAAATCTGCTGAGGAAAGAGAAGCAATCTTTGTTGAAAGTGAAAGGCTTGTACTGTTTTTTTTTTTCTTCCACTCACTCCTTGTGCGAATATGACGCTACAGAAATAAGATTTTTTAAAAAACCACAGGCATTCCGAATGAAAAGATGTTCCTTGGAATGGAAGTCTGGAGGGAGGAGAGCATCCTAGTCTTGTAAACCTCCTCCCAGGAAGGTGGGAACCCATGTGTGTCTGCCTGTGTTGGTGAGAGGATTGCATTTGGAAAGGCCTGTCCCTGCTTGTGCAGCAGGTGGAGCCAAGACCTAGCTGAGGAGGAATGTTTGTGTCTTTGTGCTGGAGAGATTTGCTTGTCATCCCTGCACGATGTGAGGCTACTGAGTGGGCACTGAGGGCAGAGGTGCCCCTTGGTAGCGGCTTTATAAAGCGGGGGAGGGTGATCCCGTGGCTACGTCCTTTTGGTACTGGAACCTGCATTTTTTTTCCGCCGGAATTGCAGAATGAATTCCCGGATACAAAGTGTTGTAGTAAGTGTGGAGATGTGTTGAAGACGAAGTGCAGGCTGCCACGTAAGGAGGGGGAAAAGGGTCCCACTGGGTTCCTTTCCGTATGTCCTGTCAAGGGTGCAGATTGTGGTGCCTGCTATTCCCTCTGCTGGGTCCATATTCCCCTTGGAGTTGGTTAGTCCAGTAAGTTCTGGGCTCCAAGGTTGACCCTCCCATGGGCCCAGTGAGGTTGTCCCTCCTCCTTCCCTGTGAGCTTTCTTCTTTTGCACCTGAATGCAGGGCTTCCTTGTCTTTCTTTTGTAAATATTGACCTTTGTGGGGTATTTGCATTTCGTTTGTGCTATGCAAAATGCAAGTGTTGGTGCTCCCTGTGTTATGGAGATATGAGCGCCCCTGGCTTGGTTGTGTTGTGGCCATGTCCCTTCTCCCAGTGTGTGCCCCTGTCTTTTTTCCATGGAGCCCAATTGTCCCAAATGCTTAAGGCTGGCTCTATCCCCCGCCTGAAATTGCTGCTTGACTGTGACAGTGTCCCAGCTTAGCTGGTGCTAAGGGAAAAGGTGTCTTCCTATTTGTCATGTGCCCTGAGGCCCGCGGTCCTCCTGTCCATTGTGCTGTGTTTTTTTTGCTCCCCCTAGGCAAGTGTGTTGGAAGCTGTTATGCCCAGATTTCAAGATCCCCAAGGAAACCACACGAGGGAACTAGCCAGTCCGATGCAAAAGCAGAGGGTCCTTTATTGAGCTAGCTAATTCGACCCTGCCTCCTGGCCTACACAGCGACCCAGAACCAGAGTGCCCCACCGTGGGAAAAACAGGGTTTTAATAGGGGGTGGTGTGAGGGGAGGGGAGCTGACTGTGGGCCCTGCCGATTGGCCAGGCGCCAGTCGGGTCTTCTTACACAGGATGTGGTCATCTCTATGGCGCACACGTCCCTTGATTGTCATTGGTTA
This sequence comes from Myotis nattereri, assembly GCF_964212035.1. NCBI lineage: Eukaryota > Metazoa > Chordata > Mammalia > Chiroptera > Vespertilionidae > Myotis > Myotis nattereri. Next base: position 94,641,113 of record NC_138083.1, read on the forward strand.
GTTTAAAGAAATCCCGGTCATGGCCAGCAAGGGCCTGGGCTTCGGGGAAGAAGGCACTCTCCTGAGCACATGGTGGCTGCCCCAACATGGAGGGTATGGGGCAAGATGGAGGGCATAGCCCTTGCCCTTTCAGAAACGAGGCCAGCAGTCCCCAATGTTGTGAGGAGCCCCTTCTGTGGAGGTTTTGTTTGTAGATGGGCCATGCAATTGTGTGATGTGTAAGGTGTCAGAGGCTTGGTGTGTGAGTGATGGAGAAGATGATGGGATTTTGTATGTGAAGCATGTGAAGGTGTTTTCCTGGGAGGATGGATAGCGTTGGGTGGTGAGGTCCCTTGGCCATGTGAGGAGGGAGGGTCGGTGGCCTCCCCCCTCCACCCCTCGCTGTGCCCCTGTGTCCGTGCAGGCTTGACTTTGTGAGCCCACGCCTGCCCAGGTGTTTGAGCATCTTGGGTGAGTACCTCTGATGGGGTGGGTTGTGGATGTAAGCTTTGTGCAATGAATTGGTCGCTGCCATCGGAAAAGCTGGCATCCCCCACGGCCAATCCCCCTCCTACCCTGGATGTGGTTTGAATGTGTGGACAAAAGGGGCTACATGCTGACCTGACAAGCTCAGGGGAGGCCTGCATGGCATTCTTGCAAACTCAGAGACCTAAAGTCACCACAAAGGATGGTCTGAAATTAAACTTTAACTTAAAGCGGTTATGGTGGGCAGTTACGTCCTAGGCCAGTATCTTCCCTGACAAGGTCAACCTTTACCTTCACTGAGCCTATGTGTCTTTTTGCATCTATGATAACATACTCTTGAAATGTCTGGGTCACTTGTGACTTCCCTGTATCTGGAGCCCCTGGGGCACAACCAAATGTGCTCGGCCCCAGGACAGAGACCACCAATTCCTTCATCATATGTTAATTGTTCCTACACCCACCTAGGTATTGATAGATCCTCCCTTCCCCCAACTGGTGGGCGGGGTATGATGTAACCTGCAGCCCAGAAATACCTGAGTGACTAACCAGGTACCTTATATGGACTATACATTGGACCACCAATCCACACCTGCCAAATACCCTAAGCCCTTGTCCTATATGGACAATACAGTAAACCACCAATCAGTGTGCGCCGAGTACACTAAGCCCCCCCACCCCTTCCCATTCCTCCCCTCAAAAGGCGTGCCCACCCCTGCACGTGTTGCTGTCTTCCCCTTGTGAGGCAGCCCGGCAGGTGCTTCTCCTCTAATAAAGCCTGTAGTCCTGGTTTTAGGCCTCCGTCTGATCTTTCAGGTATGTGTCCATCATTTTACTTTTTATCCAGTCCCAGGGGTTCCCCTACTTTGCTTTCTCCCTCTTCCTTAATCTATCACCAATGAATTTCATATAACCCACCTATGTCCCTCCTTTGATTGCAAATGTATAAATACAAATGTAACCCCACCATTCTCCAGAGCATTATCTCATTTCATTGAGGTTCTGCTCCCTGGCCTATGTCGACAGTTTGGCTCAAATAAACTCACAAAAATTCTTTACAGGTTTCAATGGTTTTTTATGTTAACAAATCCCAGGATTGAGTGTTGAGCTTGAGTCCATGATGCCATGGAAGTGTGTTGAAGAGTTTGTAGTAGGAGAAAGCAGGTGGGACGCTTGTGGTCTGTTGATTCTTGGATGTGTTGAATGTACTGTTTCCAGGTTTGCATGAGTCACTCAGGGAAGTGCTGCGCTGTGGCCTCAGCTAGGGAAGAGAGCAGAAGTCCCTAGTCTGGATGGCCTGAAAAGCCAACCCTTGAATTGGAAAGGAGTTTGTAGTAGTTGGTCCTGTTCTTGGGCAATCTCTTCCCTGATAAAGATTCATTTGCATGCAGATGCAGGCTTTTGTTCTTTTGTGTATGAGATGAGCTAGTTGTGAAATGTCCTTGTCCCTTTGAAGTTCTGTTTCTCCATTCCCCTCAGGGTGCAGCCCTGTCACCCTGGCTCATAGCAGAAGTGCCTGTGTTCTTGTGGTTGTGTGAGTGGTTGCATATGAAGTGTCCTGCACTCAGCTCAATAGTTTTTCTTTTTTGTCTAACCCCAGAGGTTTCCTCTGCTTTGGTTTGTCCCTACTCCCCCATCTATCGGCCGTGGGTTTCAAGCCATCCATTGACCTCTCCTGCGGTTATTTTCAATGCATAAAACAACTTTGGAAACCACTATTTTGGAGCTCTCTCTCTCTCTCTCTCTCTCTCTCTCTCTCTCCCTCCCTCCCTCCCTCCCTCCCTCCCCCTTCCCCCTCCCCCTCCCCCCTCCCCCCCTGATATTGTGCTTCCTGGCATTTTTGTGTCATCCTGGCGGCAAAGCTAAATGTTATCCCTGGAGGTTTCTGTTAGGTCGGAGAGAGCCCAGGTTCGGATGCATGCAGGCATGTGATGAGATAATGGACTTCCCCTGGAATTTCTCACAGATCAACGTGCCAGACACAGATACCAGCTTCTTCTCCCTGAATTCACATACCCCCACACAGATAAGATAAGAACTTAGTCCTGAATATTCCGCCCACTCCCCTGCAGCTGAGACTTTCTCAGTTGAATGTCATGATGATCCCTGCGGTGCAGACTTCCTCAGTTCAGGCCCCGCCCTCACCAAACACCTGAATAAAAAGATCCTCCTCCCTCCCTGGAGGTGCGACTAAACTTCTCCTTTTTCTTTCTGATTCACTCGGTTCTCTTTGTTCTCTTCGCCGCTTTTCTGGGCCACCTCACAGTTTCAGGAGAGACATTTATTGAAGGAGCAGCGCTGCTGGATCGGGATTCCCCAATCGAAATCTTGAAGACACGATGCCATGAGATTGTCCCATGTCTATATTCCTAGGTTTGTTTGTTTTCTGTCTGTTTGCTAACTCGCAGGCTTTTGTGGCGGGCCTCCCAGTCACAGTCCCTCCTGAGTCCTATGCCATGGGGAAGGTAGATTGCATGTCAATGTGTGTTCTGGGTACTGCCTCCAGAGAAGTTGTTGATTTGTTTGGAGAGAGCAAGGCCAGCATTGGGCTCTAAATTCATTGAGACTAGTTGTCAGGATTTGGAAGGAGACAGTGCCTGTGGGTATTTGAAAGGGATGTTCATGGTCGTCCTGGGAAGGAAGGAAGGGGCGTAGTAGGTTTGTTAGGACAAAGCTAAGGTTTGTGGTGCAGAAGGTTTGTGTTTGGGGCATGACTGTGCTCTTGTGGAGGCTCATTGCTGTTGTTGAGATCCGCAAGAGGTCAGTGTTGGGTCGTAAGGGGTTCCAGGAGCTGATGCATGCCTCTGCAAGGCAGATAGATGGTGAGGCAGAGACTGGGCCCTTCCTGGAATTCCTAAGAGGTCAGCTACCGGACAGATGGCGACATAGACTCCTTCCTGGAAACCGTGACGACCCCCGTGGTGGGGACTCGCCCAGGTCATGCTCCCCTGCCCTCCATGAACAGCTGCCTAAAAAAATGCCCCTACTCCCTCTCAGCGCGACTCCATTGTCCTACCCCAGGATCTCTGGACCTTGTTCGGGAGCACAGAATCCATTCTCCTCCTTCCATGTGCCAACTCTTTGGCTCAGTTTCCTGCGCCGCGACCCTCACAGTCAGTTTGCCTAGAACCCCCCTTTCCCTCAGTGTTCCTTGTGCATGTGCTTGAGATATTTTCCTGGTTTTGTTGTGGTTGTGTGTTTTCCTTATTCGTTGTATGCATTCATAGCAGAATTGTCTTATGAGATTTGTTTTGTGGTAAGATAGTTTGTTAGAGTGTGTGGTTTGTGTTTGCTGGTTGATGAAGCTTTCATTGTCGTGCATCCCTGAACCCTAAAGTAATGTCCAAGAGGTGCTTCTTTTTGTTATGAGGGAGGGCAGAGGCGATGTGGTGGTGGGGGTGAGAGGCGGGGCTGTCCCAAAGGAGTTGGCCATTGTCTTCCCGAGGCAAAGTGGAGGTAGTTCCTGAGCTGAGAAGGTTCTCGAAGTCGTCAGTGCACACGTAAGGCGAGCAGCCCTATGGCAGGCAGTGGAAAGTTTGTGCATGTTTGCTGACGATGTAAGGGAGACAGACAGCTGGTATGTGAAGATGTAAGTTTTTTGACTACATTTTCTATGGTGTTTCCTATTCTGGGGGAAGGAAATGAGTCCCCTCTATGTGTCGTCTGTGGGTTTGTTGTGCAGCCACTGTAGTGTCCATTTCAGCATAAGGCAGTTGTTTCTAAGGGAAAAACCAAAAGGGGAAATTCAGGAAGAGGGTAGTTTAGAGATTTGGCAAAGAATTGTGTGTGCAAGGTCTTTCTTCTTGCTATGCAAGCGCTGGAGTTCCCTAGGGAGATAGCAGCTGTTTGAGTGATCCGTCGTGGACTTGTGGAGGTGGTTGTGAGTATGACAGCCCTGTGTTGGGTGTTGTGCAGGCATGTGAGGCTCCCTTACCCCTTGCCCCCGAACAGTGTGTGTTGTGTGCTTTGGGTTCCTTCTCACTGTCTGTGGTGAAGGCTGCTGTGCAAATGTGTGTTGATTCTTTTTTTCAGGTCATTTATCGAACGTGGAAGTCCCTATTTGGCCATCGATGGGAGGTCGTTGTTCCTTGGAGCTTCCCTGCGAGGTGAACCAGAGTGTCTTTGGGTGGCTGTGTTTATGCCATCAAGAGGTAAGAAGGTGGGATGGTACTGAATGATGAGAGTTTGTTCAAATGATATCAGGTGCAGAGAGCAGGTGTGTTTGCTTAGATGGCAGTGTACTGTTGTAGGGGAGTGGAGTGTGAGAATAAGCCTGCCAGATTACCGAGTGAGGAACAGAAAGTGTGAAAGCTCAGGCCATGAGGATGTTTTGTGTTTTTCTGAGAAAGGCTGTGTCTTGTAGTGTTGTTCCTGAGTGAGTCCAATCCTGTGTATGTGCTTATTGGTTTGCACATATCCAACGTTGACCCCCTGAAGCACTGTCATTCCTTTTTTAGGTGAAAAAGAAGGTATGTGTCCCTGTTGGATGTCCCAGAGCAGGAGGTTTAGCCAGTGGTTTGTTGAGAGTGTGTGCAGCTTGTTGCCTGTGGACTGAAGCGTCTTGTGTGTCCATGTGGTGTATTGTATGTCTCCATGGTGTAGGTTTGATAGGAGTTCCAGTGTCTGTCTCCTGTAGGAGAGGATGGAAGACCATTTGTAGATGTGGTTTTCTTGCATGCATGTGTTTTTCTTTTTCCCTTGTCCTCCTGTTTTACTGTATGTAAAGGTCCATGGGAAGCAATGTTGATTTTTTGAAAGAAAAGATATATGTGTGTGTAACCTGTGTGTTTGGAATTTCTAAAAATTTTTACTTGAAATGTGGCCAGATGCACAGATTGTATTGGAGGAGGAGAAGGAGGAGGAGGAGGAAGGGGGGGGGGCGGGGAGAGGAGTATTTAGTAGGTGAATCCCTGATATCTGTGGTTGTGGAGTCTGAGGAGGTCCTTTGTGTAGGTCCTCTCTGAAGCAGTGTCCCCCACCTATTTCTGTCAGCTCCCTGTCCTTTTTAGCATCGTGCAACCATGTTTTTCAGGGCCACCCATGGTAGTTTTTTCCTTTTTGTGCCACAGTGTGTGTTGATTGTAAGTCACCTGGCACCCTAGAGGAGTTGAGTGTCTTGTTCCTGTTGTTGGGTGAGAATGTCACCTGTGGAAAGGGCGTTGTTTGAGCCACTATTTGCAATGCCCATAGGGTCAGTCAGAGCACTGGTGTGTGGTCATAGTGATCTTCAGGTACTTGCTCTCCCATGATTGTCAGGTAAGGTCAGAGTGTAGCGGTGTGCCGTGTGATCTTGTAGAAAAGATGCATGTAGAAGGGGCCTGGTGGAGTGTGAAGGAGATAGCACCCTAGAGTGAATCCACCAGTAACAGATGGATGGTGTGGAGGGTGGCAGGTGCCATTTTTATGCTAATGTTGCAGAGAGTGACATCTGTGTCTGTCCTTGTGTAGCTCTGGAAAGCCACCGTCATTGCCAGGAGCCCAGCCTAGGTAGCACTGAAGTGTGCCATGTCATCATAGTCTTTGAAGGCAGTTGGATGGCATCCCATTAGTGTTGAAGAGCTTATGCCAGCACCAAGGAGCCAAAAGTCATTTAAAGTGTTGTAGTCTCTTTTCAAGGTAATAGTATTGATCTTTGATAATGTATAGGTTTGTAGAGTAGGCTAGAGAGTTTGGGCTATCCCTTAGGTCCATTTTTCTTTTGAGCATCCTGGACTGCCTATATTGGGTGGGTGGGTTGCTTGTTTGGTTTGGGTTAATGAATGGGTTTGTTGTGGTTGAAGTCCTGTTATCCTGCTGTTTATGGATTCTGCTAACAGAAATTTCTCTTTTCTAGGTGTTTGCCCTTCCTGCTGGCCATGTTGTCCCCACTGAGGTTGCTGTTGGTATGAGGCATCTGTGCGTTGTTTTCCCCATGCACTCACCTTGCCAGCATTGAATGAAGTTTGTCATCCTTGTGAATACCCGAGGGGCACTTCATGGGAAGCTGTGACTCTGTGTGAACCCTCATGAATCTGTTTTGCTTGTCCCTGTGGGGAGGTGACCTGTCTCCCTTAGGACCTGTGAGCACAGCTTTGTTTGCTGTGTGTGAATATTTTTCCTTTGCTTTGTCATTAGTGTCCCTATGACTTCCAACATGCTGTATGGGTTGGGTGGGCCCTCAACAGGATGGCTGCCTTCTTGGAAGAATAGAAAACAGAGATCCCGAAGACATACCTGGAGAGCGTTGTCTGGGATGTATCCGTGGAGTTGTCTGCTGACAGCATGTCTTGTGTGGTCTCTCTGTATAATACAGGCTGGTTTGTCTCCACAGGCCACAGACTATCTGGCTGTCCTCATGTTATGTACACCCCACTGTAGTTACCTGTTGTGTGGATACTTGTATGTGTTTATTTACCATGTTGTGTGGAAATGTTGCATTATCCTGTGCCATGTTCAGCAAAGCTCACAGTTAGTCCCTTACTTGTCCATTCCCAGTCATGGTTTACAGAGTGAGCTGGCACGTAGGGGGCTGGAATGGTTGCAATGGCTGCAGGGTCCTGTTGGGTGTGGTTTTCCTGGACATGGTTTCATCTGGGGTGTTTTTGTGTTTGTGGTTGCTCACAGGAGACCTGGTTTGATTTCCCAAAGCCCTTGACCTTGCCAGTGTCATTGTTCACCTCACCTTCTATCATATATGTGTGCACTGTCAAGTTATTTTGTGTGTATTTGCTGTGGTTGTTTAGTGTACATTTCCCCTTCCCACCTCGAAGACAACTTTTAGTTACATATGTAGGGGAGCAGCTTTGTTGCTATGGGGCTATTGGGTCTTCACGAATCCATGGAACAGGGATATTTGGTCTGAGTGGATGGAGGACATTGGAGACATCCGATTTATACTGAGTGTGGTTCCTCCTGATTCCTAATGTCGGGACTGGTTCCTATTCTTTGTTGAAGTTAGCAAGCAGCACAGTTTCCCCTGCACCCAATGTGCCCTGAGTGACTCCATCTCCTGTCGCCATCATCATTCTATCAGTTATACTGTATGCACCTCATTTTATCTTGTGCCTCAGTGGCATGAATTTGATTGTGTGTTTGATTTGTGAAGGGTACAGGAGTGAACATTGTGTTAAGGTGGGCAATATTCTCCCAAATGTTGCTCTGTTGTGTTGCAACCCCCTGATGTTTGTTGCCATTTCACAAAACTGTTGGAAGTGCCAATGAAGTTGTTTGTTTAGTATTTCACCAGCTGCCCCCCCGCCCCCCGCCCTCCCCCCCCCCCCGTCCCATGTAGTTTTGTCCATGTGTCGTCTCCCCTCTAGTGTCCTTGGTTTCCAAAAATCAAGTATCCATTCCTCTACCCCTTTCAGTTCCAAGGGTGGGCCAGCAGAATGTCCACTTGGTGGCCAGCAGTTGCTGACCACCTCTGAGCATTCACTGCTAAGTCACCCCTACCCCCTTGTTAACCGAAGCTGCTATTGAAGGAAACATGGTGGCGTATGCTCCTGGGCATCATGGTTTTTATTGGTTTATGAGTCCATTGTACAGTCATGCTTGGTAGGGCACAATTTGAAAACATGTAGCTTTCATGCATGTGAGAGCCTTTGAACAGCTGGCAACACATGTTTTCCTGTACCCAATCTGTGTTGACCCATTGTAATCCAAGTTCCAATTTGTCACCTGGTTGGTTTCCACTTGATTCCTCACTTTTCTTCTGCAACCAGTCCAACAGCCCCCTCCCCTTGCCGCCCCTGCCCCCCCACCCCCCACCCCTTTGTCCCTGCTGCGATTTAACTGGGTGTCTGGCTGAGCACACAGATGTATGGGTTGCTCCACCCAGTCAGCTGTAGGGAAGGTTGCCAGAGTGTGAAGGGCCGTTTCTTTCAGTAAGGCTTAGAAGTCCTGCGACACCCCCGTTCACCCCCCACTCCAAAGAAAAGGCCGGTCGTGCACATGACAGCTGGGAGTGTGTGATGCCACAGTCCTGTGACTGCTGGAATTCTTTCGGTGGCTTCGCGGTGCCCAGGCTACCCCTTCACGCTGTACTCCCCCCCCCCCCCGCCCCCCTCGGTTTCACTGTTGATGGGTGGTTTGAAGCAGACTGGATAGCGTAGGTAAAGCCGGGTAGAGAGTCAGCCCGCATTTCCGTGTAATGCTAACCGCCAGCTTTGGTGGCAGAGTCTGTAACACACAACGTCCACCTGCGCCCCCCCCCCCCAAAAGTTCGCCACTGACTGGCTAGCAGCTCTTTTGCTTTCTCACCAGTAGGGCCTCTGTGACCCAAACACGCAACTGCCGCCCCCCTCCCCCCTGTCTCTGTCTCACACACGACGGGCTATGGTGGTTCCTGGGGTTTGGCAGTGACACCCCCCCTCTTTTGAGGAAGGCTCAGAAGTGCGGTGTCAGGTGCCCGCCTTTCCCCCCTTCCACTCCCAGGCCTGGCAACCTCTGTCTCTGAAAAACGCCCCCACGTGGTCCTGTGTGAGCATCACCTTGCATACGCGCCCCCCCTCCCCATCTGGAGATTTGGTGTCGGGGCTCCCGGGTCCATCATCCCCTGTGGTTTTCCATGGCCGCGCCCCCAGAGCTTCTAATTGCTCATTTGCCCGCCCCACCGGGTGTGTGCAATGCATAGGGCCGAAAAAGCTGCGACTTTGGTCCACATCCGCGAGAAAAAAAAAGGAAAATTGTGCGGCTCTAGTCTTTAATGGTCATGGCCAGCTGCTGGGGTTCATGCACGTCATCCCAAAAATGAGCTCTGCTGGTTCCCACCCAGTGCAGTCTCCTGGCTCCCCTGCCAATTGTGTGACTCCTGTCCTTCTGAGGAGCTGGCCTCACCCGGGGCCTCTTGGGGTTTCCTTTGAGCTGAAATAAACGCAGTCAATGTTCTCAGATTTGACTCAGTCCGTTCTCTGTGCTTCCCGCTAGTTCATCCTTGGATGTGCCCCGATGCGGGAAGTTGAGAGGACCCTTTCCCGCCACCGTGGAGGCGGCATGGATTATGTGGTGGAGCACCTGCTGTGGAAAAGGAAACTATGCCGGTCCCCGCCCTATCCTGTCGCCTGTGTGTGTCTGAAGCATTCCCGTGGTTTGGAGGACCCGCATGTGTCGGCCTGTGCTCGGGCAACCATGGACCACCCCCCCTCGCCTCTATTCTCCTCGCCCCCCCCCCCAAAAAAACCGTCGTGGTTGATGACAGGGGTGATTGCTGTTTATCATCCCAGCACTGCCCTTTGTCCAGCACCATGCCCCCCCCCCCCCCCCCAGTGGTCTGCGAGGTAGTGCTCTGCTGGTGCATGTTTCACCCAAGAGGCTGGGCTTCTCTCTGGGACGTCTTTCCCCATTGCCCTGCCTGCATGCCCCGCGCCCCAACCCCCCCCCCCCCCCGCAAAAATGATCCTGGGTGTTCTCCCCACCAGAGTCACCTCCCTGATAACGCACCCGCATCCACTCCGCTTGCCCCCACTTGTCCAATGCAGTGCCCTCCCTGTTACAGATGCCAGTTTCCCCTGTGGAGTCCTGTGGGTTTGCTTTGAGCCTGGCACACTTTCAAAATAAATGGAGTCATTGTCTTGATGCTGGCTGAGTCCAGTTCTTCGTGCCCTCACCCCTCTTCTCCCTGTCATGTGCCTTTAACCTGTGAAGATGAGGCCAATTGCTAGGGGATGTAGAGTGAGTATGCCCCATGTGGTAGATCGGCATCTACAAAAAGCATGATGAACAGCATGGACTTGTGAGTCCAATGCACCAGTGTCTTTTCTCTCTGCCCCCACTCCCATCTTGTGCGTGTCTCAGTAGTCCTCGAATGTTGGTGGATCTTGCCGCGTTACCCTGTGCGTGGGCAAGCATGCCCTTCCCGCCCACCCACCACTGTGGTTCATTCTACCACTGCCGTGTGCTGCGCTCAATGATAGAATTGATGTGTTGGTGTCCCTCTCGCCCAAGGGTGTTTCTTCAATGTTTTCCCTCAGCCCAGTGCTGCCCTGTGAGCTCCGCGTCCACCACTGTCATGTCCCCAGTGCTCTTTGAGGGAGGAATGTCCCAGTGTATGCCTCACTGCAGAGCTTGGGCTCATGTCCCTTGGAGGTCTGTTCCCATCACCCTGCCTGCATCTCACCTACATCTGCTGTGTCTTCTGGCTTGTTGTGTGTGCTGCCATTGTGCCTTTTCCCCAGTGCCCACCCTCACACAGCATCTTGTCTCCAATGTTCAATGGAGTCACCGAGCCACAGTCGACAGGGATCTGGGCATAAGGACAGGGACGGGGACGGGGACAGGGACAGGGACAGGCAAGCCAGTGACTGTAGTATCAGATGGGGCGAGGGGTTCATGGGGGTGCATGGTTAATTAACGGATTGGTGCGAGGACAGGCTGTGACTGGCAGTGCACAGTCTCGGGGTGCCTTGAGTCCAGGGTACCTATTGGAGTTTCTTGGGAATGGAGGCTGCAGCCCAGCTAACTGCTTCCCGGGCTTGCTCTTTGAGGGTGGTGTCCCCGTGCCCCTCGCTGTCCATGGCTGTGTGTGATGGTGGCTAGCTGTGCTTCAGGCTGCCCTATCCAAGGAAGGTGCCTCTCACCAGCGTGTTTTCCATTCACTTGGCTTAAGCTGCATCATCATGCTTCCTTGAGCCATTTTCCCTGTGTGGTGGAAAGGGATGGGTCTTGGTCACTAGCTCTGCCCTTGGGATTTCATGCAACCTTTGCGTCCTGCACCTTTCTGGCACACAGCCACTCCTGGCCTCCCCACAGCAGTCTCTGACAAGGCTCTCCACATCCCCTTTATGAACCTCAGGTAGTGTTTGCCCAAAAGGCACCTACCACCCTTCCTGTCCCCCTGGAACCTTGCAGCTAAGTCTGCCCCCCAACTTTTTGGGGCCAGTCCCCACTGCTCATCTGTTTTTCTGTCTTCTTTCCTGCTCTGCCTGTTTCCAGGAGATGGGACCTCCTTTCTCTCTGTCCACCAGAATGCTGTTTGAGTGAGCATTGCAAGTGTGAGGCTCCACAAACGCCTCTCAGGTTCCCTCTCATCTCCCGTAAACCCCATGGCCTTTTTTGGGGAGCATTCATCCCTCTGCTGTGATCCCAGGGATGCTGGTTGCTCTTCCCCTGAAATGTAACCTACTTTGCCTGCCTCCTCCCTGTGTCTTCCCCCCCCATACCGCCACAGAAAGTTGCCGCCTCCCACCTCCCCAATCCCACAACATGTTCATCTGCCTCCTGCTCTCAATTGTGGCTCCTGCTCTCTTGCTCCAGTGCCAGTGTCATGCAGTCAGCTGCCATGGCTGCCTATTGGCTCCCTCTGTGGTAATGCACAGACACTCACCTCCTTGCTTAGCAGCGCATGGATGTGAAGCCCGCAATTGCACATCATCCCTTTTGTCAGATTGCATTTTCAAGGAAGCCATTGTATTGTTCCTGTCAGTCCGGTCTGCTGTTATCCTTAGGAGTTGGCACCCCTGTGAATCAAAGTGGGTCAGCGTTATCTCTGTGTATTGCCTGCCTATAGTTTCTGTTGCCATCAAGGTGATCCTGGATCATGGCATAGTTCTTGGTGGGTGCAGCACATTTTCTTGTCTTACCGGCCATGTGGTGTTTGCATTCACATAGGTCTCCGATGTAGTTTTCATGGTTTCTGCCTGTTGTGTCTGCAGATTTCTGCAAGCTTAATAGGTGTCAGCAGGAAGTCAGGGAGGTGTGCAGTTGCCTGTCAGATCTCTGTCCGCTGCTGGTTCCAGGACGCATCCATTGCTGGGTCCCTCCACCTCACAGTGGCTGTTCCCCCACAGGGGCTGCTGGGATTCTGGAGGAACATGTGTCAGGATTGTTAGCCCTGTTTGCCATCGCATCACCCGGGAGTGCTCGGGTAGCAGGTGCAGAGCCTGTTCGCACGTGGTGGGTGCAGTGGAATTTAGCAGGAGGCATCTCAGGCAGCACACACAGGGAGCAGTTGTGGAGTGTGTGTGGGAGCATTTGGGGCCTATTACTTACTTGCTGTTCAGGCTTACCTCCTCCATTTGCCGCGCTACCTAAGGTTTCTCGGGTCCTCCACAGGGGTCTTCGCATTCCTGATCCACACGGACTGTCCATTTAGTGGGTGTATGTTGTAAGTGCTGGGAGTTTTGGTCTCCCGCAGCCTTATGGGTGCCATTTTGAAGAGTGCTCCTGGCGCTGCTTTCTGAGGCCTTGTGGGGTTCCAGTCCCTTACATGTGCTGTGTGTGGCCTTTCCCCATGAGTTACTCTGTGAATGTATGAGTTATGAGCTCCAAAATCTCCAAAACAGGTTCTTGGGCCCCGAGGAGCACCAGGGAGCTCTGCAGCCGGGAGGACGGGGCCATTCATTTCCTGGGCCAGGTCCTCCAGCTCTCATTGGTGTGGGCCAGGGTCTGTGCTCAGACTCCCACACATGGGTTTCCCCAATCAGCCACAGCTGCCTGTCCTTCCCCTCCAGTTCTCCATTGCTCTTCCTGCTGTTGTTCCCTTAGGTTACCGCAGCACCCCCCCCGCCCCCCCCCCCCCCGCCCCCCAGCCGCTTGAACAGTGCAGGTCGAGTTCAGTCAGATTCTCTGCAAAAGCAACGGAGGGTCCTCCCCAAAATGCAAGGAAAAGCTTACCTAGGGTTTTCCGGACGCGGCGGGCAGTCGGCGGGGCTCACGGGGCTCCTTGCTGCATCCCAGCATCGACTTATAGTGCGCGGGGTGCTTCGTTTATCTTTCCTGGAATTTTCCCGCGACTGTGGCAAGTCCTGTGTGTGTGGGATGACTGCAGTCGCTGATGCCGTGACTTTGTGTTGTCGGCTCTTTGGGCGGCTGAGCAGGCGGTGCTCACAGAGGAATGCAGCCATGGTGTGGAGAGAGGATGAGGAGGGTGCACCTTGCTTTTATGAGCTTCCCTCAGAAGGAAGCTACGTGACTGCTTCTCACTGCGACTTATTGGGTGTTGGCTTAGGGGCGTGGGCAACAGCTCAGCATTTCCCGCCAGGATGGGGGGCTGCCTGCTTGAGAGAGCTCATGCCTGCAGGTGAGCTTCATCTCAATGACAAAGACCGAGCGCCTCAGCTCGCCTTTTCTTGGCACCGGAAGCAGGGAAGCCCCGACTGGCAGTTTACAGCTCTGCCGGCTATGCAGGCCGGCCAGAGACAGTGGGTCCCGTCAGGGACGAGGTTGGTGTCTGAGGCGGGGGGGGGGGGGGGGGC